>NW_020664530.1:11598298-11784727 GCF_002925995.2 Terrapene triunguis
ATATACATATGCATCCGAAGAAGTGGGTTGTAGCCCACGAAAGCTTATGCTCTAATAAATTTGTTAGTCTCTAAGGTGCCACAAGTACTCCTGTTCTTTGTATAGGATATGTTAGCTCCCAACATAAGTAATCAGGAGGAAGCAAGAAGGATCACAGCCAGGTGATTGGTTTGTCTGTGGTTCTCCTGGCTCCCTTGAACATCACTATACTTTGACAATTATAGCATTTTCAGAGGAAAAGGTGGGCAGTGAGGGTGTTAATGCTCAGCCCCACTGTACTCAAGCAGGTATACTCCTGTAGCTGGAGCACACCTGCTTCCCCACTTTGTAGCCCAAAGGTGTCCACTAAGTCTTATCCTACCTGACACCTATTAATTCAACAGGATTTGTGGGGCTTCACCCTGCCTATTCCCATTGTTACAGAACCTTAGCGAAGTTCATCTGACCTATGGCAACCACCGAGGGTTGCCTGACTCTGCTTGTTCCTTTCTGGTGACTCAAAGGAGTTTTAGAGGTCTATCTCAAATGCCATTAGAAATGGGCAGAGCTTATTCACCGTTTAGCAGGAGAGGCTTACAAGGGGCCCCTCATCCCAACCCTAAAAACCACTGTATTAACTATATGGATGATGGTAATGCCTAAAGGCCCCAACCGAGAGCAGGGTCCCATTTTGCTAGACACTATACAAATATTACACATGTATTTGAATCAAGGATGATGATTGACATTTTCATTAATTAAGCATAAAGGACAGCATCACAGTAACAACGATTGGTAGAAGGATTCAGGATCCCTTCTCTCTCTGCAGGAGCGTCACAATTTTCCTCCCACTGCTAGGGAGAGTGAGGAAGCGTGTATGGAAATGGTATGTGAAGCTCTGTATCCACCCTTCAGCACATCTCTATGGGTCTGCTGGAGGAAACCCTAAATATACATGTAGCAAATAGCACTTCCCAGTCTCCACATCAGTTGGGCTGGTAAATAGCCTTCCTTCTCCCCAGTGTGTCTCAACGTCAGAAGGAAAACTGCACTCTGCCCATTTCTTCTCCCAGAGAATCCCGTGTTATATGATAACAATCATATAAAATGTTATTTGTGAACAGCTCAATCTCAGTCTGCCATCTAGGGGAAGGCATGAAAAAGAGAAAAAATCTTAAGCAAACAGCCTACTGCTTGCTGAGCTGGCTGCTGGGAAAAGATATAAAGTTTCTTACAGTAAACATAACTTGTCTCAATCTTCCTTATTGAGCATAAATTCCTACTGGCCTAACTTCACCCTTCATGTATAAACATCTCCACAAAATAGTTCACCTCATATATTTCATTTGTACCTATCTAATATACCATTTCACACTTCACAAACTTTTAAGTGCACTTGACATGTTAATTTCTTCTTGAATCCTATGTGCTGACATTTTCTGCTCTACTCCAATTTTTAGTACAATTTCAGTATTTGCTTGGGCAATACATTTTATTTAGAACTCTGAAATGATTATTCGTCAGATATAGTTTCTTTTTTTTAAATTCACTTTTTTGAGAGAACTGGAGAAATTCAAATTATTGTAATGGCAAGCTAAATTTGTACCTAGTCCATTAAAGCAAATTACTACAGGAAATCAAACTATAAAAGATAACGAATGAGGACAAAGACTACTAAGTTATAAATCAAGTGTGGGTTTCTGATTATCTTATCCCATGGGATGAAATCAAGTTGCCAGGAATGTATCAGGAGCCCACAAAAGATATGAATTTTGGTACTGTATTTCATCTACATCTGTAGCCTAACTCCTGAAAGAAAATGAAAACATTGCAGTAATGTTTTTAAGACCAACACAAAAATAATTGTTTTATATCTAATGGTCCTGTGAAGACACAAAAGTGGTACAATTACTTTGTGTTAACTGAACTTTAATGAAGGATCTTAGCAATTACCCGAACATTTTATTTAACCTTCAAATATGCTTTATTTTATATACCTTAAGAGGCACTTAAACCACTAGAATGAACAGGAATTATATTAAATTTATGTTTCTACGATTTTTATAATCTTAAAATGACAAATCTGCAAATTAAAATATGTTATAAATACAAATATGAGACCAGGATGAAAACTGATTAAAAATGGGTTTTTATTTAAATTAATTGTTTTCTTTTTAAAAATAAACCCCGTTTAAAATTAAATTTGAAATTATAACATATGTTAAGACCTAAACATATTATAATTATTCAAATAAAGTAATATTCGAGCAGTATACACATTGCTGACATTTTAAAGAAAATCAAACCACTGAACTGGTAGAAGTCACTGGCTAAGCACCTGGAAGAAAATTACTTATTTGTACAGTACCTGGTTTTTCAAGATGTGTTTTATACATATATTCCACTGAGGTGTCTGTGCACCCAGTACACTCAAGCAAGAGACTTTTGGTTAGCAGTACGGAATGGGTTGGCACATACACCATAAATACTCTTATACCTCCAGGCAAGAGCAGGACCGCTCCAACTGGCTTCTTGTTCCTTCACCACTGGAATCTTGGTAACAATACAATCCATTGTAACGCGGATGGGGAGTGGGTAATGGAATATATACCGTATATATTCGATCATAAGCCGGTTCGTTTATAAGCCAACCCCCCCAAGATGGATAAGTAAAAATGGAAATTTTTTATGACCCGTTCATAAGCTGACCCTATAATTCAGGGGTCAGCAAACTTTGACTCCCGGGCCATCAGGATAAGCTGCTGGTGGGCCAAGATGGTTTATTTACCTCGAGCATCCACAGGCACGGAGGTAAACCTAAGTAAACAAAGTGTTCCGGCACACCAGCTGCTTATCCTGACGGGCTGGGATAGCAACTGGTGGGGAAATTTTTTGGGGGGGAGAAGCTGGGGGTCAGGGAAGTAAGCCCTGTGACCACCCCCCCACATGACCCCATTGTTGGGGGGAAGGGACTGTGTCCCACCTCTCCCTCTCTATACCCGTTCATAAGCCGACCCACTTCTCTGCTGCTTCCCTTTTTTACTAAAAAAAATCGGCTTATGAACAAGTATATACAGTATGCCTGCAACAAATATCAAAGAGCCACAGTGAATGTAGTAAATAATTGTTTCTTCTTCTTCTTCTTCTTCTTCGATTGCTTGTACACATTTGTATTTCAATGATTCTCAAACAGTTCTCTTTTGGAGATGGAAACTCACTGTGGTCTACTTAAACTGTGATTGTAGAACTGTCATTTCGATGCTTTCACTATGGCATAATGTTGACTGAATGTATGGATGTAGCAACTCTATAAATGTCCATGAGAAAAATTATCAGTAGTGATATAACCACATTTAAGTGGAATTTCAAGACCATCTTTGACAGGAATTTTGGATGAGGTTTTAATGAGACCTTATACTTATAGATAGGCTTGGAAGGATTAGATTTTTGTTAGTAAATGTTCATTTCACCATACACACACAAACCAATGCAAGACCCTTTCCATCGATAATGACAGAAATTTAGAGATTGGCAAAGAAAGAAAAATGATGCTTGAGAACTTAGAGTTTGATTTAAGGAGATTTACTTTATATATTTTTGACATGTGATGTTGACAATGTGTGTGTTAATGGTTACAATGCTTTAACTTTTTGATTCTACTATTAAATAGTGTAGTAGGGTGAGCCGGGGCTCTACCCTCCGAGATGGAGGGGTGCCACACCGGCTCACTGAATTGCAGACAGTCTAGCCTCAGGTCCTTGTACGCAAGGGCTGAGCGGCTCACAGTTCAGGAGCTCAAGCCCTTAGGTAGGGGCTGAGCACCAACTAACCGTCCAAGCAGGCCCAGGCCCTGGGTCAGGGCGGGTCACAGCCCAAGCCCCTCGGGGCAAGGGGTGAGCACACAAGTAGTTAAGGCGCCCAGGCCCTGGGTCAGGGCGGGGCACAAACAGTCACAGCTCAAGCCCTTTTGGGGCAGGGGTTGAGCAGACAAGCAGTTTAATCAGGCCCAGGTTCCTACCTGAGCGTTGGGTGAGGGGGAAGCCTGCCACCCGTGAGTCGGAGTGGCAGGGGGGGACGCAGGCCCACCCACTCCACTGCGTCCCAGCCCGGGGCCCTAGCAGCGATTGCTGTCGCTGCCGGTCAGTGGGGTATCCTGACCGAAACACACTGACATCGGCTCACAGGCCTCTGCAGCCTGACCTGGGTCGGCTACCCCCGGGCTACTTCCTTGTTCCCCTCGGGGCTTACCTCGGCGGCAGTGCTGGGTTCGGGCCAGTCCAGCAGCATCGGCTCCTTGGGTGCGGGGCTTGGGGGCCGGTCCGGCAGCTCTTCCCCAGGATAGCTGGCACGGGGCAGACTTGACTCCCCCTCAGGGCAGCTGGTCTGGGGCAAGCTGGGCCAGTCCTCTTCAGGATAGCTGGCACGGGGCAGGCTGGGCCAGTCCTCCTCGGGGTGACGGGTCCGGGGCAGGCTGGGCCAGTCCTCGTCAGGATAGCTGGCACGGGGCAGGCTGGGCCAGTCCTCCTCGGGGTACCTGGCGAGAGGGAGGCTTGACCGGCGCGGGGCGTTAGCAGGCGGCTCGCGGCCTGCGGCTGTCTCCCAAGCGGGAGCTCGGCCCGGGACGTCTGCTCTCTCCGGCGGTCTGGCTCTTACTGAGCTTTGCTGGCGGGCTTTTATACTTCCGGGTCGGGGCCGTGACCTCGGAGGGGCGGGCCCCGGACCCGGTAGCTCCGCCCACGCTGGGAGTGGAGGAAGCTCGGCCCTGTCGGAGATGGAGGGGTGCCTCACCGGCTCACTACAAATAGTTATTGTTATTGTCCCCTCCTGCAGAATTTCCCTCAACCATGAAAATTTAAATAAATACAAATTGGGGGGGGGAGTGTAAACATCTAGATTATCTGCCAATTACATATAAAAAACCCCGACAAATTCTGCCAAGACTATTTATAGAAGACAGTATATGGAAGTCCTGCCATTAGAGCCTTTAATTTTCTTACTCTCTTTGCTGATGTTATTGCAACTAGAAATGCTGTTTTAGCTAATAAGTGAGAAAGGCAGCAGTATGCCAGTGGTTCAAAGGGCAGTCCCATAAGGCCTGTGAGGACTAAGTTAAAGTCCCAGAAAGGGACTAGTTCTCTTGTTGGTGGATAAAACCCTTATTAGGCCTTTTATAAGTCTTCCTACTACAGGGATAAAGAAAACAGAACATCTCTGAATAGGAGGATGAATGGTGGAGTTAGCTTGCTGAAAGTTGACCTTGCAGCTCACTGATAGGCCCAAATTCTTTAGTTCCAGTAGGTATTCAATATCTCTTGTACCTGTGCTTTGGATGGAGGCAGATGATGATGCCAGGCCTACATTGAAAACCGCTTCCACTTAGCCAGATAAGCCTTTCTGGTAGAGTCCTTTCTTCCTGTTAATAAGGATATTTTGAAATCTATGCAAACAGTTTATTTCTGATAAATGTAGCCACTCTGCATCCATGCTGTGAGGTGGAGACTGCAAGGATTGGGGTACAAAATCTGACTGGGTCTCAGCAATTGCGTCCAAGAATAAAGATAAGGTTATGGGAGGCTGCACTGACATAAGAACAGCCTACTGGGTCAGACCAAAGTGGCCAATGCCAGGTGCCCCAGAGGAAATGAACAGAACAGGTAATCAAGTGATCCATCCCCTGTCGCCCATTCCCAGCTTCTGGCAAACAGAGGCTAGGAACACCATCCCTGCCCATCCTGGCTAATAGCCATTGATGGACCTATCCTCCATGAATGTATCTAGTTCTTTTTTGAACCCTGTTATTGTCTTGGCCTTCACAACATGAAATTGGGCTTGTTTTTGCCTTATTTGGCTTGTGAGTTGCTTGTTGGCTAATTTTTGGCTTGTAGCTTGTTTGGCTTGTATCTTGTTCCTTCTTTTTTTTGATCGGCTCCTGGTAAGCAGGGGAAAGGGGGGGCAAGCTGTGGCAAGGGGAGGAGAGAGTCAGGGGTGAACAGTGGGCCCACCACAGTCCCAGATTGCACGCCGGAGGGATCTAGTCACATGGAGTGTTGTGGTTCTTAGGGATTGGCTTGTTTTGGCCTTGTTTTGAAATGGGATTAGCTTGATTTTTGGCTCATTGTGAAAGTTGGGGTTCTTATTTACCGCGTGAATGCTGGCAACTGTGCTTTGCAGGTATGAAGAAAGGCTCTCAGGTCTACGTTGTTTATATGAAGGGCTGTTTCTTGGCAAAATCGCTGACCTTGAGTTTACACTCTGTTCAGATCTGCTCCCCAGCCCAGAGTGGATTCATCCATTAGTGTTTTCTATGGAAGTGGAGGGAGAAAAGGGAACTCCCTTGCACACATTTTTCAGAGTCATCTACTCCTTAATGATGATAGGACTCAGAAAGATACATGAACCGCCATGTCCAGAGGATATTTGTTTTGCCAATATAGACTTCAACCAGCTTTGCATGTACTACAGGTAAAGTGTGGTGGCATGCCGAGTCACGTACATTCAAGATGCCAAGATTCCTAGCAATCTAAGGCAAGATCACATGGATGAACCTGCAGATTACTGCATAGGATGGACTGAAGTTCTCTGGAGATAGATAGGCTGTTGCAGTGAGAGTCGAGAATGGTCCCAAATAACTTGATTCTTTCTATGGGGGGGACAGTGTCAACTTGTCTTGTTTATTCTCAGACTCAGCTGGATGAGCCACAACTGAATCTACTAATACCACCATACATTTTGTCTGGGACCTGATGAGAGACTAAAAACAAGCACTGTGTACTGGTAGTAGCAGACCCCAACTAGAAATCTTTTATTTTCCATGGCTTAATTGGATGACCACATGAAAGTTGGCATCCTGTAGCCCAAGAGCAGCGTATCAGTCATTCAGATCTTGGGATGGGATGACGATGTCAGCAGGTTTGCCTGGTGCCCTCAGATGTGTCGGTCTCACTGGTACCAAGGTGGATACTGAAACCACTGTTTGCTGTGGGACCTGTTGGGCCACAAGCAGAACAGTGTCTGGGACCAATGAACACAATGTATCTTTGGCTGCTATGCAGGCCCAAGGAGTAGACAGTACTGATAGGATTGGTACAATAGTCGATTTGTGCCAACAGTGAAACTGGACACAGCATCAGTACCAGGGCTGTCAGTACTGGAGGAATCGTCGGGGCTGGCCTCATTGCTACCAAGGTGATCAGTACCAGAGTCATTGATATCACTGTATACTGAATCCCTGGAAACAGAACCTGAGTTAGTGACACCTGTCCTCTTTAATCAGCCAGATTGGTACCTGACAGCTTATAAGGCAAGTTTTCACCACTTGCTGAAGCATGATGTTCAGAGCTACATGGTTCTTGAGAAGTCTTTCCTGGGTTCTGAGCTGCCCTTATGCTCTAAAGAGCTAGAAGTCTTAAGGGCCTTAGATGAAGGGCCAGGGATGGATTGCTGCCTCTTCTCTCTGGAAGTTTTGTGGGACTTCCTCCTTCTGTCAGAGGCAGAGTCTTTTGGTGACAGAACAGCAACTAAAGATGAGGTAGCTGCAGGAATGCTTCTGGAGGAGGCATAATTGGAATGATCAGCCCTGTGCATACCAGGATCAGAGCTCAGGCCATCAACCTCTTCATGAGGTAAATCTTAAGCCAGGACTCTCCAGTTCTTTCAGGTTCTTTTCCAAATCAACTCAATATAGCACATTTAGCACTAGACAGATTAGACACCTAATGTGTCTGTCGTTTAGTGACATTACTGCCTCACGTGTCAAGCAATTTTGAAACCTGAGGATTTATGTACCAAGACAACTAATCTCTACAGGAGTGTGGTGGGGCGGCTGCCCCACACAGGTATATGGAGGGTTAAAGCAGCCCGCAGGGAGGCTGCGCAAAACCCAACCAATGGGAGGACGGCTTGTAGAGAGCCAGTCAGGAGAAGAGTTGTTGGAGCAGCCAATCAAGGCCAGGGAGGGCCATATAAGAATGGCTGCTCAACAGAGCAAGGACAGTCTTTCCCTGGAGTGCAAGGGAGAAGGACTGGCTGCCTTAGAAGAGTAACTTAGATAGAGCAGTACTGGGCAGGGTCAGGGGAGCAATAGGGAGCTCCAGCCTGAGCGCTGCCAGACTGAGACCCTTGATACAAAGGGCCAGGAAGGTGCTAGGGCTACGGGAAAGTGGCCCAGGGAAATAGGCAGCAGGAGTTGGAGGAGCGGCAGCACATCGCCGCCGGCTATAGGGTCCCTGGGTCAGGGCCCGGAGTAGCGGACAGGCTCCCCCTCCCTTTCTCCCCCACTTGCCACAGAGGGGGTGGCCAGTATTCAGACTGAGGCTTATCCCTTGAGGTGAGGGGCTAGACCGAAGGCTGCAGTATGGCACAGCGGCAAGTGGATGGACTAGAGACAGCCGGTTCCAAAGCGGAGTGAGACAGCTGGAGGGCCGTGCCTAGAAGAAGACGCCTCGGTCCGGGGAGCAATGCGGGTCTTAGAGGTGGAGCAGAAGTGATGGTGGTGAGACACCACTAGAGGAAGGTGCACCGGAAACCAAGTGCTAATTCCCAGCACGGCCAGCAGGAGGTCCTGAAATGGTGAGTCCCGCCCCATCACAAGGAGTACCACCACAGGAGACAAATGAAAGAAAATAGCCTCCTCTTAAAAGAGAACAAAATAAACTCTTACTGAAAACTAATACTAAACTACCTATCTACTAAGTACTACTATCTATTTACAAAAAAGCTGCTGATAAGCCAGGCAATAAATTGTGAGCTAAGAGGCATCACTGGGAGCGCCATCAAAGCCTCACACAATGAGAAGGAACCGAGAGGCAGCAGGAGCAGCCCTGCTCTTTATTCCCACAATTGGAGGCACAATGATACTCAGGACTCATGCATGGCTCCACACAGTGCTGATGACTAAAAGTCACTGGTTTGAATGCACCGGGCACACATACCCCAACAGTGGAACGTGTGTATAAGCACTCAAAGAAGAACCAGAGTTTGTTAAATGCTAAAGTAGCTTCTGACAGAAGTGACATCTTCTGCAGGTGCAGAGAGACTATTTTCTTTATTTCAGCTCATTCAACAAGTTCAGAGCTAAACGATTAGTTCATTCAAAGTTAAGAAACTGACAGAAACTTGTTCTCCTCTTCCCTTCTCGAATTAAAAACTGTGAATGACAGGATGAGATCTACTTGTTCTAAAATCTTGAATGACATGGTGACCAATTCAATTCACTAACTACAGAGAATACTTCCTTCGTTTAATACATCTGTTTTAAATGCAAAACATGCTTTAATAAATTATTTCTTTCTTATGTGTCCAATACATTTAAAGGTAATGTTCAATAATAAAAAATGCTGTTTTATGCATTTGAATTGTATTACAATTTGCATCCAAATGCAGCTTAACACAAATCATGAATAAAAAATTAATCCTATACTAAATAAGAAATATCATTCACAATTTTCTAAAAGTGTAAAAATTAAGAATCAGAATAAAAGAATGTTAAGCTACAAACTGCTTAAATAGATGTGCATAGACACAGTTTATCCTCCTTGTTAACAAACAGTACCAAATTTAGGGTAAAGCCTATATAGTAAAAGCTGTGTTATCCAGCGCTTTACCAACTGGAAAGCTCTAAAAACCAGCATTTCTGATCTTCATTGAAAGTCCGGTTTATAGTCCAGTTGGTGCAGGGCCGGCAGGTTCCCTACCTAGCTCCCTGGAAGCGGCGACATGTCCCTGCTGCTCCTAGGCGGAGAAACGGCCACGAGGAGTTCAGAGCACTGAGTGTGAGAACCTCAGCCTATGGGAGCTGCGGGGGCAGCGCCTGCGGGCTTAGCAACGCTCTGCCTAGGAGCAGCAGGGACATGCCGCAGCTTGCGGGTAGCCGCCCAAGGTGAGCGCCACCTGGCTCCAGCACTCCACACCCTCTCCTGTGCCCCAACCCCCAGCCCTGAGCCCCCTCCCGTAACCAAACTCCCTCCCTCTTATTTAATCGGAATTTTTGACTTACCGGAACCCCCCCATTTCCCAAACATAAGAAAACTTTTACTATATTTAGTTGCAAGTCAACAAGTTCTAATGGTTAACAACCAATGAGAATGAACCTTTCTTTAGAAGAAAAAAAGTACAAATGCAAAACAAGATTAAAGTTGAGCATTTAAATCAAATTTTCTAGCTTGTTGATTTAAATCCTGATTTAAATCAGTGGCTCTCAACCTTTCCGGACTACTGTACCACTTTTAGGAATCTGTGTTGTCTTGCATATCCCCAAGGGCAGGTCTACACTTACTTCCTGGTCCGGCCGTAAGCAATCGATCTTCTGGGATCGATTTATCGCGTCTTGTCTAGACGCGATAAATCGATCCCGGAAGTGCTCGCCGTCTACGCCGGTACTCCAGCTCGGCGAGAGGAGTACGCGGCATCGACGAGGGAGCCTGCCTGCCGCGTCTGGACCCGCGGTAAGTTCGGACTAAGGTACTTCGAATTCAGTTACGTTATTAACGTAGCTGAATTTGCGTACCTTAGTTCAAAGTGGGGGGTTAGTGTAGACCAGGCCCAAGTTTCACCTCAGTTAAAAACTACTTACTTACAAAATCAGACATAAAAATACAAAAGTATCACAGCATACTTTTACTGAAAAACTACTTGCTTTCTCATTTTTACCATATAATTATAAAATAAATTAGAATATAAATATTGTACTTAAATTTCAGTGTATAGTACATAGAGCAGTATGAACAAGTCATTGTATGAAATTTTAGTTTGTACCGACTTCACTAGTGCTTTTTATATAGCCTGTTATAAAACTAGGCAAATATCTAGAGGAGTTGATGTACCCCCTGGAAGACCTCTGGGTACCCCAGTTGAGAACAACTGATTTAAATCAATCCACCTTTTATGAGATAGAAAGGCTTTACTGACCAGAAGTAACTCATCTTCAAATGTATTGTCTCTATAGCACCACCCATTACGAATGCCTACCCATGTGGCCTCAGGAACAATTTTGAGTAGTAGTCTGCAGTTACATAAATACTCTGCCTCCTCTAACCGCCCTTCAGTTACTCTCTACCTCAGGAAGTCTTACTTGGAGCTGGGCCATGAAGTTATGTTAACAGAGGGTGACTGTGGCTCTGAGATGGCAATACATTCAGAGTATAAGAATTATCTCTAATAAATTAATAACCTTTTGTAGTTTCATGACATTGCCTCCCCAGAGCCCTACTGTAGGAGACTAGCTAACAGTGATATCCCTTAAAATACAAGCTTGTTCAACGGCAACTGAAGCATTGTCCTTCTCAAACCAGAGTCTGCTGCTGACAAAATGTCAAGAGAGTAAGTTGAGAACAGAACTCCACATATATCAGCCCTAAAATAGTTTTCATGAGTGCTCAAGCTGGCAACAGAGAGGAACTGATGGATGGTTAGAAGGACTATAGCAATTATACTCTTGGTCCATATAATGTAGGGCTTAAGGGAGATGTGTGTGGACCTCCTAATTGCTAACTACTAATCAAAAAGGTTTTATGGACAGCAAGTAGGCCTCTGTGAAGGCAATGTCATGAAGAACTATGTTTTTGTAATGTCTATATGTATGTTGTTTGGAGACCTGGGAAATGAAAAGATCAGTTTTACCAAGGGGCAGGCTAAAGTAAGATCTGTGGATTCAATTGTGTTGCCAGAAGGGCGTTCAGTGACAGTCACAGGGAGTAGCCACAGAATTACTGGGAGTCCACTCAAAATACAGATGCTCTGAATGGGAGGCAGTCAGCAGAGAGGGGTTGAGGTGCAGGATAGACTCTGCCCTTTCTTCAGGGCTGAATGCTGCCCTTCTCAAGTAGGGTGCATCACAAGTGAAAGCTTGCTGTTGTGCCTCCTGAAGGTACCAGCAGGTAAAGAGAACTGGCTCAGGAGGAAGGCCTATTTCTGTAGGGAACCTAGAGACAGAGAGAATGAGCTTCTCCCTGATGTTTATTTAACATCATACAGTCAATGCTATGATCCCAACTGATGTGAGGTAATAGGGTATATATAGCAACTACTTAGCACCAGTATGTAATCATGTGCTAGTGCTGCCTGCTGCAGGAAGGATAAGGAACAAAGCAGCTAAAAGGAAGTGTTTGAAAATTAGCAAACGTTTTACGCCCAATCGGGAATATTGCAGATTATGTATTCCTCATGCCACCTGATCTTAAACCAAACTTTGCACCCTCGATAATCTGTATGTTATTCCCTGATAACCAGAAACTTCTATGCTCAAACTCTGTTCACAATTTTTTTTTAACATCATCTTAATAACATTTTAAATTTGTTCTCCCATCCATCAGGGCTGGGGAAAGAGGAAGATTCTGATGTGCGGAAGAGCAAATAGGACTTGGTTCTGGGAAGGAAAAGGGCTTCAAATCTGGGGCTGAGACAAAAACATTGCTTGGATCTATATTAAGGGAAGAAGAAATGCGTGTTAGGAAGAACAGATATTTCTATTCAGGGCAGGGTGCTCAGCTTTGGAAAGAGACTGGAAAACAGAAGGTTGGGGAATCTGGTTGAGCTAGCGGGAATCAAAACTTCTGGTGAATCCAGGCACTAGTTATTCTTGGGGCTTATGTACACAAACATTTCGTTTGTGGCAAGCTTGGGTGTGAACCTACCCCATACTAGCCTGCCGCACACTAACTAACTGTTCGCATGGACTCTGTTCATGCATACTAACAGTTCATTAATGTGCTTTAATCTACTCCCGTTTCAAAGCAGCAGGCTAGCGTGAGGTAGATTCACACCCCAGCATGTCACAAACTAAATGTATGTGCAGACAAGACCTTGAGTTTTACCTCAAAACTCTAACAGAACATAACTAAAATATTTCTAAGAACAAAATCTGTTTTAATTATCAAAATTATAATAATCTTTTAGCATGCACCACGTAGGAGCTGACAACAACATTAACAAACTAGGGAAATGCAACCTAGGTGGAGCTACCATAACATGGGTGCAAAACTTGTTGGAAAACAGTTCCACAGAGAGTAATCATCAGTGGTTCACAATCATGCTGGAAGGGCATAACAAGTGGGGTCCTACAGGGATCAGTTCTGGGTTCAGTTCCGTTCAATATATTCATCAGATAGATAATGGCATAGAGAGTACACTTATAAAGTTTGTGGATGATACCAAGCTGGGAAGGGTTGCAAGTGCTTTGGAGGATAAGATTATGATCTGGATAAACCGGAGAAATGGTCTGAAGCAAATAGGGTGAAATTCAATAAGGACAGATGCAAAGTACTCCTGTGGTGGGGCAGCTGCCCCACACAGGGAAAAGAAGGGGTTAAAAGGAGCACCAGGGAGGCTGCGCAGAACCCACGAATCAGGAAAGGGCTTATTGAGCCCACCAATAGGGGGAAGGCTTGCTGGAGCAGCCAATAAGGGCCGGCGAGGGCCATATATAAAGGGCTGCTCAGGACAGCAGAAGGCAGTCTCTTCCTGCAAGGTAAGGGAGGAGGACTGGCTGCCTGAAGAAGTGTCATAGATAGAGCAATGTTGGGCAGGAGCAGCAGAGTGTGAGGGTGAGCTGCTGGCTGACCACTGCCAGGCTGGGACCTTGCTACAAGGGCTGAGAGGGTGTTAGGGCTACGTGGGAAGTGGCCCAGGGAAAATAGGCAGCAGGTTGGAGGGCAGTAGGTGGCTGCCAGCTATAGAGTCCCTGGGTCAGGACCCAGAGTAGCAGGCGGGCCTTGGTCCCCCCCACCTCACTTGCCAATGAGGAGAGTGGCCGGTATCCAGACTGCAGTTAACAAGTGGAGGGACTAAGGACTGCCGGTCCCCTGGAACGGGGGAGATACCGGAGCAGGGGTACAGCCAGAGGACTGTGCCCAGAAGAGGAAGCTGCGGTCTGGGGAGCGATGCGAGTCCGAAGAGTGGAGACAGCTGTGATGGCAGGCATGACACCACTAGCTGAAGGCGGATTGGAGAGCTAATTCCCAAGACGGCCAGCATAAGGTGCCGCGGTGGTGAGACCCACCCCATTACAACTCCATTTAGGAAGGAACAATCAGTTGCATACATACAAAATGGGAAATGACTGTATACGAAGGAGTACTACGGAAAGGGATCTAGGGGTCATAGTGGACCACAAGCTAAATATGAATCAACAGTGTCACACTGTTGCAAAAAAAGTGAACATCATTCTGAGATGTATTAGCAGAAGTGTTGTAAGCAAGACATGAGAAGTAATTCTTCTGCTCTACTCTGCGGTGATTAGGCCTCAACTGGAGTATTGTGTCCAGTTCTGGGTACCACATTTCAGGAAAGATGTGGACAAATTGGACAAAGTCCAGGGAAGAGCAACAAAAATGATTAAATGTCTAGAAAATATGACCTATGAGAGAAGATTGAAAAATATAGGTTAGTTTAGTCTGGAAAAGAGAAGACAGAGGGGACATGATAACAGTTTTCAAGTACATAAAAGGTTGTTAACAAAGAGGAGGGAGAAAAATTGTTCTTCTTAACCTCTCAGGATAGGACAAGAAGCAATGGGCTTAAATTGCAGCAAGGGAGGTTTAGGTTGGACATTAGGAAAAACTTCCTGTCAGGGTGGTTAAGCACTGGAATAAATTGCCTAGGGAGGTTGTGGAATCTCCATCATTGGAGATTTTTAAGAGCAGGTTAGACAAACACCTGTCAGGGATGGTCTAGATAATACTTAGTCCTGCCATGAGTAGAGGGGACTGGACTAGATGGCCTCTCAAAGTCACTTCCAGTCCTATGATTCTATGATTTTCAGCTCTTACACTGCCCCGGAGCGCAAGGGCTTATTAGGACTATTGTGTTTATGGGAGCTAGCCTCTGCAAAAGGGAAGAGGAAGTGAATTCATGATAGAACTGGAGCACTATATACTATAAACCTTCCTAAAAGGTAGAGAGGTACTCCCAAGAACCCCACAGAGCTTTCATTCTAGTTTTCCTCAAGATTATGTAAAACTATAGTTATGGATATAGGTAAAACTTTCAAATGCTTCACTACATTCCTTTGGAAGAAATGGAAGAAATTTCTGTGTATGGTATAAGCTCCTTCTCATAATCAGAGCAAATGGAAAAATCTCATATGCAAATATATTGCAGATCCTGCAGTTTTAGGGTCTTCTCATTATGTTTTCTATTTTCTTGCATAATCTTAGTTTCTTTTTTTTTAAAATAAAAGTCTCTAGATTGGATTACATCTTGAAAGCTACGTTCTCTTTCCCTGTTCTCCAGCCATGCAGGAAACTGCCTTCACCAAAAGACCAAGTGCAGCTTTATTCTATTCTTCTGTATACTTCTACATTACACCATACTATTGAGATTTCAGCCTCAATGTCTAATTGAGATAATTTGAACACTATTAAGGAAAACAATCTAAGAACAATTTAGAGTCAAAGTAACTTTTTAAAATGATGATCCAAACCTTGGTCACTTTACTCAAGTGTGTGATCCCACTGATTTTAGTGAGAGAACTTGTATGAATAAAGTGAGCAATATTTGGCCCATTCTTTGTTTCCCCTTCCAGTATATTCTAGAACTGTCTCTTTTGCATGCTCATTCTACAAATCTAGAGGGTTTTTTATATATATGAATGTAAGCAGAATCAGGATGAGCTCTACCCTGACATCTGGTGGTAAATTATGGCGAGGGTGGAAAAAAACTTCAGGGGCTGATCTTGTTTGCATAGGCACACCCACCCGCCTAGCCTGGGACAACAGCAACTGGAAGTGGTTATTTTGGCTGGTGTGGGATTTCCAGTTTCTCTGTTATTGGGGCAGGAAGAATAAAGTGTTGTTACCCTGATTTTGTGAATCAAGGCCAGTGGAACTGTTGTATGACAGAGGGACTCACCATTAACTAAGTAGCACTCGCTAGACAAGGGGCATGGGTTACAAAACCCAGTGAATTGAGAAAGATTGGGGATAGGTATGTGTACCTAATGGTATGGGGCCCCCTTTGAGGGCCTGGAACACCAATTACACTACCCCCCTCTCTCCACTGTTGAATAGCAGAGCTAATTTTGCTTCTATTAGAAGTCTAGCTAGAGATTGCTGAGCTAAATTCACTTTGGGCCAATAGTGCACCAGCACTGGGGCTCCCCTACTACAAGTTGAAATCACTAAGAGTTAAAATCACTAAAAGAGCTAAAATTGCTGAGCTGAGATCACTGAGTGCTATGTTAACTAGTGGGGGAGCCTGAAGATATATTGCTAAGCAGCTGGCAGAGTGGAGCAGTTTGCGGGACGGTTGGAGCAGCCCACGGAACAGTGAGCTGAGCAGTTTGTGGTGGCAGCTGGAGCAGTTCATGGGATGGCTGGTGGAGCAGCTGGCAGAGCCGAGCAGTTTGTGGGGCGGTTGGAGCGGCTCACAGAACAGCAAGCGAGCGGAGCAGAGAGGAGCAGAGCAGTTTGCAGGGGCAGCTGGAGGAGCGGAGCGGCGCGGCGGGTAGAGCGGAGCCATTCGTGGTGAAGGCTGCAGCAGAACTCCACAGAGAGGCAGAGCAGTCGGCCTCGGACCACGTAAGGTGCCTCTTAACACCCTGTGTGCCCCCCCCATTTCCGCCCAGGTTGCGGGGTAAAACTCTGCAGATAAACTTTTGAACTCTGAGGCGGCACTGACCGGGGCAGAGACTTTTGGGTTGTTGGACTTTGGGGTGATTGGACTTAAGACCCTGAGGGGAAAAGAACACTGCCAAACTTACTTGGAGGTGGGTCTTTTGCTCATGGTTTGTGTTATGAATCCTGTTTATGGTGTTTCCCCAACATAATGCCGCATTGTTTCCCTCCTTTATTAAAAGGCTTTTGCTACACTCAGACTCCGTGCTTGCAAGAGGGGAAGTATTGCCTCCTAGAAGCGCCCGGGGGGTGGTACGTAATTGTCCCAGGTCACTGGGTGGGGGCTCGAGCTGGTTTTGCATTGCATTATTGAAACGGAACCCCTAGATTCGTGCTAAACAACCAGTGGGTCCCCTTGATGATCGAGATACAAAAGGAGCGCTTAAAGACGATAAAGTCATTGCGGAGAAACTAAATGGATTCTTTGCTTCAGTCTTCACGGCTGAGGATGTTAGGGAGATTCCCAAACCTGAGCTGGGTTTTGTAGGTGACAAATCTGAGGAACTGTCACAGATTGAAGTGTCACGAGAGGAGGTTTTGGAATTCATTGATAAACTTAACATTAACAAGTCACCGGGACCAGATGGCATTCACCCAAGAGTTCTGAAAGAACTCAAATGTGAAGTTGCGGAACTGTTAACTAAGGTTTGTAACCTGTCCTTTAAATCAGCTTCTGTACCCAATGACTGGAAGTTAGCTAATGTAACGCCAATATTTAAAAAGGGCTCTAGAGGTGATCCCGGCAATTACAGACCGGTAAGTCTAACGTCTGTACCAGGCAAATTAGTCAAAACAATAGTAAAGAATAAAATTGTCCGACACATAGAAAAACATAAACTGTTGAGCAATAGTCAACATGGTTTCTGTAAAGGGAAATCGTGTCTTACTAATCTATTAGAATTCTTTGAAGGGGTCAACAAACATGTGGACAAGGGGGATCCAGTGGACATAGTGTACTTAGATTTCCAGAAAGCCTTTGACAAGGTCCCTCACCAAAGGCTCTTATGTAAATTAAGCTGCCATGGGATAAAAGGGAAGGTCCTTTCATGGACTGAGACTGGTTAAAAGATAGGGAACAAAGGGTAGGAATTAATGGTAAATTCTCAGAATGGAGAGGGGTAACTAGTGGTGTTCCCCAAGGGTCAGTCCTCGGACCGATCCTATTCAACTTATTCATAAATGATCTGGAGAAAGGGGTAAACAGTGAAGTGGCAAAGTTTGCAGATGATACTAAATTGCTAAAGATAGTTAAGACCAAAGCAGACTGTGAAGAACTTCAAAAAGATCTCACAAAACTAAGTGATTGGGCAACAAAATGGCAAATGAAATTTAATGTGGATAAATGTAAAGTAATGCACATTGGAAAAAATAACCCCAACTATACATACAATATGATGGGGGCTAATTTAGCTACAGCAAGTCAGGAAAAAGATCTTGGAGTCATCGTGGATAGTTCTCTGAAAATGTCCACGCAGTGTGCAGACGCGGTCAAAAAAGCAAACAGGATGTTAGGAATCATTAAAAAGGGGATAGAGAATAAGACTGAGAATATATTATTGACCTTATATAAATCGATGGTACGCCCACATCTCAAATACTGTGTACAGATGTGGTCTCCTCATCTCAAAAAAGATATACTTGCACTAGAAAAGGTTCAGAAAAGGGCAACTAAAATGATTACGGGTTTGGAACGGGTCCCATATGAGGAGAGATTAAAGAGGCTAGGACTCTTCAGCTTGGAAAAGAGGAGCCTGAGGGGGGATATGATAGAGGTATATAAAATCATGAGTGATGTGGAGAAAGTGGATAAGGAAAAGTTATTTACTTATTCCCATAATACAAGAACTAGGGGTCATCAAATGAAATTAATAGGCAGCAGGTTTAAAACAAATAAAAGGAAGTTCTTCTTCACGCAGTGCACAGTCAACTTGTGGAACTCCTTACCTGAGCAGGTTGTGAAGGCTAGGACTATAACAGAGTTTAAAAGAGAACTGGATAAATTCATGGTGGTTAAGTCCATTAATGGTTATTAGCCAGGACGGGTAAGGAATGGTGTCCCTAGTCTCTGTCTGTCAGAGGGTGGAGATGGATGGCAGGAGAGAGATCACTTGATCATTCCCTGTTAGGTTCACTCCCTCTGGGGCACCTGGCATTGGCCACTGTTGGTAGACAGGATACTTGGCTAGATGGACCTTTGGTCTGACCCGGTACGGCCTTTCTTATGTTCTTATGTTAGATACTGAACCCGGCCCGTGTTGCTGCCAACTCAGAGGGGCAGAAGGGTTACCTATGCGCCCTATGCTGGGAAAAAGTGGAGGGCAAGGAAGGCTTCTAACCTTTCATCTTTCCAACTTTTATTTTTGGTTTTTTAATTTCTCCTATGATTAAAAAAATTCCTGTCAATATTTTCCTAAAATTTTGAATTAATTTTCCAGGTTTTGTTCTAATGATCTTTGCACATATTCTTTGTAAAATTCGTTAACTTTACCAGGAAGCTTCAGATAAATGATCAGCACCAATGATAAAGATCTTACATTAGTGTAACACCTTACATTCTGATGGATCAAAAAGTGCTACACAAATTTAACTTACTGATATGAAAGCTATTCACCTGGATCATTTCATCCACAACTTAAATTTCAACCATTCCTGGGGTGAAGCTTGAACCACTATGTCAGGGGTAGGCAACCTATGGCACTTGTGCCGAAGGCAGCACGCGAGCTGATTTTCAGCGTCACTCACACTGCCTGGGTCCTGGCCACCACTCTGGGGGATTCTGCATTTTAATTTAATTTTAAATGAAGCTTCTTAAGCATTTTAAAAACCTTATTTACTTTACACACAACAATAGTTTAGTTATATATTATAGACTTATAGAAAGAGACCTTCTAAAAACGTTAAAATGTATTACTGGCACGCGAAACCTTAAATCAGAGTGAATAATTGAAGACTCGGCACACCACTTCTGAAAGGTTGCAGACCCCTGCACTATGTAAAAGTGTATTACACATTACATACTAGTTAGAACAGGAAATGTGGCATAATTTCAATTGCAACTACAGAAGGAATTTAAGTAAACCAAATGTAATTACAAAACTTGTAACTTGACCAAGATACTGTGTTAATACTTCTGCTGTTACAAAGAATGTCATAGGGGCCTTTAGTAACAACAAAGAGCAGTCAGCCTTTTTTTTCGTCTCACTTGAAAGATGGAACCATGAACAGCATAGAGACCCCCTTAATACTTTGCAGGGTTATATGTTTAGCCTTAACTCACAAGAAAGAGTGCCAGCTAAGGATCTGATCCAAATACCACTGACTTAAATGCATTATGGATAAAAAAACCCTAAATCATCAAGACCGCTTTCTGCAGTATCATGCTGTTCCTTGAAAACATCCATCTAAAATGGTAAAACAGGTCAATCTTGATTAGCTTCAGCGAGAGCTGACAGGATAATACTGTAAGGTGGGTATGAATGACTACTCTGAAGTTAAACAATATATAGAGCTCAATCAAAGTGAAAATTATCTTGAAATAATGTGTATGATTTGAAAATTTATCACATACCACAACAATCAGGACAATCTGGATGTATCAGAGCATTTATTCCATATCCTGGATAGCAGCGATTAACCCATACCATTTGCAGAGTACCTTCAATATAGTATATTTCAGGTAAGGGTTCAGAACGTTTCCCCAGCACTTCCACTTGTTGGTTAAAAAATCTCTCTATAAGGTCTTTTGCCTAAAGTAAAACAAAAATGTTATTAAATCCTCCATTCAAAAATAAGTAAAAAAAAAAAAAATTTCTAGTGTACTTAAGGTGGGAGAGGTTGTAGGGTACAGGATCTGAGAGATGCATTACTGTCATTATTGATCATTGCTGAGCTGGCTGGCTAGTCTATCATATTTTAAATTTAGACTACTATAACTGTGAATTTTAATTTCCGTGGAAGTGGTCAGAGTTTTGGCAGGCACTAATAGCTGTAATGAGTCAGAAAAAGTAAACAGTACCAGCAAAAACATTCTAAAAATGAGTGACAGTTTTTCCTATTTTATAATAGGGATTTCTATGATGCAGCATCAGCAAAATAGACTCATGGGTCTTCCATCTGCACAATTACTGACATACAGGATGAATCACACTTCAAATGCTCTTCTCACCCATGACGGGTCATCTGTTCAAGAAACAGACAATGCAAGCATCTCCCCAGAATAAAGCAAACTTCAAAAAAGTTATGCTATTGTAACTTTCAAATGTAACATGGGAGATTATTCCCATTGCTGGGGTGGTTTCGCAGAAATCCAATTCTAGGTAACAAATTATTTTTTCTCTTAATGAATCAATTTCAACACTGAAAAGCAGGTGGAACTCCATGGTCTATAGACTCCAAGTAGTAATGACCATCAAAGTGAGCCTTTTTTCAGTGTTGGGGGGAGGAGGGGTTACTTAACTGTACAGTAAGTGATGTTCTTAGAGATGTGTAGCCTGTATTTGTATCCCACAGCTGGTGGTTACACATCTAGAGCCTATGCACCAGAGATCTTTCTAGTCAGCACTGTCTGCTGGGGTGGCACATGCTCCATTCACATCCTTGTGTGCTCAGGTGAAGGTATAAAAAGGTATACCTCAGTTCCTTCACCACCTCAAAAACCTGTTGTCTGAAGACTCTGAAGTAGGGATGGTGGATGGGTCATGGAATATGTATACTGACTACACATCTTACAAAACATACAAATAAGTAAAGAATGATTAGTTTGTATAGTACATAAGAATGGCCTTACTGGGTCAGACCAAAGGTCCATCTAGCCTAGTATCCTGTCTTCCGACAGTGGCCAGTGCCAGGTGTCCCAGAAGGAATGAACAGAACAGGTAATCATCAAATGATCCATCCCCTGTCGCTCATTCCCTGCTTCTGGCAAACAGAGGCTAGGGACACCATTCCTGCCCATCCTGGCTAATAGACATTGATGGACCTATCCTCCACGAATGTATCTAGTTCTTTTTTGAACCCTGTTATGGTCTTGACCTTCACAACGTCCTCTGGCAAGGAGTTCCACAGGTTGACTGTGCATTGTGATGGACTTTTGAGAGGTATTATCTTTGGATAATCCCTGGGTGTAACTGGAGTTTTGAGAGGTGTAATCCCTGGGTGAGGCGTGCATACACTCCATGCACCTGAAACTAGAAGATTTTTCATTAGTAGTGTCCATCGGTTTGTGCCTGTGCCCTTCTCCTCTTGCTCCCAACTTACGGTATAAGCAGTGATGTGGACCGATTACTTCTCCTGTTCTTCTCTACCATGAATAACCTTAAAATAATTATCTGAAGCAGAGGGGAAGCAGGGAAGGTGATGGAATATACATAGGGACCACACATTTCAAAGAACTCTTGTTACTGTACAACGTAAGTTGCATTCTTTCTTCTTCTTCAAAGGATGGTCCCTATGTTTACTCCACTTGAGGTGACTCACAAGTAGTACTCACTGAGGAGGAAGGCGTGAAAAGCCCTGCACTGATAGGAGGTATGCTCTGCTGACGGAGCCATCTGCTGCTGGAGCCTACACCAAGGTGTAATGCCTTGCAAAGGCATGCACGGAGCCTCATACTGCTGCTCCTCAGATCTCTAGAAGAGGGATGTCCTATAGTGAAGCTACAGAAACTGACTGGGCTCTAATTGAGTGTGCTCTCACACCCTGTTGAGCAGGTGTGCGAAGCAAAGCAGGATGCAACTCAGAATGACTCTGAATGGAGATAGCTTCTCCTGTCACACATTCAATGAAGGAGACAAATAGTTTAGGGGATCTTCTAAAGGGTTTTGTCCTCTATAGGTAGAAAGCCAAGGCTTGTCAGACATCCAGAGAATGGAGCGTCCTGTCCTCTCTGGTGGCACGTGATTTCAGGTAGAAGACGGGTAAGTGGATGGCCTTCTTCAGATAGTAATTCCAAGATCACCTTCCAAATAAACTTAAGATGTATCCTTTGGGAAACTATCACTATGGAAGACTGTATATGGAGGGTCTGCCATAAGAGCTTCCAGCTTTCCTACTTTTTGCTGAGGTCACTGCAACAAGGAAGACAACTTTCATAGACAGATGACTGGAGGAACATGAGGCCAAAGGTTCACATGGAGCATTCATTCAGGCACAAAGATTATATTGAGGTCCCATATCAGCAACAAGGAAAGGCTCTGACAAGGCCATTCAAATATCTCTCTGTAACTGGATGGATAAAGATTGTATTGTTGTCCACCGATGGGTGAAAAGCACTAAATGCTGCCAACTGCACTCGTAAGGAGTTGAGTGACAATCCCAACATTTTCAGAGGAGAGAGACTCAAATAAAGCTGAAATTTTGGAACCTTCTGGGGATAGCTATCAATGCTGGCATCATATAGAAAAATTTCTTCCATTTTGCTGTACAGCATTTCTCCGTAGAGTCTCTTTTGCTGTTGCTAAGGTCTGACTGAAGAGCAGCAGAACACAATTGCTTTAAGTTTGTTGTCCACCCAAATACCAATCTGCCAGCTGGAGAGCTGCTGGGTTGGGGTGGTAGAACGTGGTTTTGTCCTGGGTTAAAAGGTCTGATGGTATTTGAATGCAGATGGTGCGCAGTCATCTGGAGAATGCCATGAACCAGACCTGTTTTAGCCACATGGGAGCTACCAGGGTTACTGTCACTTTGTGCTGCCTGATCTTTCTCAAGACTTGCAGTAAGAGTGGATGAGTGGAAATGTACATTACTGCTTGGGACAAGAAATATATCCCCTTTGGAATTCTGGCCTTGGGCCATTAGAAGCAGCAGGCCGGGCATTTCTTGTTCTCATCAGACACAGAGATTCTACAACAAGGTTCCCCATTGCTGAAAAATACTCCACATCACCAAGTCGTTTAGTTTCCACTTGTGTTCTCGGGCAAAGTGTCTGCTGAGGCTGTCTGCCAGAGTTTTCTGCATCCCAGCTAGGTGCTCCACCTCTGACCAACCAGTTATCTAGACAGGGGAATTCCTTACCGTCTATTTTTCTGAGGTATGCGGCTACTACCACCAAGCACTTGATAAATACCCCGATGATGCAGAAAGCCCAAATGGCAAAACCTAGCATCAGCAATGGTTGTTGTCTACAGTGAAACTCAGGTAGCATTTCTGGTCTGGGGGTATTGCAGTGTGAAAGTACGCATCCTGGAAATTAAGGGCAGCATATCAGTCCTTCTGATCTAGACAAGGGAGATCAAAGTGAGAGATATCCTGAATCTGAACTTCTTGATGTAAACATTCAGGTCTCTGATATCCAGTATTGGCCAGAGTTCCCCTTTCTTCTTGGGAATGAGAAAGTATCTTGAACAGAACCCTCTCCCTCTTTAATGGGGGAGCACCTCTTCTATTGCACTGAGAGCTATGTGGGATTGTGCCTCTCGATTGAGAGGAATCACTGAATACAGATGGGGAGGATGAGGTGAGTAGCAGGATAAGAAAGGAACTGTATCATATAGACGATCTCTACCCACATCCAACACCCCATGATGAGCGATGTTGTTGGACCAGGTGTGATGGAAATGAACCTGATGGTTGCCAAGGAAGGGAAGCGGGGAGATATCAGAGGCTGAGAAACAAGAGGTACGCTGTCCTTGGGCACAAAGTCAAATTTACTGCCTTGGGGAAGCAGGAGAGTGCTGGAACAGAGTGGTAGTTGCACCCAAGGACTTACTTCTCGAAAACCTTTGCCTCCTTCTAGTGTGCTCAGGTGGCCTATATTGGTAGCAAGGAAGCTGTCTCTCATGCAGTGGAAGCACAGTGTGCCTGAACTGCTGTTGCTTGAAGGCCGGGTGTAGAACACTAAGGATCCGAAGGATCCCTGAAATTTCTCATGGCCTCTTCAGTCTTGTAGAACAAAGAGCATCCCTCAGAGGGTAGATCTTCAACCATGGACTGCTGCTTCTTAAGTATCCTGAATGAGGACAGCCACAATGAGTGATGCATCATAACTGTTGCCATCATTGCCCTGAAGGCCATATCTACAGTATCCAATACTGCCTATGCTAGGATAGCTTGGAATTTACTCTTGTGATAGTTTGTCAATAAAGCATTGCATGGTACACCAGCTGAAGTGGTGGTACTTTACTCAGACTGCTTGATAGTGTAAGGACCTGGGGAGTAGAACCCTGGCCTGCAGAACCTGGAGCAACTAATATTCCCACAATGCCACCAGAAGGCCTTGTAAAGGCATAGCCAGGGAGCACTGTAGAGAATAGATGCTTCAGGAAGTACCTCCCATGAGACCCAGAGTGACAGTACCCTGCAGCTCTCTAATTGGCCAAGTGTCCCTACTTATCCCCAGGCGTTGCCCCAGGAAGTTGTCTGGGCAACTACAGAGACCTTGGCCTGATACCATGCTGCACTTTGCCTTGTCTTCTGGTCTCTGAATCACATTGGCTGAAACTTTCCAAAAAATTTCAAAAAAGACATCCAACAAGGAAAATCCAGATGGTTAAAGTTTGGCAAAGTTATGAGCAACTGAACACAGGGTCTTATAATGGGAAGAGTCAGACAACTGGGTGATACCAGCCCTCTCTACAATATAGATTCCTGTTAAAAAGTTAACCTGGAAAAGGAGCAGCATAATGACAGAAGAAATTTGGTGTTGCCAAATGCAAAGTAATGTACCTGGGATAGAACAATTTGAAATATTTAGAAACACAAATCTGTTCTAAATTTACAATAATTTAGAGAAAATACCATGGGTAAATTTTCAAAAGTGCTTAAATGACTTAGGATTCTGAAATCACATTTTCCAAAAATGACTTATGCAATCAGGAGCCTAAGTCCTATTGACTTCCAATTAAATTTAGGCACCTAAGAGCCAGAAGCACTTAATTACCTTTGCAGATAACTGCAGTTGCCCACTGGGTGGCTAGCCCATGACACCGCCTGTGCTGCGACATCCACACCGTTATTTTTAGCACCCTAGCTCTTGCAGAGCTAATGCATATCTGCTTACGTTGGCTGGGTGGCACTCTCCCAGCTGCAGTGAAGACATATCCTTAGGCATCGTTAACATTCTCAAAACCACCACTCATCTAGCACCTAATCCCTTAAGGCACTTAAGGTTACACTGTTTGGCATTCTCAAAGCTGCCTAAGAACTAGCACTGCCACATAGCTAATGAGTTGTTCACAGCTATAGGTCAAGCTAAACCCCCAGATGCCCCAAAGGGGGATTCTCAAACTAGGCGAGGAAACTACTATCTCACCAGTAGGACTCGATCCCACAGGTGTGCTCAGAGCATGCCGAAGACTTGATACCTGTCACAAAAAGCAGCCAGAGGCGAGCAGGTCAGGAAGTGTGTACATGTTCTGGTGTAGGCAACTCTCTGACATTGCATTCCTACAAGCCATTACCCTCTGATCCCACTGAGGGGTACCAAAAGAAACTGCACCATCTGCTCAAGAAACTCCCTGAAGAAGCACAGGAACAGATCTACATAGACACACCCCTAGAGCCCCAACCAGGGGTATTCTATCTGCTACTCAAGATTCATAAACCTGGGAATCCTGGACGCACCATCATCTCAGGCATTGGCTCCCTGACAGCAGGATTGTCTGGTTATGTGGACTCTCTCCTCAGACCCTATGCTACCAGCACTCTCAGATATCTTCGAGACACCACTGACTTCCTGAGGAAACTACAATCCATTGGTGATCTTCCAGAAAATACCATCCTAGCCACTATGGATGTAGAAGCTCTCTACACCAACATTCAACACGAAGATGGACTACAAGGTATCAGGAACACTATCCCCGATAGTGTCATGGCAAACCTGGTGGCTGAGCTTTGTGACTTTGTCCTCACCCACAACTATTTCAGATTTGGGGACAATTTATAGCTTCAAGTCAGCGGCACTGCTATGGGTACCCGCATGGCCCCACAGTATGCCAACATTTTTATGGCTGACTTAGCTGAGGAAGTGTTGTTCTCTTGTCCCCTAGCACCCCTACTCTACTTGCACTACACTGATGACATCTTCATCATCTGGACCCATCGGAAAGAGGTCTTTGAGGAATTCTACCAGGATTTCAACAATTTCCACCCCACCATCAACCTCAACCTGGACCAGTCCACACAAGAGATCCACTTCCTGGACACTACTATGCAAATAAGCAAAGGTCACAAACACCACCCTCTACCAGAAACCTACTGACTGCTATACTTATCTACATGCCTTGAGCTTTCATCCAGACCACATCACATGATCCATTGTCTAACACGGCTACTCCTCTGAAACATGTTCTGGTGGTTGCCTACTCACCTGGGATGTTGGTTCAGGTCCCTGGTCTGCATCAGGCAAGAGGAGGGATTCGAAACTGGGTCTCCCACATCCCCGCTGAGTGCCTTAACCACCAAGCTATTGGCTTATGTCTCTCTCTAACAATGCTGAAAGGTTTGTCCAAGTGGTTTTGGCTGCTAGGACATGGGCTACCTAAGCAGGTGACCTGGTTCAGATGCCTAATTCTAGAAAGGGTTTAACAGCTGAGCCTCCCAAGAAGAGGCCCATACCCATCTCTGGGCTATCAGCCAGGTATGGAAGGCCTAGATTAATGAGAATGACACATCTAAATATCCTTGAGGATCTGGGCCTAAGCCACACAGTTTCTTCGGCATTTCAGTCATGGCCAACTTACACAGCTACCTGCTCAGCTTGTTGGCTTCTGAGGATCCCTTCCTTAGACAGCTAACCGTATCCATGCATTGTGGGCAACTAACTAAAGCTTTCAATTCCAGTAAGCAGCAGGCCACGTAGGGGTTAATGTTGCAACACTGAGCAGAGCAACCCCTACATACCTTTGTGGATCTGGGCCTAAGTGCCAACAGTCTAGATCCTCAATGGAATTTGGATGCCTAACTCCTAATGAAGTCAATGGGATCTGGGCCTCAGGCACTTTTGAAAAATTTTATCCTAGGAACCATTATGGGCTGTTCACTTAAAACTTCTACTTAATGTTCAGCAGAGGACCAAAAAGCAAAAAGGAGTTAGCATATTTAGAGAAAGATACTTAGTACAAGAAGGATGGCAGCGAAGGTGATTAGTTAAAGTAAGACTTCCAGGGCTACATTTGAAAGATGAATGGTTTTAAAATGCCATCCAAAAAAACTGCATGGAAAATTCAATTGTCTTGTGAAGAGTTAGTGTGTTAAATTCAGAGACTAGATTAAACCACTGAGCATGAAAGAAATTTTAATCCTATTTGAAATGCAAAAATCAATACAATCTCAACTATGGAAGTGCTACCAATACCACCATAATATGACAACAGAAGACTCTGGTATTATTTATATAAGCTCCAATATAACATTATAAAAGACAATGAACAAATGTCTGAAGAAAGTGCTACAATTTCCCTAATCTATTTGCAGAAATGGCCAAAAAAAAAAGTTCCTTCACATGAAAGAAATATTAATAGGAATAGAAGCTACAAAGGTGTAATAGGGAGACAAAAATACAACCTCCTCAATGCCAAATTAATATTAGAGGTTTAAAATACTTGCCAAGTGTTGAGTTTTATTTTTGGCTCCCTTTTGACCTCTCATTTCAGTATGGGATGGACATAATTGGCCTTTTCATAGTACCAATATGTGAAAAAAATCTGGGTCTTTTTCCAGATCCTACTGTAAAAAAATAAAAAACCCTACAATCTAACAGAGCTCTTTTAGAGAGAGGATTCGTAACAGACCATCAATCACAAGAAACATGCATGTATATGTAAGTTGGGCATCTAAATCCCACTGAAATGTCAAAAGCTTTCATCATGCTTGTAGGTAATTACGAACAGAAAGAGTCTCTTCTCCAAGCTGTTGTAGACCTCAAAAAAAGAAGGCTCTCAGATTCAAGAATTTGCCAGATCAACCTTTAACGTCATGGTCAGAGATCCAAGCTACAGCTCTTGGATTCAAGTCCTTAGGATTGAGGCAGGAGGAGTTAGAAGAGGCACAGCTCCAGTTCACCTCACAGACTCCAGAGAAAATAATGATTTAAGGCCTGTTCAAGAGAAGCACTCCAACCAGTTAAGGCAAAAATAGCAGTTATCACAAAAAAATAATAATTCTGTTTTGGGTCTACAACTTTGGAATACAGTAAATGGCCGTGGTCAGCAAACAAGATAAGGTAACCATTCTTAAAATATGGTCACTTTTAATTGCTTTTCCCATTTACTGCCATTCTCAACCATGGATACTCGATTAACAAGATGAGATTGCTTTGGGAAGGAGAGGGAAGAATAGGGGTTTTCAGAATGCGCAGTCAATTAAGAGCACTATGTCTTTAAAAATTAGGGTAAAAGGAGAGAAGTAGAGCTTGACTCCAAATGTGAGATGTGTTGCTTACTTTCCCCAGAAACACTGTCAGAAAATACAGTACTTTGTATTTCAAGGGAACATGGGAACACTAGCTTGCTGTGCATTTACTGGCTGTGTGTACCCTACTATCATGCACTATTGCAGGCGTCAGCAACCTTTCAGAAGTGGTGTGCCAAGTCTTCATTTATTCACTTTAAGGTTTTGCGTGCCAGTAATACATTTTAATATTTTTAGAAGGTCTCTTTCTATAAGTCTATAATATATAACTAAACCATTGCTATATGTAAAGTAAATAAGGTTTTTAAAATGTTTAAGAAGATTCATTTAAGATTAAATTAAAATGCAGAGCCCCCTGGACCGGTGGCCAGGACCCGGGCAGTTTGAGTGCCACTGAAAATCAGCTCCCATGCTGCCTTTGGCACATGTGCCATAGGTTGCCTACTCCTGCAGTATTGTTATCTACTGCTATGGAACTTTTGAACTATGGAACTGTTCGTACATGGTAGCAGAGTTCAAACTTAAGTTAGGGTATGGCATATTAGTAGATTTTCTCACCATCTTGCCACATACTAACTCTCTATAGACAAGCCCAGTCTCATCTGGAATGGATAAATCTTGAATTTATCATCATAATAAATCTGCCAGATTAGAATTGGAACAACTTTTCAGTTATGTTAGATTTTGCATTAGCACAGTTTACCAGGAAACCAAGATTCCTGATACTACAGAATTGTGTGTAGTTAAGATAGCATGACCATGACTAAATGATACACTTTTGTAATGTTTATAAACCTTACTTTTCTTTAACCTCTTGTTGGTGTCACTAGGCATAGCTACCAGGTAACTCGGGGGGATGGAAGGCCATAAGTGCCGATGAAACCTCCCTGCTCTGGGTCTAAGTGAGCCACAGTAACTCCATCTTGTGAACTTTAACCTACTCCCATGCTAACAGCCTATGCTGAAGCAGAAATGTAATGGTCAGCTTTTTTTCTAGCAGACAGCTGCAGTTTCGCTCACACTAGCAAACGTAGTGATAAGACGGGGGAGAAAGAAGGGGGGGAAGACTGCGTGCGCACAGGCCTTGCAAGGCCAAAGCAGGCGAACGGGAAACTTTTCTAACAAGCCACAATGTGTACCTGCTGTAACTGCTCGGGACGGGAGGGGTAGTGGGGGAGAAACAGACAAAGCTTACACAGAAACAGCTTGGAATATAAAAGGGAAAACTTGCTTGTATGTGCTGCGTTTGATTTGAGACATGCTGGTCTCCTAGTGCCTTTTCGAGATCTCGGATAAACTTGGTTTGCTTCTCCACCCTGGTGTGTCTATTGGTGCGGCGCACACCGGGCAACTAACCCTGTTGCCCCCTCGGGGCCCTCTGGGCCGGCAACAGTTTTGGCGCCCAACGTGGGGCTCGAGGCTGAAATTTAGCCTTGCCCGGATCCCTCCTGGTGGCCGACGGATTACGGCGACGACCGACGCCCAGCGCGCATCGGTGACTTCATCGGGGGCCTCAGCTGAGATGTGGTGAGATAGACCCCGGAGGGCACAATGGTGCAACACGCTTGAGTAGTGGAGAAGCAGTTGGGGGCGACGGTGAGGAACCGGACCCTTGGATAAGGTAGGAACAGTCCAGTGGGGACTTTTACCTGTTTTGACCTGGGGACGCCCAGTGTCTCCCTAGGGTATGGGGCAGGGACAGAGTACTCTAGGCAGGGCAAGGTGTACGCCCTTAGAATGCATTCTGGTGAACTGGAAAGTGTTTGGATCGGATCCGTTGATTAGAAGTAAATTAAAAAGATTCTGTACAGTAGACTGGCCTCAGTATCAGCTACAGTGCCAGGAAAGGTGGCCACCGGAAGGATCACTTAATTACAACACAATCCTTCAGTTACTTTTGTTTTGTCAGCGAACAGGTAAATGGAATGAACATCTCTATGCGTATACGTTTATGATGTTAAGAAATAGGCCTGATATTTTGCACAAGTGCCATTTGACTCCGACAGGCTCAGTAGTACCTGCTGCTAATCCTCAGAACCCTCCCACAGTTGTAATGGCAGAATTGGTATCCCCTTCGGTTCCAGCACCCCCACAGGCTCCAGAGAGTACCCCCTCAGTGGGATTGTATCCGTTGATTACTGAGAATGTGGTAGCCCGTCCAGGAACACAGGATCGTGCAGCCTAGATTATGCCAGTGTATTCTCATGTTCCTTTTAACCCAGTGCACCTAGCTGCCTTTAAGGCAGAAGCAGGGGAATTCTCAAAGAATCCAAGCAAGTTTATTTCAATCTTTGAAGGGTGTCTAGCAAGCCATGAGCCTGACTGGGATGACTGCAATATACTGATGAGAACCTTGTTGTCTGAGGTGGAGCGGAATCAGGTTATAGCCAAGGCTAGGGAGGAAGCACAGAGAAGGCATTTAAGGTTTAAAAAGGAAAAATATTGGACACCAGTACCGAGTGGAATCCTCAAAAGTGAGTGTGCTCGTCCTGGTTTGTTGTTTCAAAGCTCTGTATAGAAGTTATGTTACTGGAAGGGTGTATAATGGCAATGTGTATGTGTTCATTGTTGGGGAAAAGGTGTATGAGTGAAGAGTGGAAGGTTCCTTTGTAAGTTAAAAGAAGCCAAGAAAGGGAGAAGGAAAAAGAACAGAACGAGTTAACTGGAAAATATAGCTAGCAAGCCCAGTCATGCTGGCCCTATCCAAGGACATTGTTCACAGCTAAGACTTGGCTGACAACCAAGAAAAGGGGGGCCTGAATGTGCCCAAGCAACTATGAGATCTGCAAAATACTGCCAGGCATAATGAGGACAACAGAAGGGTTAAAAAGCAGCTTTGCTGGACGGTATTGGCCCAGGGATTTAAAAATTCCCCCACTCTGTTCGGCCAGGCTCTGGCCAGAGACTTGGAGGAGTGGGACAATGAAGACAAAGTCCTGCTCCTGCAATACGTAGATGACTTGTTAATTGCTGCTGTGGGTCTAATCCCTTGTCTCAAAGCTACTGTGAGTCTCCTGAATTTTGTTGGACTCCGAGGATACAGGGTAGCTCGAAGCAAGGCTCAAATTGCACTCTCAGAAGTACAGTATCTGGGATTTCACATAAGGCAGGGAGAGAGACGGCTCTCAAATGACAGAAAGGAGGCTATCTGCCAAGTTCCTATCCCTAGCAACCGTAAACGGCTCAGAGCATTTTTGGGCATGGCAGGCTTTTGCAGAATATGGATCCCAGAGTATGGACTGTGGGCTAAACATCTGTATGAATGTGTTAAGGGAGCGGATCATGACCCCTTTCACTGGTCCCCAGAAGCGGACAGGGCATTTAAAATCTTGAAAAGGAAGCTGATGGAAGCCCCAGCCCTGGGTCTGCCGGATCTTTCTAAGCCGTTCCAACTGTATGTGCATGAAAGAAAAGGGATGGCCCTGGGAGTGCTTACTCAGTTATTAGGTGCCTGGAAACGTCCTGTGGCATATTTCTCTAAACAACTGGATCAAGTTGCAAAGGCGTGGCCAGCATGCTTGAGGGCGGTCGCAGCTACTGCTCTAGTGCTTGGGGAAGCTGAAAAACTGACACTGGGAGGAACTGTGCAAGTGTATATTCCCCATATGGTCCAAGCCCTGCTGGATACTAAGGGTGGTCTCTGGCTCACACAGGCTCGGGTTGCTTGGTACCAGGCAAAACTGTTAGAGAATCCTAAAGTTACCCTGCAAACCTGTCCCTCCCTTAATTCAGCTACCCTGCTACCAAAGACAGAAAAGCAGGAACATGACTGTCTGGAAATCATAGATGCACACTACTCCAGCCGCCCAGATTTAAAAGATCAACCACTCCCAAATGCTGACTTGGAATGGTATACTGATGACAGTAGTGCTGTTGTGGATGGGCAAAGGAGGGCGGGTTATGCTGTTGTGACACTTCATGATACCGTGGAAGCTGAGAGTTTACCTGCTGGAACATCTGCCCAGCTTGCTGAACTAGTGGCCCTGACTCGTGCACTCGAGCTGGCAAAAGACAAATGGGTTAATATCTTTACTGATTCAAAGTATGCTTTTGGGGTATTGCATGCTCACGCTGGTCTGTGGAAGCAAAGAGGGATGCTAACAGCCCAAGGTTCTCTGGTTAAGCATGGGTCTCAATTTCTCCGGCTGTTAGAAGCAGTACAACTCCCCTCAGCAGTAGCAGTGGTGCATTGCAAAGCCCATCAAAAGGAAGATCAAGATGTAACCAAGGGCAATGCCAGAGCAGACAGGGAAGCCAAGCACGCTGCTACCCTGAAATCACCAACAGAGGAGAATGCCCAAATGCATACCCTCATCCCATCAGTAGGTGAGCTTGCAGCTCCTCAGTACTCCCATGATGACAGAAACCTTGCTGACAGGCTCGGTCTCCAGGAAAAGGAGGGATGGCTTTATTCCACAGAGGGAAAAATCTCCCTGTCCAAGGGCCTGATTCGACCAGTGTTGCAAAAACTGCATCAAACCACACACGCAGGCAGAGAGGCTCTTACCCAGCTTATGAATAAATATTTTCTAACCTCTGGACTTATACCCCTAGCATCACAGGTACAGGCTGAATGTTTAATCTGCCAAAAAAATAACCCTCGACCAGGAGTAACAGTGTTGCCAGCCACTCTGGAACCTACCCCAGGCCCAGGATTGGTGTGGCAAATAGACTTTACTGAGTTTCCCAGGACCCAAGGGTACAGGTACCTCCTCGTCCTGGTGGATCTATTCAGTGGATGGCCTGAAGCCTTCCCATGTCGTAACAACACTGCCAAAACGGTGGCTCTTAAGTTTGTCAAGGAGATCATTCCTCGCTTCGGACTCCCCCAGTGGATGGAATCTGATAACGGAATACACTTCACATCACAAGTTGTTCAAAAGATATCAAGTGCTTTGCAAATCCCCTGGAAGCTCCACACACCATGGCGACCACAAGCCAGTGGAGTAGTGGAACGCACAAATCAGACACTCAAGCGACACCTCTCAAAGGTTTGTCAGGAGGCGTCTCTTAGGGGCCTGATGCTTTGCCCCTTGTGTTACTCCGCATTCGTGCTCTCCCCAAGGGCAGGTTAGGGCTTAGTCCCTTTGAGATTATGTTTGGAAGGGCATGGCCTCTGAATGGTACACTGGTTCTGGCAGGAGAGTGGGAAATGGGGTGTGGTTTCTTGTCTCAGTACATGTGCTCTCTCTCTGCTGTTCTTTCTTCTCTTCACAGATACACCAAAGATTCACAGCCTCTTCTGCTGGATGCCCCTATCCACTCCCTGCAACCTGGTGACTCCATTCTCGTTCGGACTTGGAAGGACAAACCTCTCCAAGAGAAGTGGAAGGGACCCCACACCGTCCTGTTTGTCTCCCACACGGCAGCAAAGGTCGAAGGACACAAGAACTGGATTCATCACTCTGGACTGAAAGCAGTACCCACTCCTGAACAGTGGACAGTCCAGCCTGCAGAGAAGACTGCCAGCGACGATTTGGGACTTAAGCTGTTATTCAAAAGACAGTAAGGGTCACTGGGAATTCCTGGTGATCTCTCTGAACAGCCACAGCACACTCCCCGCGAGAACCCTGAGCATTGGTTCTATCTATTCACAGTAGGCCGACCTAGCCTATGGTCCTGGTCCTTTTATTTTTTTTTATTTGTTTGGTGTCAATAATTCTTATCTTCTGGGCATTTGGGTTATTGTAATCACAATATGGATTCAGGTTTAGGGTCTCTCACAACATTCCTTTTTATCACAGAAGTATTCCTTCTGTTACCTACTGTTTCACCCACATCGCATGCAGGATGGGGAGCCATTCCTGCAGATATGGCTACCAATACCTATGAGGCCCTAAAAATTGCCTTTGCCCGTGAGTTCAATCTCTCCCACTGTTGGATATGTGCCCAGACTCCCCACCATTTGGCTGGATTGCCCTGGAGAGTAGTTCCCCAAAATTGGTCAGACTATTGTCAAAGGTGGATGGTTACCAACAGTAGCACCTCTGACAATTTAAGTTTGCGATCTAACTGTACTGCGGAAGCTCCTTATGGCCTACACAATGGCACTTGGAATTCCCACTATAGTAGCACTCTTAAGCCCCAGCCCATTCGTTTACGCTCTCCACCCACTGGTCTCATATGTTATCAGCAAGCCAGTACAAGTAATCATACCTGGTTTGCAGGCATTAGTACATGTAGATTTTATATTGGTCCTGGTATAAGTCTCACTGTTCCTTTACTAAATGCCACCGGTTGGCAAACCGGCGCTGCATTCTTTGCCCTTTCCCCACAAGCCACCCTACGGGACCTACAAGGTAACAATGGAAAGGCTAGTTATGGTGAAGCATTCTGGGTTTGTGGTAATAGTGCCTACAAATGGCTTCCTCATGGTTGGCATGGTAGCTGTTACAAAGGCTATCTCGCTCCTCCTCTCTGTGTTCTCACCCAGGCTCCCTCAGGTCGCCCTAGGTACTATCGGTCCTTGAGAGCTACCATTGAACCCATCGGAGAAGGAGACAGGTTTGGGATGATATTCCTCCCTACTTATGGAGTGGAACGGCTAACCCAACTCTACAGGAGACTTTCTAAATTTCTCACTCAGTTTGCCAATGATACCTTGGCCATAGAGAAAAGCATAAGTTCTGAGCTGCACCAGCTTTGATTGCTGGCTCTACAAAACCGCCAGGCCCTAGATTATGCGTTAGCCTCACGGGGCGGGGTCTGTGCCCTTATTGGAGAAGAATGCTGTACCTATGTCCCAGAGTTTTCACAGGATATTAACAAGCATATCTTGTCAGCTGAACAGGCCTTGAACCAGTGGAAGGCCCAGGAAGGGGGAACCCACTATTTCTGATTACCTTTGGGGTTGGTTACCTGGTCTAAGGGGACTAGAGGGAGGCATTGTTCGCATCTTGCTCACAGGTGTTGTGATATGTTTTGTCCTTTTCCTTGCTTGCTGTAAAGTGCTCACACGTAAGATTTGTACCTCCCATTCCCCAGAAGTTCCTTTATACTCTCTCATTGATGATCCCAATTGCATGGAGCTTAATCACATTTTGTCTTTAGAGTATGAGAAAACTCTAAAGGCCATAAGTGCCGATGAAACCTCCCTGCTCTGGGTCTAAGTGAGACACAGTAACTCCATCTTGTGAACTTTAACCTACTCCCATGCTAACAGCCTATGCTGAAGCAGAAATGTAATGGTCAGCTTTTTTCTAGCAGACAGCTGCAGTTTCGCTCACACTAGCAAACGCAGTGATAAGACGGGGAGAAAGACGGGGGGGAAGATTGCGTGCGCACAGGCCTTGCAAGGCCAAAGATAAGCAGGCGAACGGGAAACTTTTCTAACAAGCCACAATGTGTACCTGCTGTAACTGCTCGGGACGGGAGGGGTAGTGGGGGAGAAACAGACAAAGCTTACACAGAAACAGCTTGGAATATAAAAGGGAAAACTTGCTTGTATGTGCTGCGCTTGATTTGAGACATGCTGGTCTCCTAGTGCCTTTTCGAGATCTCGAATAAACTTGGTTTGCTTCTCCACCCTGGTGTGTCTATTGGTGCGGCGCACACCAGGCAACGAACCCTGTTGTCCCCTCGGGGCCCTCTGGGCCGGCAACACTCTTGCCAGTGGTATTTGGATAATATTGTGTTAGGACCAAATTTATAGAACCATTTATGGTTGTAATAACATTCAAACTGTGTCCCAAATTTTGCAAACTTAAAGGAGCGAAACAAAAACCTCAGATGTCAGTGAATTTGGCACATTGCTGTTTAGCCCAGTTGGTGAAGTATGTGTATAAAGGTGAGAGTGATAATAATGGAATTCCAACTCCACCACCTTAGGAAAGGAACTTTGGATGAATGCACAGAATGTCCAAGACTACATTCTGTCCTGAGGTATGTGTTTAGATCTCAGTCATTGTGTCAGCTCTTCAGCTGATGTAAATTGATGCAACTCCATTGACTTCAGTGGACCAACAACAGTTAACACCAGCTGAGGATCTGGCCTGTCGTGATTTGAGTGTGTGAAGTCAATGGCAGAATTTGACTCCTAGTCAGACACAATAAACCTGTGCTTAGGCTCTGGCTCTTCAGCTTGGATTATGTGTCAATGTGATGGCATCAATATGATAGCATCATGTACAGCTTAATAGGCTTGAAGAGTATACTGCTGCACAAGGAAGTGTGCTTCACAAGGATTTGAGGATGTGCCTGTGGATTTCCTTAATCAGCCTTATTCAAGCCTTTAAAATGTAGTTAATTGAGGATGTCAGTCCTTGCAAAGATCAAATCCAATAAATTCCACCACACTTTTTCCTGTGACCTCAGTGTTGCAGTAGTATCAGCTTCCTTATTGAGGGTGACTAAGGTAATAGTAAGCCACATTTTAAATCTTCGTTTTCTGATCTGTATTTCCTATTTGACATCTTTTCCTTTTGTTTATGCCCCTAGGAATCCACTGTTCCCTTGAAATATAAAGTACTGTATTTTCTGACAGTGTTTCTGGGGACAGTAAGCAAACACATCTCTAAGTCAAGCTCTACTTCTCTCCTTTTACCCTTATTTTTAAAGACATAGAGCTCTTAATATTCTGCACATTCTGAAAACCGCTATTCTTACCTCTCCTTCCCAAAGCGATCTCATCTTGTTAATCGAGTATCCATGGTTGAGAATGGGCAGTAAATGGAAAAGCAATTAAAAGTGACCATATTTTAAGAATGATTACCTTATCTTGTTTGCTGACCACGGCCATTTACTGTATTCCAAAGTTGTAGACCCAAAACAGAATTATTATTTTTTTGTGATAACTGCTATTTTTGCCTTAACTGGTTGGAGTGCTTCTCTTGAACAGGCCTTAAATCATTTTTTTCTCTGGAGTCTGTGAGGTGAACTGGAGCTAACTCTCAATATAAACAAACTAAGTGACCTTTCCAAATTCAGTAGAGCAAATTCCGCTTTCAGTTACACTCATGGAACCCAAGCTTTAGAAAAAGCTTTAAAAGTGACTTGCAAAAGGAGAAAAATATTGGGTTGTGCTCCCCCCACCTTTTTTGTTGTTGTTGTTTTCTAGTGATGCATACATGAACTAAAGACTTATTTTAAAATTTTGTTTTTTACCATAAGAATTATCAGGAATGTCAAATCTAGCATTTCTTGGTTTGCTGAAGGACTCATTTGAGAACCTGGAAATGGACTATGAGTTCTTTCAGCACTCACATGAAGAGCTAGAGGATGTTGAATTTCTAACAAAGACATTTTTCTCCAAGTGTTTCTCAGGCATTTTGGATAAACAGATGTTAAAAACGTTGGGGGGAGGGATCCTCATACGGTGTAAATTGGCATAGATCCATTGTCCAAAGAGTTTTCTGAATAATCTGAATGATTACATCATCTCAAGCTTGTTTCATTTGCTTGGTTTTTCTGATATTATTAATCCTACCAGTTCTCCAGTCATCCACAAAATCTTCTGGGGGAAAAAAGTGAATAGATACACCCGAATTTCTAATATATTAAGACTTTTTTCTGTTTATATCAATGATACAAAAAATGTACAAACTCATTTTTCCTTTTGTCAGGTGAAGTGAAAATCTCAAATAACTGAATTTTGAAGGTTAGTTTGATAAAATCTTTGTTCTAAGACTCAAAAAAACTAAAAAATATGTCTTCTGAAATGTAGCTCAATAGTCTACAGTTCTGAAAAATATCCTCTACATCTTATAAGTAATAAGGCAATATTTAACTTTTTCTATCTTATTGTAGCACTTTACTTTTTAAAGTCCTGGTAAGCCACACACCAACATCAGGGTTACTGTCAAAGAATGTAAAGACATGTTTTGTTGCAAACTATGGTTAGATTTATAAAATACTTTACATTCAAACCTCTTCTGATTGTTTTACTACTATTTGCATTCAGTATCTTACTTCTATGTAATTATCTCACCACCGGATATCAAACAGCTCCAGCCTGTTCTCCAAATAAAGCTACAATGCAATTCACCCTCTTTCACATGGCGAACCAAAAATTAAACAATATTAATAGGTGGTAAATTACACGTAAGTGCTCACTGGTACATCCATTTGCACATACGTTAACATTTTTAATTATTATACTCATTCTTTAGATCAGTTTATTGGCGCTAGAAAGAGTTGAATGATTATTTTTGCTGGTCTTCGTGTTTTTTTATTTATCTACAGTACCTTCTTTAATCTTTTAGCAGTATCACAACTCTTTTGCTGACATGGATTGTTGGTTTTTTCTGTATCTAAAGAAGAAACTGTAACAAAACATACTCTACTTTACAAAGGAAAAAATACACTGAAATCAACATTAAACTTGCTAATATCCCAAAAATATATTGTAAGGTTTTCTTTTCAAATTTATAAAATTACATTTCTGATTATGCCTGAAGGAACTACACAGAAAATAATTTTTGCATGTTCAGATGTCTGACTAGTAATACTGCCTTAAAGAAATAATCAGAATTTTCATCTCATGAACATATAATTAGATCATGGTGAACTTAAATATTATTTGATATCTCCTTTTAAAAAAAAGTGTAATTGGAGGCAATACTTATTTGCAGATTTTGATCGCTAGGAAATTAGTAATCTTAGAACTCTACCAATGTTGTAAATATTCTAATTCTTTCAATTCAGATGAGTAATCCACTTGAGAATTATTTAACTGGAGTGGCTGTTTAATTAAGGCATAGGTCTTAATATATCACTCTTGGGTTGATGCTTTGAGTGTGTGGCCAGGCAGGAACTCCAAAAGCTCAAAGTTTTGATCAATTATTTCTGCAAGGAACTTCTTGAGCCTCCCCTGAAGAAAAGCTATGATAATCCCTAGTGCTTCCAATGATCAGTTCCTTTCTAGTCTTTCACTAGTGAAAGACTAATAGTACAGTAGAATATAATAAGGATAACTTCAGCAACTCTAGTTCTTCAAAAATGATTGCCTTATGGATCTACATTCTTGTGAAACATGCATGCTCTATAGGTATAAGTGTCTAATGCCTGAGCCCTAGCTTTCATTTTCTCAGGAGTCCTTATACAACTCTGACATGAAGGATGGTGAGAAGCGTGGATCCATATAGGCAAATGATTACACTCATGCAATCATCTGCCTGTATAGATCCCCATTCTTGGGAGATTAACAAGCACTAACAACTCAATATGATGGAGGGCCAGAAGAAATATTAATTAAATAGAGATTGAAGTGCTGCTCTCCAGCATTTGATATTAGAGTAAGCTGCCAAATCAAGAATATGAAATGTATGAATTGAACTCCTTTTACCAACAGCTTAACATTGATCTGTAATGGAAACATTTCTGAAATATGCATTAGAAGCTGCTTAAAACTAGTAAAATATGTTCCAAGACTCTGAACACCTGCAAGTTCACAACAGGTTTTTTTTACACATTTTGATCCACTTAATCTCCGAAAAGAGATCATACAGTCTGTGATTTTGATAAGCCTCAGACAGTCTAGGACAGGGATTCTCAAACTTCATTGCCCCATGACCTCCTTCTGACAACAAAAATTACTACACAACCCTAGGACAGGGGATCGAAGCCTGAGCCCGCCCAAGCCCAGCTGCCTCGGGTGGGGGCGGGAGCAAAGCCAAAGCCTTAGCCCCAGCGCTCTGGGTGCGGGGACCAAAGAAGGAGGCCTGTAACCCTGGGCCCCACCGCCCAGGGCTGAAGCTCTTGGGCTTTGGCCCTGGGCCCCAGCAAGTCTAACGCCAGCCCCCCGCTGGTCTAGGAGACTTACATGTTGTCTTAGTCCTATCTACGTAGTCTAGATAGTAGCTAAGAATTCTAAATATCTAGGTTATATAATCTAAACTCCCCCCAGTAATGACTCAGATTTAGAGGAGAAAAACAGTAAACTATTACTGACTGGTTTGGTGAAACATTTAGGGTTTGTTGTTTCAAACGCTTCACACAGATGTTACACCTGAAAAAATGAGTAGAACCACAGTCTTTGACGGACTACCCATGCTGGGCATTGTATTTTCTGCTCAGATTGTTTAAGCAAGTGTTCTTTGTCAGGAAGAATGTTATATTTCCTTGACTCTGAAACCATACAGAGACTGACTTCTGCATATATTGGAATCTGCCATTTGCAAGGCGGGTGGCAGCACATTTGGAATTCAGGACAAATCCTATGAAATCCGCTTTTTTTGTCAAAATGAAAGTTTACATTTAACACTGGCATTTGACTGGAATAGACTGCATAATGGATCCCTCTTGAAAACTGAGCTCTCAGCAAGAAATCTGGGTAGGGACCAATACAGCTACCTTGACATCTTACAATTACTGACAGCACAGACAGACACTTAGGCCTGGTCTACACTAGGCTTTTATGTCGAATTTAGCGCCGTTATATCGAATTAACCCTGCACCCGTCCACACCAGGAAGCCATTTAGTTCGACATAAAGCTCTCTTTAAATTGATTTCTGTAATCCTCCCCAACGAGAGGAGTAGCGCTAAATTCGACATGGCCATATCGAATTAGGCTAGGTGTGGATGGAAATCGACGGTAATAGCTCCGGGAGCTATCCCACAGTGCACCACTCTGTTGACGCTCTGGACAGCAGTCCGAGCTCGGATGCTCTGACCAGCCACACCCCCGGGAAAATTTGAATTCATTTTCCTGTCTGGGCAGTTTGAATCTCAGTTCCTGTTTGGACATCGAGGGGAGCTCAGCAGCAGTGGCAACTATGCAGAGCTCTCCAGCAGAGATGGCCGTGCAATCTAATAGAAAGAGGGCCCCAGCATGGACTGATCGGGAAGTCTTGGATCTCATCGCAGTGTGGGGCGATGAGTCCGTGCTTTCAGAGCTGCGCTCCAAAAGAAGGAATGCTAAGATCTACGAGAAGATCTCCAAAGCCATGGCAGAGAGAGGCTACAGCCGGGATGCAACGCAGTGCCGCGTGAAAATCAAGGAGCTGAGACAAGGCTACCAAAAAACCAAAGAGGCTAACGGACGCTCCGGATCCCAGCCCCACACATCCCGTTTCTACGAGGCACTGCATTCCATCCTGGGAGCGGCCGCCACCACTACCCCACCCCTGACCGTGGACTCCGAGGATGGGATATTGTCCGCGGCCGGTTCCTCGTCGGACATGTTAGCGGACGGGGAAGATGAAGAAGGAGATGAGGAGGACGAGGCAGTCGACAGCGCTGGCACCGCTGATTTCCCCGACAGCCAGGAGCTCTTCATCACCCTTACCGAGATCCCGTACCAACCGTCCCCATCCCTTACCCCGGACACAGAATCAGGGGAAGGATCAAGCAGTAAGTGCTGTAAACATGTAAACATTTATTTAAAACAGAACGGTAATATTTATACTATTAACAATGTATGTTTATAAAAGTGCTGTAAACTAGTAAAAAAGAATCAGGTGCAAAACAGGAATATTTACAAAGGTAACAAATGGGTTTTCATGATTTCTCTGTCTTAGGCTCTTCTCAATTTAGTCCCAAGTATTTTAAAAAATTTTCACAATGTCCGTTACTACATGATTCCCAGGCCCAAGACGCTCCACTCCATAGTCCCAGTGCACCTAGGCGAAAATCCGGTCAATGTGGCCGGGGATTGACGAGAAATCCTCGTAGGAGAACTCCTCGTAGGTCTCGTGGAGGTAGATCTCAAGCCTGTTTATGAGGTTCCGGGGTAGGGCGATCTTACTGGGCCCTCCGTGGTAGCAGACATGTCCCCTCCACGCCACAATCAGGTACTCGGGGATCATGGCCCGACATAGCATGGCGGCATACGGCCCCGGTTTCTGCATGCTTTCCCGCAGCATGCGTTCTCTCTGGGTGTCCGGGATCCTCAGGAGGGTGATGTCGCTCATGACGCCCTGCTTTGAATTAGGGAGGGGAATGTTAGTATTGGGACTGCTTTACAGCCACGCGGTGGAGGGAGAGGGGCAGCATACAGGGATCTTTCCCTGGGACAGCCGCGAGGGGGTGGAACAGGGGCAGAGTTGATGCTGTCCTGATTGCTGGCAGCAGAGACTGGCATTGCTTTCAATGTGAAAGGAGGCCAGTGCTACTGCTGGAGTTTTAAGCAGCCACAAGTCTCCGGCTTACCATTATTGCCCGCTCCAGAAGTTCAGGTCTCCAGCCACAGTTCTCTGAACACTCCAAGACCTCCGCAAGTCCACAGGCACTGAAGGCGACGGCCGAAAATTCGACCTTGTCCTGAGTGCGCATGTGAGAGGTGCAGTGCATGGTCTTGTTCACAGAGAAAGACTAGGTTCTTTGTATACAATTTCATTTATCTGTCTCAGGAATTCACTCCCTTTTTACAATTCACACAGACACATCTGCGACTGTCTCCCAACCCAGCCTGTCAGCACACTCCCAGAGGCTAGCGCAGATTAGGCGGAGGAAGAAGAAGACGCGTGAAGACATGTTCTCAGAACTAATGGGATGCTCCCGAGCCCAGGCAGCCCAGCAGACACAGTGGAGGGAGAACTTGTCACAAATGCACCGAGCAGTCATGGAACGGGAGGAGAGGTGGCGTCAGGAGGACCAACAGGCTACTGAAAAGCTGCTTGGACTAATGAGGGAGCAAACGGACACGCTCCGGCGCCTTGTGGATGTTCTGCAAGACCGGAGGCAGGAGGACAGAGCCCCGCTGCAGTCTATCTGTAACCGCCCTCACCCGCCACCAAGTCCCACACCACCCTCACCCAAAGTCCAAAGAAGGAGGGGCAGCAAGGGCCGTTAAAACTTTCAGTCAACCCCTGCAGACTGCTCTAGCACTAGAAGGCTGACATTCCCCAAAATTTCATAAGTCCTTTCCTACCCACCTCACACAAGCCCCCGTCCAAGTTTCACCCCCCACGTTTCATGTCTGGTTCGCAATAAGATGTTTGTTTCTGTCCATTACTGTTTCAGTCAGGTTCTTTTGAGGGAGAGTCTGTCTGGAGGGGGGGAAGGGGCTTGGTAATTGGACAGGACAGTGACCTTTAGCAGGGTACAGAGGCGGTGTCAGGTCCAGCATCAGGACACATACACAGTGCAGTCACTGGTTACCCTGGTCAGTCTGGGAGGTGTTTTTCATGTTCTGGGGGGGGGGGGTTGCTCTGTGACTTTGTGGCGGGGGAGGGCAGTTACAGATCTTATGCAGCGGTCCTTATCCTGGATCACAGATCGACGCAGCAGGGGATCTGTAACCCTACCCCCCCTGCCAGAAAGTCACATAGCCGACACATACACACAGTCCCCCCAAGGAGTGCTGGCAGGCTCCATTGAAATAACCAGTCCACCAGTGCGGAGCCTGTCATTCCGGGAGTTTAGAAGCATCATTTGCATCAGAACACTGAACCCGCCCCCTGCCACAGTCTGCGTCCCCGGTTTAAAATATTCCCGCGAAAACAGCAATACAGACAACGGTGTTCATTAACAAAATCGAAATGATTTTATTTTTTGGGAAGGGGAAGGGGGTGAAGGGGGTATGTAACTGGAGAGGATAGTCAAAATGAACTGGGTAAAGAAACGGGGGCAGGTTCAGCTTTTCTGTCCACAAACTGAAAAGTCACTGGTTGCCCTGCTCACTCAGGAACCTAGCTTTCAAAGCCTCCCGGATGCACAGGGCATCCCGCTGGGATCTTCTAATGGCCCGGCTGTCTGGCTGGACGTAATCAGCAGCCAGGCTATTTGCCTCTAGCTCCCACCCCGCCATAAAGGTCTCCCCCTTGCTCTCACACAGATTGTGGAGCACACAGCAAGCTGCAATAACGATGGGGATATTGGTTTCACTGAGATCACAGCGAGTGAGTAAGCTTCTCCATCTCCCTTTGAGACGGCCAAAAGCACACTCCACTACCATTCTGCACTTGCTCAGCCGGTAGTTGAACAGTTCTTTTTCTGTGTCCAGGGCGCCAGTATAGGGCTTCATGAGCCAGGGCATTAGCGGGTAGGCTGGGTCCCCGAGGATGACTGTAGGCATCTCCACATCCCCAAGAGTTATTTTGTGGTCTGGGAAGTAAATACCTTCCTGCAGCCGTCTAAACAGACCAGAGTTCCTGAACACGCGAGCGTCATGAACCTTGCCCGGCCATCCGACGTAGATGTTTGTAAACCGTCCCCGATGGTCCACCAGTGCTTGCAGCACCATTGAAAAGTAGCCCTTTCTATTGATGTACTGGCTGGCCTGGTGGTCCGGTCCCAGGATAGGGATGTGAGTCCCATCGATAGCCCCACCGCAGTTTGGGAATCCCATCGCGGCAAAGCCATCTATGATGACCTGTGCGTTTCCCAGGGTCACTACCTTTGGGAGCAGTACCTTCACGATTGCCTTGGCTACTTGCATGACAACAACCCCCACGGTAGATTTGCCCACACCAAAGTGGTTCGCGACTGACCGGTAGCTGTCCGGCGTTGCAAGCTTCCAGAGGGCTATGGCCACTCGCTTCTCAACTGTGAGGGCTGCTCTCATCCTGGTATTCTGGCGCTTCAGGGCAGGGGACAGCAACTCACAAAGTTCGAGGAAAGTCCCCTTCCGCATGCGAAAGTTTCGCAGCCACTGGGATTCATCCCAGACCTGAAGCACTATACGGTCCCACCAGTCCGTGCTTGTTTCCCGGGCCCAGAATCGCCGTTCCACGATATCCACATGACCCATTGCCACCGTGATGTCCTGGGCGCTGGGGCTCGTGGTTTCTGACAGCTCTGTGCTACTCTCCGACTTCAGGCCATCACGGCGGTGTCGTAGCCTCCTCGCCTGATTACTCTTCATCTGCCTCAGGGAAAGGTGTATGATAAGCTGCGAGGTGTTGAGAACGGCCACAAGTGCAGCGATGGTCGCAGCGTGATCCATGATCGCAGTGCTGTGGCGTCCGCGCTGTCACTGACCAGAAAAGTGCGCAAACTGATTTCCCGCCGGCGCTTTCATGGAGGGAGGGAGGGCGTTAGTGACGGACGGATGACGACAAATTTTTTTTACCCAGAAGGCATTGGCGGCTCGACCCAGAATTCCGATGGGCAGCGGGGACTGCGGGAACTGTGGGATAGCTGCCCACAGTGCACCGCTTCCAATATCGACGCTCGCCCCGTTAGTGTGGACTCACAAAGTCGAATTACTGTCCTTAGTGTGGACACACACGTTCGACTTTGCAATATCGATTCCACATATTCGATTTAAGTAAAATCGAATTACCCTCGTAGTGTAGACATACCCTTGGTAAACATTCTTAAGGAAAAAGGTGTAAAGAAAAATACCCTATATTGAGAGGGGTCTTCACCCAAGCCAAGCCTCATATAGTTTTTGATCAATAGGACAGATGAAAATACGAAAGTAGGCATCCTTTACATGAAAGCCTAAACCTACTGAGTGAACGCTTTTCTTAGATCCAATATGCGTCTTATTTTCTCTTTCCCCCTCCTTCCTCCCTCCCCCCCGGGAATAATAAAGAATGTGGATCTAGTCCAAAGTCTCAAACGGGACTTGGACTCAGTGCTGCAATGCCTAACTTTTAGGTCCCTGCTGCCTAAGGAATTCCACAGGCCAAGGTTAGCTACCCAGGTTCCTTATACAATATAAGGGGCGTCAGGGGCCTAAGAATGGGATTAACAAAAGCCAGCATACTGAGTAGGGAGCTGCCTAAGATAGCCAATAGCAAATTTTGGGAAGGGTGGCAGAGCCTAAGCACCACCCGGCAAAATGAGTTAGTCACCTAACTGATGGCATGTCCCTCTGCTTGAGATTCCCTCTACTTGAACATTCTCCTAGTGTAGGTGCTTAAGCCAAGGCAGTCCTTTCATGCAAAAAGTGGTGGTGGGACCTGTTGCCCCCCATCCCCACAATCCTGTGGTTAGTGCATTCACACACGTTCAAAACCTCATTCAGCCTGCTGTTGAACAGGGACTTGAACATGGGTCTCCCATACCCCAGGAGAGTACCGTAATCGGTCAGTCATTCTCTGTCTCCCTGACCCAGTGAATATTTATGTATTTTACAAAAAGTGGAAGAGAGACTGAGCTTCACCTCAAAATACCACATAGCTCAAGGTTTAGAGAAAGGAAGATCTGGGTTTAAGTTTCTGCTCCACATCAGGAAGTATAGGGATTTGTATCCAGGCCTCTTACATCTTATGTGAGTTCTCTAACCACTTGACTACAGGGTATAAGGGGCACTACTACCATCTCCTCCTCCATGGACACATACTGGACCATGATCTGCAGATGAGATAGGTGGGGAATGCCTAATTTGCAGATCCCACTGGGACATAAGAGATTTTACACATGTCCACCAGCAGAATGCTAGGCGCACAGAGACTTTAGGAGCCTACAGGGTTAGGCAGCAGCTGCATGGGGGTTTTCAGAATCTAATTTTTGGCACCTTTGGGGATCTAGCCCTCTGAGTCTTATTTTCTTGTGAGGCAGATTTGTAAGGATTAGGAAAGCCACCTGGAGTGATACTGGACAAAATTTCTTTTGTTAGTTAAAGGATTCAATTGTCCATTGAATTTTAAGGAGAAATTACATGGACAGCTGTCAAATTAGAAGATATGCAAGACAACTGAGGCAGCCAGCCAGCACAGCAACCACTGGAAGCGCCTTCATCAGCTGTAACAAGAAAGGAACTGACCATCGGCGGCATCTTGTATCTCCATAGCTGTTCTGCAGGGGCTGTTTGTAATGCCCCCGCAGGAGCTGTAACTTTATGCTATATAAGTTCCCTCTTGGCCATGTGCTTGGAGCCTGGACCAAAGAAGGGGAATCAATTAGGATAGGTATCATTTTCTCATCTTTTGGTGATAGTTTCAGGTAGCCTAGCAAATTCTTGACAATTTTTCCTGATAAAAATATACATCCTGAAGGTGATGTAATATACTCTTATTTCCACAGCTCTCTACTCAATGCCAAATCATGGAAAATCGAGTAAAGCTTGAGCAAAATGATTTTGCTCCAACACAAGTATGCTGAAGCACATTGGAGGCAGAGGGATGGATTCTTTAACCTCAATTTGTGCTTTAGGGCCCTTCAATCTACTATCCCCCACACCCAGTTAATTTGGGGATAAAAATAGTAGCAGACTGTTAAGCAAATTATTAAGGCTTTGTCACAAACCTTGCCACCAGGAGCAGAACAGGAACTGTACTGTGACTCTCAGTCACATAGTGGTCCCTCCTTGCTTCAGGGAAAACAATCCACACACCAGCCACAGGCCTGGCACAGGCTACTTCCCCGGAGGGCTGAGTGGTGGTGGTGTGTGTCTGGGGGGGCGGGGGGAAGGAAACAGTGGAATGCTTTTGCTAACTCCTCAGCCATGGCCTCCCTTCCTCCACACACATGCATAGGAGGGGGAATGACAGCCCCACAGTAGCTGCTCTCCCACTGCACTGCTCCTCACAATATATGAAGGGGGCATATTATATCCCTTTACTTTCCTGTGTGGGCATGCCTCAGGGGTCAAAATCGCACTCTATGATAAGACCAACTAAATAACTGTGTCTGTGGGTAGATGCATAAAAGCTCCTAACTTGGTTTGTAGGCTATTGTGAAGGATATTTTTTGGAGTCAGACATCTGAATTTTCATAATTTTTACATGGATTTACCACATAAATTATTTTTGTGTATTTTGTTATAATCTAGATAACTCTTTATGAATTAAAGACGTAAAATGCTTTCAATAGGAATAGTGAAGATATTCCATGAAATAAACTTTGCTTCACCATGAAAAAACTAAGCAGTCTTTAAAAGATCAATAATTTTTACCTGTAAAAGTAAAGAAGATTTCATTTTGTAGACCTGCTTTCTGCATTTTTACATGATGGCACTCTGCCTTGAGTAAAGTAACCTCACAAGAAAGTTCAGTGACAAGTTTGCTTAGTATTTGAAGCAACTTCTTCTCAAAAGAAATATTGTAGATACTGTTGCAAGGGGCTGCATGATACCGGGCTGTAAACTCATAGTAAAAGTTAGGATCAGAATAAGCTGCAGGTGAAAGAAAATACAAAATACTGAGAGATGCACATTTAAACATGAAGGTTAAGTTAAAAAGAGACAGTATTTTTGTGTAGTTCATAAACAAATTTGATTTACATCCCCAATTGAAATTTTAATGAAGGATTCATGTGTCAGAGAACAATGGAAAATACTTTATAATTCAGCATTCCTGTTTGTTTCCATAGATAAATATCACCTTTCATTTTGCAAAACATATCCTAATAAGGACAAAGCCCCTATATATTTTTGTTTCACTTTCAAGAAATGAAGAGACTATAGTATAAGTGCTTAAGAATATAAAGGAACTTAAAGACAATAGCAGTTTCAGAAGACACATTTCAACATGAGGTGCAATTTATCATCACAGGCATTGCATTTAATAATATATAATTATAATACAGTATTTTGCACCTTCTAGTGAGAACCAAAAAAGCTATTTTAAAGGGCTTCAAGATTGACTCCTGTCCCCCAGAATGAGTCCCAAGAGACCTCTAGCAACTGAGCTCAGCAGCATGTCCCTTCTAGATTAGTCTCTCTACTGGTCCTGCTGAATAGCTGATACGGCAGAGGGGGGTGAGGAGAGTCTCTTCTGCTGCAATCTGTACTGAATTGAAGTTAGCTCCCCTAGCTCCCCACAATCACAGTCTTGCACATGGTGAAGGGGGTCATGACAACAGTAGGGTCACAGATTAAATGGATGGATCACAAGGAGACAGAGGAATAATGGAAGCAGGGCCGGCTCCAGGCACAAGCGTAGCAAGCAGGTGCCTGGGGTGGCCAATGAAGGGGGGGCGGCACGTCCAGCCGTTCGGCGGCAATTCGGCAGCGGGGCCGTCACTCCCTCTGAGAGCGAAGGACCTGCCGCCGAATTGCCGCCGATCACGATCGTGGCTTTTGTTTTTTGGGGGGTTTTTTTGGTGCTTGGGGCGGCAAAAATGCTAGAGCCGGCTCTGAATGGAAGCTAAAGAAAAAGAAGCAGGGAGGCATCAGAGCAATAGAGAATGAAGGAACAGAGAAGGGAGAATGGAAAAATCAGGGATACAAGGAGTACATGACAAAGAGAAAGAGAATGTGGAGACAGTAGAGAAATCAGGTAGCTGGGTTAAAAAACAATGCTATACAGACTACATGATGGTGTACTGGTACCCATTTAAAGATAACTCACTAGACCGTTCACTGCTGGTTTATAATGCAGTATCCCATATTCATTCTGAATTTTTTTAAGCCATATCATCATGTATTTTAATACATTTATATATAAATTATTCCTGTAAATTGGGAGACCACATCTGCTTCTGTGCCCAGGTCCCGCATATTCTGGAAGCCCTGTACATTTCTATAAAAATAATTTTTCTTTCAGATATTTAGATTGGAATCTTGTTGTGGGGAACAAGCAAGTTGTAACAAGACTGGAAGATAACACTAGGAAACAGATGCTGGGAACAATAAATACTTCAGCATTTTGATCATGAAAAAATAAAATTCAAAAGAAGTTCCCCCTTTTCAGCTATGTTCAGCAAGTTGAAAAACTACTAAAGCAATCAGACTTCTTTTTTAAGGTTGGAGATAGTGGGCCAAATTCAGGTGAATTTAAAAGCAGGAATTAATTTGGCCTATTCTGTTCTACTCAATGTTTCAAAGCTAACACTGGCTTCAACCTAGGTCCAATTGAAGTCAATAGGAGTTTTGCTATTGGCTTCAGTTAGAATAGAATCACACCTTAAGGAAAGAAAAGGGGATTTGGTAATGAAGAAATATAATTTTATCTGTAATACTTGTATTTCAGCAGAATCAGGGGGCATTCTGCTACATTATGCAACAAAATTTACTCTGAATAGTGAAGCAGAATTAACACGTTCTTTAAAAAATGCTAACACTTTATATTTCATTACACAATATTCACTTAGAAGAGCAGGACTTACTTGACAACACTGTAAAAACAAAACTGAATAAGAGCTTTACATTGGTGTAAAGTGTGTCCTAGTGACTCTCCTGGAATCCCAGGAATAGGAGGTAAAAAAAAAAAGACATTAAAATAAATCTCCAATGGAATAAGTCAGCATGAAATGAAGTTACTTTGGCATAGTTTTTAAGAATTTTCACCCACCAAGTTTTTCAATTTTCTATTTTCCAATTATGTTTCATGTCTCCTTTTAAAAGCAGAGAGCTATGCTTAACAATTTCTCAATCAAAAGACCAGAAAATTTCCTTTAAGGCACTGAAAATGACATTCCATGAATTCTCTGGTAAGTGACAATTAACAGCAAATTATTGAGAGAGGTACAGAATTCTGCAACTCTACTCAAATTAAATTAAGCTGGTTTATCAGAATTTCAAAACATCAACATACATTTTAAAAGTGAAAGAAAAAACGTTTTTGTACTGTAAATTAACTATTTTGATCTCTTACCATAAATAACATATTTGAGCAAATAGTTTTTTTCAGCCTGCTCTGCAGTTGGTCTAAAAACGAGGGAACAAGTGTAAATTCCACTCATGTCGTATTTGAAGTGTCTGAATATTAGGGTTCCTGTTGGTGTTATTTTCACACTGCTATTTTCTAGTAAATAAATAAATAAAACAGTACAGTGAGTTTAGCTTTACTTTTCATTATAACGTGGGAAAATATAAAAGGAGGAATCTGAATGGCTATGGTTCCAACCATGCACAGAACGGTACTTATAGCCTTAATACAAGAAGGAAGCTCACCAGTAACTGTAGTTCTTTGACTGTATTACCACTGCATATTCACCATTATAGACAGGTGCCCCAGTACTGCAGAGCTTTTGGAATTTTGCACAAAGTAGTGCTCATTGGGCTGCACAAGTACCCTCACACAAAAATGTTCAGTTATAAACACGTTATGATCCCAACCATCTCAGTTCCTTTTAGTAAACTATAACGTCTCACAGTAGAGAACTCCCAGAAGAGGGGAATGTGGGCAGATAGTCTGAATAGTTACAGGCAATACAGTAAGAAATATATATATTTATTCTACAGTTACTGGTAAGTAATCTTTCTGACAATTACCCCCGCATATTACTAGTTGTGGAAGTTTAACAATTATCAGAACTCCAAAGTAGGTAGGCTAAAAAATTATAATTAAACAAAGGACCACAAGACAAAGTTTCCCAAAATAAGTATCACGTAGAGATGCTAAATTGAAAGAGCAGTGCTGTGCTGTGTAAATGTGTATACAAGACTTAAGGCAGCAGTTGTACAGATTTCTAGGATGGAAACAAGGCTTGAGGCAGTAGAGTGAGCTCTTAAGATATTGGGATACTGACAGCCAGACTAAATAACAACAGGTATCAAGGCAGACTCTGATTTACTTTGATAAAAGCTGCATGAGAATAAATAAATAAACAAACTAGTACAGTGTCTGCATTTCTGTCTGCATTACCAAGGGCACAAAATGTTTAGTGGACTTCCCAAATATCTTAGTCGGGTCAAGATGAAACATCTATGCTATGGAGACTAGATTTTTCTAGTGTGAGTGAGGTTTTGGGGAAAATATTGAGAAATGAACGGCCTGAATCAGGTGAATTTCATGCATCACTATTAGGGCCGGTGCAAGGATATTTTGCGCCCTAGGTGAAACTTCCACCTTGCGCTCCCCGTTCCCCTCCCCTCCCCCCTTAAAATAAATCACATACATTATACACAATACACTGTCACAGAGTAACACGTTATAATTTAGAATTTATTTTTCTGCGCTTTAAATTTAGCAAATTTAGAAACAAGTTCCTCCAAGTCAATACTGTGAGCAATGTCATGTTCCATTGACAAGGTAGATAACCCAACAAGTCTTTGTTGCAACATTGATGTTTGCATGTATGTTTTTATCAACTTGAGCTTCGAGAAGCTTCGCTCACCACTGGCCACAGAAACTGGGAGAGTCAAGAGGATGCGAAGAGCAATAACTGTGTTAGGGACACTATCTGTCAGCTTATTTTCCAATATGAAGTTCAATACATCTTGCGGTGATGCACTCTTTGGACTCGTCTTGCAATAGCTTGCAATTCACTGCACAAGTCAAAGGCATCAATATATTTGGATTCACCATGTTGCAAAGCTTGCTCCAGATTCAAGCAATGTTCCATAATTTGCTTTGGTGTTGTATTTTGCAAACTGTAAACATCATATATGAAGCCAAATACTGAACTAATTTGCTGTATCAATGTGAATCTTTCTTCAACCGAATGTATTGCTGTGTCGATGACTGCAAAGTAAAAGTTCACTCTGCTTCATATGTGAACTGCTTCCTCTTTTTTCTAATACAGATTGGATCTGGTTCAAAAAGTGCCGGTACATCCAACTCCTCGGCAAGTTCACCTGCATCAACCAATGTTTTCTCAAAGCCTGCGTCACTTCTGCGGCCCACAAGAAACGTCTTGGTTTCTCCAAGTTCATTAATGGCGTCACATATGTCTAATTCTTTCACCTGAAGTTGTTTGCTAGTCATGTTGATCTCAAACAATATGTCATACCACAAAACAAGAGAAACAAGAAACTTGAAACTAGAAATGGCTTTTGTAAGATCCTTTGCATCAACTTGTGACGTATTGCCAGATGATCCTGTTAGAGTAGTGTCATCATAGATGTCACCAAACTGATAGTGAAGAGGTTTCAAGGCATCGATTCGACTTTCCCATCTTGTTTCACTCAATGGTTTAACTGTGAGATTAGATACGTGGCATGTTAGAACTTCCCAGCAACGTGTAGAAGCTGAGAAATACACATACACACATTGAACTAAATCAAGAAGGCGGTTGCCTCCAAGCAACACTTTGCAGCATCATTAACAACCAAATTCAATGAATGTGCACTGCAAGGAACAAAAAAGGCTCGTGGATTAATATCCAAAATTCTTCGCTGGACACCATTTTCTTTCCCTTTCATATTGCTCCCATTGTCATAGCCTTGACCACACAAGTTTTCTATAGGCAGTGACATCTCTTCTAACTGGTGAGAATAGTTTCTGTCATACCAGCTCCAGTTGTCTCCGTAAGAGACACAAATCCCAAGAAGTGTTCCTTTATGCATACTGATTCAGTCTCATTCTCTGTCTCTGAAGTAGGCCTATCCACAAACCGAATGATTATGGTCATTTGTTCAACATGGCCTGCATCTGGTGTACAATCTAGAATGATCGAAAAGTATTTTGCAGCACGAGCAGCTGCTAGGATTTTTTGTTTGATGGCATTGGATAGAAGTTGAATAAGCTCATTCTGTACGTCTTTCCCTAGGTAATGTAAATGCATCTCCTTGTCCTTAATCCTGTGAAGATGCTCATCCATAAGCGGGTCAAAGAAAGCTAGATAGTCAACAAATTTGAGGAAATTCCCGTTACCAGTGTGCAGTTTTTCGTGTGTTCCCCAAAAGGCCAGGTTTTGCATACCAAGAACTCTGACCAAAGCAAGTCATTAGTATTTGATGCCAATACTTTTCTTCTTGCTTAATGAAGAGCAAATGTTCATCATCATTTGTTCTCTTGTATTTCAATCGCAGTTCAAGTTCCTTACATGTTTGAACATTCATCAAATGTTGACTGCTTTTCTCGTGCCCTGAAAGAATTGCAGACATGTTTTTCCAAACCTTTGAGCCTTTTTCAGAAAAAGATGATGTGCCAATGGTACTACTGCCAAACAACTTGCAGCAGAAGCAAAAGACAGAATCATTTGATGCGGAATACTACAGCCACTGATGGTGCATTTCTTTTCCATTAACAAGCCTACATTTGTAATGAATTGTCAAGAATTTTCTTTGCTTACTATCTTTGGGAAAAATCGAACTGCTGAACTTGTTCCGCCCCATGTTCCACCAGAATTTGTCGGACTTGATCATCAAATTTGGCCCAAGTAGCAGGATCACTAAAGCTCAAATTCAAACGAATGACATTTTCACTTTCACGGTCTTCCAAGTTTTGATCCTCGCGTGTCTCATTTGATTCGTCTTTAATATTCAGATTATGTTCTTCAAACTCTTCTTCAACTTGTGAAACTGTCATCCCTACCTCCATCTCTGCTTGATCCTTTGGCATTGAACTACCTTTATCTCTGGCCAGTGGATGGAGATATTTCAGAAACGAACCTTCTTGCTTTCTTTCTTTTTTTTGCTTATCAGCCGTCCGCTTTCGAAATTGTGCCCCAGACAATTTTTTTCTATCTGCCATGAGGCTGCATCAACTGAAAATGAAAAAAATGAAATTTTATTCCTATCCATTTTTTTTCTTGTTCACTATTAAAAGTAAAGGATAGAGCAGTGGTTCTCAAAGCCGGTCTGCCGCTTGTTCAGGGAAAGCCCCTGGCAGGCCGGGCCGATTTATTTACCTGCCCCATCCACAGGTTCAGCCTATCGCGGCTCCCACTCGCTGCTCCAGGCCAATGGGGGCTGCAGGAAGTGGCAGTCAACACATCCCTCGGCCCGCGCCGCTTCCCGCAGCCCCCATTGGCCTGGAGTAGCGAACCGTGGCCAGTTGGAGCCGCGATCAGCCGAACCTGCGGACGTGGCAGGTAAACAAACCGCCCGGCCCGCCAGGGGCTTTCCCTGAACAAGCGGCGGACCGACTTTGAGAACCACTGGGTTAGAGAATACATGTCACTTACTATGAGTCACTATTTGAATTTCATCAACTGTTTGACGTAAACATTGATTAAGAGATCAAGATGACTTTTCCTTAAAATTAAGCAATGTTGATTGTAATCGGAAATACACCCTTTTTAGTCACGTATACTTCCTTCCTTATTTCATATCAAAATCTGACTGAGAGTGCTGCAGAACCCATTGCATGCACCTCCAAATGATTAAAAACATCAAATGATACAAACTCAATTTGAATGAAAAGTTCCATTTTCTAACTAAATAGGTCACACTCTCTCAAATGGTTGCCAAGTGCTCTCTGTGGTGGTATGCTCATCTGCTCTAAATGTCTACTAACTTCCCTGTGAGAATCATCTTTGACTTTGATCCAATGAAAGCAGGATGGAAAAGCCCCCCCGAAGACCTAAGACATGATGGCTGGATGACATAAACAGACACCTGTCCCTCACAGGCACTACCTCATAACATGCCAGTTTTGCTCAGGACAGAACATCATAGTGGAATATTATGCATTCAGTGATCTCTACACTGGCCAAGCAACAGTATGACAACTAACCTAACCTAATCAGCCCATCCAACTTTTTTGATTGCTTCTTGGGCACTGGCGAGGGGTAGTGGTGCCAGACTGAGCCCAGTGCCAGGGGTGCACTACAAGTCTACAAACCAAGGCGAGGTGCTGGGCCTAGAGTCCTGCCGAGACTGCAGTCCTGCGCCAGGCGAAGCGCAGCCTCCATGAGGAAAGAACTCAAAAGAATATCACGCTCCTTCTGCGTGATTCCCCCAAGCACTTCAGGCAGCTGCTATGGGGGTCACTTACAGGCTTAGGCCTGTTGGAGGCATAACAGAGCAGCAGGGCTTAAAACCCAGATACCGGGCATGACAGAGGCTGGGGCAGGGAGAGGGGGGCACCAGGGCAGCTCAGCTCTGTGGGCTGCCATCCTCTCCAGCTGCCCACGCACAAGGGGAGCAGGAGCACGGACCAGCAGGCACCCGAGGTAGAGCTGTGGGGAAGCGCTTACCTTGCCCAATGCACGGGCATCGGGGTCCTCTTTCTTCCTCCACCGGACCGCCGTCCGAGGTTCTTTTGTTCTCCGGGGGGTGGGGGTGTGAACGCGCTCTCCATGCCCCCCGCTGGGGCTGAGCGTGGCGGCTGAGCCAGGAGGCAGCCGCCCGTTTCCTTGCGAAGCCCTACTGTTGCCGGGCTCATGGGCGCTAAGCGGAGCTCTGCCCAGCCGCCGGCGCCCCCGCCGGCAATGACAGTAATTGCATGGAGCGGCGGCTGCGCTGGGAGCGGGAGTCTGAGCCACACGTGTCAGCGCGCCGCCGGCAGCCCAGCCCAGGAACGCTGTAAAAAAAAATTGGGGACACCGCTTTTTGGTGCCCCCAAATTTTGGCACCCTAGGCAACCGCCTAGTTTGCCTAATGGTTGCACCGGCCTTGATCACTATCCATATACATTTGGCATGAGGACATTGGACAACTTTATCCTTGTGGAATACAGTGAACAGAAGATCAGCTATTAAAGCCTGCAGTTCATTCAATCTTAACAGGTGTGACTGATTTAAAAAACTGCTGTCTTTAATGACAAGTGAAATAAAGAATATTATAAAAAATTAAAGAGTGAGTGTTAGGATATAGATATTCAGGCCTGTCTGTAAAGGCCTATATTTTAAGAATGTACATGTATTCTTATCACTTAGCTAGTTATAGAGGTATAAAAGAAAGAATCAAAATCATTGTCTATCTGTGTCTCTCACTGTGACAGTCTGAGGCCCCGTTTAGTCAAATTGAAATAAGGCAATCTGGGGCTGTTAGGAAGGTGATCCGATCTCTCACCTCCAGATAAAGGGAAGAGCCTAGAAGTAGTAAAAGGAAACTTAGTGTGATAGCATCCTGTCTGGCAAGAACTCACTTATCAATAGCTGTGAAATCCTCATTTCTGTATTGTTCTATCACTGTAGTCTCCACTTCCCTATTGTTTGTCTGTATAATCTCTGTCTGGTTCTGTAATTGTTTCTGTCTGCTGTATAATTAATTTTGTTGGGTGTAAACCAATTAAGGTGGTGGAATATAATTGGTTAAATAACCATGTTACAGTATGTTAGGATTGGCTAGTTAAATTTTAGTAAAATGATTGGTTAAGGTATAGCTAAGGAGAACTCAAGTTTTACTATATAGTCTGCAGTCAATCAGGAAGTAAGGGAGGGGGAATGGGAACATGTTTTGTTAAGGGGGGGAATGGGAACAGGAACAGGGACATAGGCAAGGCTCTGTGGTGTCAGAGCTGGGAAGGGGGAGGAAGGAAACTGGAATCATGCTTGCTGGAAGTTCACCCCAATAAACATCGAATTGTTTGCGCCTTTGGACTTTGGGTATTGTTGCTCTCTATTCATGCGAGAAGGACCAGGGAAGTGAAAAGGTGAAAGAATAAGCCCCCTAACAGTGAGCACTTTAACTTCAAGATGCCAGGTTGAGATTCCACATCAACACAGGTTCACAAATTTATGAGAATACCTTCACCTATCCTTTAAGGAATCTTATGGTGGTGGGTCACTGAGGACAGGAGGTATCAACTGGAAGGTTATATGCTGAGACAGCAGACAGGGTACCTTGGTAGAAAACAAGCAGAGGTTTAAGGACTATGGGCCACATGCTCAGCCCTCTGCCCAGCTGCTCTGTGTTGTCCAGAGAGTGCAAGACAGCCAGACCAGTGCCTGAATCAAGGTGCCTTGATATACGGGAATTTGTATGCAGGCACAGCTGGCTCTGTTACTAATTCATAAAGATAACATCTCCGAATGATTGGGGTTTGCTGCATGGGAAGATCTTGAAGAGTCTTCAAAATTGGCATCAATGGGCAAACCTATTTTGGCTCCTTTGAATGTCAAAATCCTACACCACTGAAAGAGGATCGAAGTGGGTGGCGCTATTAGCTAGAAATGCAAATCAAATCCTTAAAAAAAATTTTTTTTCCAAAAGCTCTTTTGTTCAGCTGCACTAAATTCTACAGGACAGATGGGCAAGATCCTTTTTGCTGTGTGATGAAGGCTCTTTTACTGGTTCCAAATAACTACATTTTAATTTCAATAAGGCTACCCTTGTGTAAAAGGATAAAACAGGCAGATCAAAACTATGGTAGGTATGTAGAAAACTTCAGTTACATCCCTTTCCAAGCTAAACAATATCAGTCTTTTCAATTGCTCACAATAGTTAAACCCAACCATATTACTAATATTTTTGACACTTTTCAGTCTGCACTGAAATTTTTTTTACATAAGGCACCCAAAACTGAACATAGTATTCCAGATTACGATCTAGCAGATTGTAATCTATATCATATCATATTCATTTGGGGCCAGATTCAGTTTGTCCTTTATGTCTGTGCACAAGGGTTGAGGGGGGCAGGGGATCTTCTACCACTTTACATGTGCCATGAAGGATCAGCTGCAGTTGCAGCATTTGTGCTTCCGAGTGCTTAAGGACTGTTTCTTCTCTACACCCCAGGGAGGAGCAAGGAAAGCCATGCACTGCCACACCCACACTCATCCCTGGTGCAGGACCAAATCAGAGGGAAGAGCAAGCCAAATCCCACAAACAGTAAGGACAGCTCCACGTCAATGTTCCCTCTAATTTTTTACATCCATTGCGGAATTAATTTTATGTGCTCCAATATGGAGGTGATGTGTGGCAGGGGTGGGGCTGAGGGGTTTGGCATGTGGGAGGGGGCTCCGGCGGAGTTGGAGCGGAGGGTTGGAGTGCGGGGGAAAGGCTCTGGCAGGGGGTGTGGGCTCTGGAGTGGGGCTAGGGATGACGGGTTTGGGGTGCAGGCTGTCCCAGGCCTGCGGCAGGGAGAGAGGATGACCCCCAGCCCCCTCTCGCTGCAGCAGCACAGGGGCCAGGGGCCAAGTGCCTAATGCCCAGCTGGGGCAGCTCCGGGGCCGGGGGAGAGGCGCCTCTCCCTGCCTGCATGGCCCTTGATAGCCTGCTGTGCAGCCACACAACTTAGAGGAAAACTTAGCTCCAACTCAATGCTATGAGACTCATCAGTCACTCCAAAAGTACTCCTGAGGGCATTCTGCCCCCTCCACATTTAAAATCCTTCAAGTTTTATTTGTTAATAAATAAATGCAGAGGCTCCAGCATGGCAGTGGGGCGGACAGGCCACTGGCTGCACGAAAGTGGGAGATCACCCTGCAGCCTCCCCACCATTCACCCTGGGCACACCGATTCAGTGGTGAGGCTGCACCCGACCCTGACACAGCACAAGGCCTGGGCCTGTCCCAAAACACCCTGGGGGCCCTGGCCCTCTGCGCCAGGCACACCAGGTGTGGGGCAGGCAGGATCTAAGTGTGGAGGGGCTTAGTGTGGGGGGATCCAGGTGTGGGGTGAGAAGTTTCTGTGTGCAACAATCCAGATGCAGGCAGCTCAGTAGGAGGTTTAGGGGTGGGGGGGGGTCTGCATACACAAAGGCTTGTTGGGGGGGTTCTAAGTGCAGGGGCAATGAGACTCTGCAGAGGCTTCCAGGCAAAAGTGTTGGGGCTCTGCGGAGGGGTCTGGGTGCTGGGGTAGTGGGGCTTGGTGGGGTGGGAGTTTAGGTGCAGTTAATTGGGGTCAGGGACGTGGGGGTCTGGATGTGGGGGCTCACCATGGTGGGGGTTTGAGTGCAGGGAGATCAGTGGGGGGTGGTCTGGATGCAGGAGGCTCCAGACGTAAGGGTTGAGGTTCAATGGGGTGGGGTTCGGGTATGGAGGGCTAGGGGGATTCTGGATGTACAGGGTGAGGCTTGGCAGGGGTGTCTGGATAGAGGAGCTCTGGATGCACGGGAGTTGGGCGGATAGGGGAGCAGCTACCCATGCAGTGACCCCTCACCTCACAGCTGAGGAGTAATAGGGGCAGGGAACGGGAGGATGCTGAGCTTTCTGTAGCTGAGGGAGGTTTCTGGGGGTGGGTCTGAGACAGCCCCAGCTACTCCTTGCAGGGGAAGAGGAAGTCCCATCCTCTCCTGCCTCCAGCCCAGCTGGGACTAGCAGCTGATCCCAGCTCAGGGTAGGAGCAATTGGTTAGGTGTCCCCAGCCCTGCAGTGATTTACCTCTCCACTGACTGCTTCAGGTGCCTGAAATGATGTAGCTACACAGTTAGGGAGTGGTGCGTGATCATTTTTCTGCAAGGAAGCAAAGACATCTGCAGGGGACATGAATTCTGTGCACATGCAGTGACGCAGAATTCCCCCAGGAGTACAAAAGGGAAGAGACACAGCTATATCTCCATGGTCAAGGAGCAGAGTTTACACTTAAAGCGCTCAGGATATGTAGTAGTGGGCACATTTCCCTACCTATTTGGGAACTCCAAGAGGTAGTGCACCTCCTTCAACAATACTTCCCGGAGCCTAACTATAGAGCTCCCACTATGTGCAAGTTCCCTAAAAGCATAATTGAAACCTATTAACTAAAAAGAATTACAATGAGTGCAAATCAGCACAAGTCCTGTAGACTTCTCATATCTCCCCTTGTCATTTTATTTAACCTTTCCTTACAACTCAGTTGCACCAGATATTAGTAATTCCAATTTCTCTTTTCTGAACTCCTTCTATCCTGTGAAATAGTCAGGGCAGATAAATGTCAATGATTTTTTTAAAAATTAAAAAGTATCAGATTTTTTAAATCTACATTAAACATATTTTCTTGTTTAAAACTAAATCTAAAATTGAAATTATTGCTTACATCTGAATATGTTGTCAATCTATTAAAGTCATCTGCATTACATAAATATTCAAGCAGCACATTTGTCCCAAAGTTTTAAATAAACTTAAACCATTGAATTGGGGGAAGTCACTGGCCTGGCACCTAAAACCAAAATTTTATTGAAGTGCTAAACCAGCTTTTGACAGCAGTAACCTCTTCTGCAGGTGCAGATAATTTTTTTCCATGGCAGCTTATTCAAATGGGCACAATATTGGCACTCTTTAGGTAGGCAGAATTTCCTCATTAACCCAAATTCTAACAAGAAGTTGATTAAGTTTGAAGACCTCCACAAGGATGCCATCTGGGCCTGGTGCCTTGTTTCTAATATGAGTGATGGCACGCCAAACTTCCTCAGAAGATGGTGGGTCAATAAGAGGGTCTATTACTGGATGCTAAGAAATGGACTTGGTGGCAGCTGAGACTTCAGATTCGCAGTTCAACAGAATCTCAAAATGCTTCTTCCAAGATTGCTTGGGAACTACACGGTCCTTAAGAAGGGTGCAACTGTCCTGGGATCGCAGAGGGGTTGTGCCGTTTGAACTTGGCCTGTAGATGGGTTTTGTTGCTTGAAAAAAAGATTCTCATGTCATGTTGATTAGAGAAACTCTGGTTCTCCATGGCCTTTGCTTGCAACCACTGATTCTTGATGTCAGGCAGTCTCCTTTGACCTACAGCTTTAAACTGGTAAGTCTCTTGTTTTTACTGGTTAGAGGATTCATTTTGCAAAGTGCAAAGGGTGCTTCTCTTCTGATGAATAAGTGCTAGGATTTCCTCGTTCTCATCAAATGAATACTGATGGTGGTGAGTAGAGTATCCAAATCAATTCAGCACATGCCTTGTGAATAATGGTCTTGAACTACTCCCAACATGTTTGGATGTCACTGATGTTGTCAGGAGGGCCGGAGAGCCTCCCAACCGAGGCACTGCTGAAGAGTCTCGCAACTTGCATGATTCTGAAATAGCTTGATGTTAAATCTCTTCTGCATTCGTTTACAGCAGTGGTTCTCAACCAGGAGTCCGGGGCCGACGGGGGGCCATTAGCAGGTTTCAGGGGTCCACCAAAATAAACCAGAGAGTATGGCCAGCGTTAGACTTGCTGGGGAACAGGACAAAAAGCCGAAACCCAAGCCCCGCTGAGGGCTGAAAGCCGAAGCCAGAGCAACTTAGCTTCACGGGGCCGCTTTTGGTGTGGGGCCCTAGGCAATTGCCCTGCTGGCTATCCCCTAACGCCAACTCTGGCTTTTAATCTACTAGATATGCAGAAAAACAATTGTGGCATAGCTGGGCCGTGAAATTTTTTTAGCATGTTGGGTGGGCCTCAGAAAGAAAAAGGTTGAGAACCCCTGATTTACAGTGTTGTTGTGCAAGCTGTATGTTCATGATTGATCTGACTAAGCGATCAGCTGTACCTCTCATGGCTTGTGTAATATGGACATCAGTACGATCACAGGCTCTGATGATGATGTAGTCAAGAAGATGCCAGTGTTCAGAACATGGGTGTTTCCAAGTGATCTTATATTTGTCCCTTTGTCTAAAGATGGTATTTGTGATAAGCAAATCATGTGCCACATATTAGCTGAGCAGAAGAATGCTGTTAGAATTGACTTTCCCGACTCCTCCTTTACCAATGCTGCCTCTCCAGAGTTTGGGGTGTCATCCAATTCTTTGGCTGTGGCTGTCAGGGTTCCCTCCCCACTCTGAACTCTGGGGTACAGATGTGGGGACTCGCATGAAAGACCCCCTAGTTTATTTCTACCAGCTTAGGTTAAAAACTTCCCCAAGGCACAAATTCTTCCTTGTCCTTGGACGGTGTTGCTGCCACCACCAAGTGAGTTAGACAAAGATTCAGGAAAAGGACCACTTGGAGTTTCTGTTTCCCCAAAATATCTCCCCAAGCCCCCTCATTCCCTTTCCTGGGGAGGCTTGAGAATAATATACCAACCAAATAGGTAAACAAGGTGAGCACAGACCAGACCCTTGGGTTTTTAGGACCCTAAAAACCAATCAGGTTCTTAAAAGCAGAACTTTATTATAAAGAAAAAAAGTAAAAGAAGCACCTTTGTAAAATCAGGATGGAAGGTAATTTTACAGGGTAATAAGATTTAAAACACAGAGGATTCCCCTCTAGGCAAAATTTCAAGATTACAAAAAACAGGAATAAACCTCCCTCTTAGCATAGGGAAAATTCACAAGCTAAAACAAAAGATAAATTTAATAGCAAGGAAATGCGTTCTTACAATTTTTGTAATCTTGAATGCTTATTTCAGGTAGGGTTTTAGAAGATGGTTTTTCCTGCCCTGGTCCCTCTGTCCCAGAGAGAACAAGAGAGCACAAACAAAACCTCCCCCCACAGATTTGAAAGTATCTTCTTCCCTTATTAGTCCTTTTGGTCAGGTGCCAACCAGGTTATTTGAGCTTCTTATCCCCTTACAGGTAAAGGAGGGATTTTGTGCTATCCTTAGCTGTATGTTTATGACAGTGGCAATGAGGACAGCATCAAGAGCACACTGGAACTGCTCCTTGTTGTCTTCATGATTGTCAAGTAAGGGAGCATACACACTGATGCCCATGGCATACTGGTTGTTACTCAGCTTGACGAAGAGTCATGAGATGTTTGTTAATACCCATAGGGAGTTCTAAAGACTGGCTAGCAATCTTGTTCTTGATGGCAAAACCAACCCCATGAATTTCGTATGGCTTTCCTTTCCAAAAGAAGGTATAGCCACTTCCATCTTCTTTCAGTTGGCCTACATCTGCCGGACGTGTTTCATTTAGGGCAGTATTATCGATGTCAGAAGTTCTCTAGCTATTATGGCAATTCTTCTTTCAGGACAGTCACTGTTTGGGGAATCCATAAGAGTGTGAACATTCTAAGCGGCGAACTTTATTACTTTGTTTGTTCTGACCGTAAGTAGAGTGATTCCACTGGACAAGGCCATCCAGCTGGGGGAGGGGTAGGAGTCTGAGACAGCTTATGTTCAGGGAACCTTTTCTAGCCCCTTCCCCATTCAGGATGAGCAGAGGAGATCCTGAAAAGGACTACTCAGTCGTGGCCACAGCTGCTGAATTGCACTTATGCCTCACAAGTCCAAATGCAAGATGACCAACACACAGCCACCGCCTGTGTGAAGAATGACTAGGGATTCCCAGAGATCACTGTCCCGACCACCACTCATCCATCAGCACAGACTTTGTTAGTGGAAGATGTTAACACCCTTGGCAAAGGCCTATGTGTGAAATCTTAACATGGGGAAGCCAGTGTGCAGGCGGCAACCTCACAAAACTTGACAGGAAGGAGCACTGGACCCAGTGGCAGGGAAGTCCAACACAACCAGAGGTCTTCCTGCTGCAACCCTCATCGACCTTCACAACCAGAGAACTAACAAGTCCTCGAATAAGTCTGTTCTGCTTCTGGGGTCTTGAGAAGTTTAGACCCCACTTCATCTGAAACCTCACCTCAGAGCTGTTTGCCAAGGGTGGCCCTACCAGGAGTACAAGACTCAGGACAACATACTTCTGAGTGTCATTGAGACACACAAGCCACTCCATCACAACAAGGTATTGGTTCAAGAATTCTTATATTCTAAGAATCTAGAGAATAGGACAATGTCATATGAAACAGACCCAAGGCTTACTACATGATGTAATAAAGGCCATATACTACAGCAAGTGATTCTGTTTGAAGTACTATAATTTTGTTATATAGGTGTATCACTTCATATAAAGTAATAATGAAAGACTGGTGAACATAACTGAAGATTATGGCAGCGATTCTATCAACTCCTTCACTCAATTAGCATGAGCCCACCTCCTATTACAGTTTAACAGATTTACAATAGGAAGATACACCTCTACCCGGATATAACGCGGTTCTCGGGAGCCAAAAATCCCTATCGCGTTATAGGTGAAACCCCGTTATATCGGGGTAGCGACAGCAGGGCTCCAGCAGTGATTTAAATAGCCCGGGGCTCCAGCCATGGGGAGCCCTGGGCCCTTTAAATCGCCGCCCGAGCCCCGCTGCTGCAGCCCCAGGGTAGCGGCGGCAGGGCTCCAGCGGTGATTTATAGGGCCCAGGGTTCCCCGCAGCAGCCGGAGCCCCGGACTCTTTAAAGCGCCGCCTGAGCTCCGCTGCCGGAGCCCCAGGGTTACCACGCTATATGCAAACCCGTGTTATATCGGGTCGTGTTATATCTGGGTAGAGGTGTACTGCTAGATCCTCAAGATGCTACTGTACAATCAGTTAGCAGCAATGGTCAATTGTGAATTTTCCCCATCCTTATTTTACTCTTGGGGGAATTCTGCACCACTATACATTCACAGAATTCATGTCCTCCACAGATTTCTTTGCTTCCCCACAGAAGCCTGCCCCGGTACATCCAGAACTCCCCTAACCCTCCATACCTGAACCCCATTCCACTGAACTTCAACCCCTGCAACTGGAACCCCCCTGCACCCAGACCCCCTGCCTCCAGACTCCCACCCCTGCACCCAGACCACTACCCACTGTGCTCCCGGCACTTAAACCTCCACCCTAATGCCCCACCCCCTGCACCACCCTAATGCCCCACCCCCTGCACCACCCTGTGCCCCCACATCCAGACCCCCACACCACTGACCCAACTAGTTGCACCTAGTCCCCCACTCCCTCAGCACCCAGACCCTCACCCTGAGACTCTCTCACCTAGACCCATCCACTGAACCCCAACCACTGTCACCTGGAAGCCCCTGTAGAGTCTCATTGCCCCAGCACCTGGAACCTCCCACCCCAACAAGCCTCTGTGCATCCAGATCCCCCCCACACCTAGATCCCCCAATGAGCTGCCTGAACCCAGATTGTCCCACACAGAATCCTCTCACTCCACACTGGGATCCCGCCCACACTGAGCCCCTCCACATTTGGATTCTGCCTGACTGGTTGAGGCTGCCTGCCTCACACCTGGTGCAGGGCCCCAGGGTGTTTCTGGGGCAGGCCCAGGCCTTCTGCTGTGTCAGGGTTGTGTGCAGCCTCACCATTGTCTGTCTGTGTCCTACGGCTGGGGGTGCTGCAAGGTGATCTCCCACCTTCGTGCAGCCACTGGTCTGTGCTCCTCACTGCCATGCTAGAGCCTCTGCAGTTATTTATTGACAAATAAAACCTGCAGAATTTTAAGAATATTGTGCACAGAATATTAATTTTTTGGTGCAGAATTTTTAATGTTTTTGCACAGAATGCCCTCAGAAGTAGTATTTGATGTGATAATGTGGAGTGTTGTTGCTTGATGCCTCCATACCATAGTGATTGACACAGCTAAAATAAATAGAAAGGCAGGCAGGCAATGATGTACATATTTTAGTTTTAAGATAGAAAGCGTGGAGCAAGGCTATCTTTTTGGGGAACCCAAAGTAGGAGAACAATAAGAGTGGCCAGGTAAGACTTTTTTCTCTCTCCCCTCACCCAGAAAAAGGGGGAATTATGACTTTTACTCTTGAACATGAAATTCCACAAACCACAGCAATGAGTGATATTCCCAGGCCCTCCAGGATGCTCTCCTGCAGGGCTTTGGGGTGGGTGGAGAAACTGTCCCTTGACGATATCCACTTTCCCCCTCCTCGAACACTGAATCTATGTCAGGATGCAGAAAAGAGGAGGGATTTTCCCGCTTGAAGAGGGGTCTGGTATATCTGCAACAGATCCCTTGAAAACAGAAACGGGGGGAGGGGAGAGAAGCAGAGCCTACTGCAGGATTCCTAAATATCTTTATCAAAAGAGGGCACAGTGGCTCTCAGAGTAAATCTGGTGTTGGAAGCTCCATATTGGATTCAGTTGAACAGGACGAGATCAAGTTCCTTAAGACAGTTATGCAAGTCATGAAGCCATTTTGGTGAGCAGCCCTTTACAGCACAGAAATCTCTGTATTAATGGTGCTAGACTGAGTCAACAACAGGAGTCTGAGATGATGCCTCCCAATCCTTGTGAGTTTAGTTGGAGAAGATGAAGCACATCAATTACATCTGGGCTGTGACCCTTTTCTAGGCACCAGAGACTCTGAATATAGGCATCTGTAACAGATAACACAGCTTTGCATGAAGCACAAGTCTCTTGAAACTGGTTTTCTTTCATGACTGAAGCATCAAAGTGTGGGATTAATGGATCCAAGAAAGAGGTGGGGGGAAATCAACCTAACAGAACTGATATTGAAAAGGGAAGCAGCCCAAGTCAGCTGTGCTCAGAAGACACCCACAACAGCATGACCAGCAGAAAAAAAAAAAGCGGGGATTTTCTGTTTTTAAGAAAAAAAGCTGGTGAACAAGCTAGATGAATTATATACTGAGACTATCACGAAAAAGAGCAAAGAAAGGAAAAAACCAACAAGGGAAGCATTGTGGACATAGAATTATAGGACAGGAAGGGACCTCGAGAGGTCTTCTAGACCAGTCCCCTGCACTCAAGGCAGGATTAAGTATTATCTAGACCATCCCTGACATGTGTTTGGAGATTTTTAAGAGCAGGTTAGACAATGATGGAGACTCACAACCCCCCTATGCAGTTTATTCCAGTGCTTAACTACCCTGACACTTAGGAAGTTTTCCCTAATTTCCAACTTAAACCTTCCTTGCTGCAATTTAAGACATTAAGACTGAGTGTGCTCTGAACTCTTTGTACCCTAGGTAGTCAAAAAGATGTGTGGTTGTGCCCACTTCCCAACCTCCTGTGCAAGAGGAAACAGTTGGTGAGTGAGTGGCCCTAACAGATACTGTTTTGCAGAAGATCTTCCACTGAAAGCATCTGTACCCAGGAATGGAAATCAATTTGGACAATATCAAAACAAGCAAGGCTGTGTTACACAGAGAAGCAGTAGAGTTCTAAGTTGAAAGTGACAAAATGACATAAGAGCAATTAGGTAGCCTGGCTCCTTTATGTTGCTCTTGACTCTTTTTAGCCTCTTTGCATCTTGGTTGGTAGGGACATAACACTGTCTTTTAGAATTTCTACTGCAGTTTGTAGAAAGAAAAAAAGATGCACTGCAAATCCAAAATAAGATTTAAGATTAGCACTCCATGGTCTGAGATAGACTATTGTGCTGGAAACTGGAAGATTTAGTGACATTTGAAAGGGATTTTATTTGTTTGTTTCTTGAACCTCAAAATTTAGGAAAAAACCTGTAATTAGTAAAATGTTTATGGAAATTGTTAGAAAAATTTCTAATGAAAAAGGAAGGTCAGATTAAACCTGCAGACCCATTATAGTAATGGTCATAGTGATATACATTAGGACTTAGTTGGCATATTGCCATTTCAACTTACTTATAAAACTTCATCTTTTTACTACAATGAAATGCATGATGAAATATTGGAATCGATGGTGACTGAAATTCCCTAGTAGAAGCATTTACAGCTATTACATAAATCTAATAAGATTGGATATCCAATTTTCTTGCACTTGTTTGGAAAATGTCAGCATTATTCCTCAGTGTTTATGTAAAGAAACTTGAGTGTAAACCAAGAACCTTCGCATTGAACTAGAATTGTTCATTTTTATTTTATTTTCTAATGTACACATTATAAGAAAAAAGCCTTCTTGTACCTCATCAGGAGGATTTTAGTGGAATTAGATTTTTTAAAATGTTATAATTACCTGTTTCAGGAGCTATAGTGGATCAATTCCTGAGTGAGTCATATCTGAGTCATTATTAGACACAGGAGGCTTACTCTGAAGCAAAAAGTAGGTTATTGACAATTTTTTTTCATTTCAATTTGTTTCTTGAAAGTACCTCAGGACATTGAGATAATGTCAGATGTTTCTAAGTCTGACTTCCTATGACTGAAACCATTTACGCTTTTCTTAGATGTCTTTTATTGTTCTGCTTAACCAGTGGCTCTATGAAAACGCTATGTGCCTGCGCATATGATAGATGTGCCCAACATTTAAGACATTTTGGAAAGCCACTGGAGCCTCCATAAGGAAGATAAGCGGTCAGCTGTCGGGTAACCCCTTAGTATTTTTATTAAATGGTCCTGAAAACTCTGAGTTTTATAAAAGCCATAAAGAACTGATCTCTCATCTCCTAGCTGCAGCTAGAATTAACATAGCAAGGTGGTAGAAGAGGAATGACTCCCAAAAAACTGGTTATCAAGAAGTGTGGGAAATTCTGGTACAAGAAAAAACTAAATCAAGTCACAGTTCTACAGGGGAGAAGGAAAAACAATAACTACTTAAAACTATAATTACTAGTGGAACTTTTTGGTGTCTGCTGGAAGAGGGTCATTGCCCACCACCAAGAAAAAAACGGTTATCTACCTTTTGTAACTGTTGTTCTTCGAGATGTGTTGCTCATGTCCATTCCATTCTAAAGTGTGTACGGGCCCATGTGCAGTCATTGGAGATTTTTGCCTTAATGGTATCTGTAGAGTACCCTCTGGAGTGCCATACTCGTGCATCGGTATATAAGGCATCGTCGGCCCTATGCTCTCTCTCAGTTCCTTCTTGCCAGCAACTCCAACAGAGGGGCAGGAGGGTGGGTAATCTCGAAGAACAACAATTGTGAAAAGTAGATTACCGTTTTTTTCTTTGTGTGCTTGCTCATGTCAATTCCATTCTAGGTGACTCACAAGCAGTATTCCTGGAGGTGTGCTCGGAGTTCAGACTCGTGCGGCTTGCAACACTGCTCTACCGAAGCCAGCATTGTCTCGGGCCTGCTGCATAAGTACATAGTACAACGTAAATGTGTGGATGGACAATCAGATAGCAGGTGCAGAAGACAGTCCAAGATTGCCTGCAGTGAGGCCTGTTCAGCCTGGATACCTTAGTCCAAGATCTAGCAAGTGAACCTTTTCCATTTGGCCAGGTAGGTCGTTCTAGTGGAGGGCTTTCTTCTACCTAACAAAACTTATTGGATACAGGCCAAGCATTCCTGTTCTTCCGCATTCAACCATGCAGTAACCAGGCTGTCAGGTGCAGCACTGCCAGGTTCGGGTGTAGAAGACTGTAGTGGTTCTGGGACAGCAGATCCAGCCAGAGGGGTAGCTGCAGCAGGGCGGCCACCAAAAGGTACAGAAGCATCCCAAACCAATGCTGGCAAGGCCAAGCCTGGGCTATCAGGGTAGCCTTCGCCTGGTCTTGTTTGATCTTCATGAGAATTCTGTGGGTGGGAAGGTATACATCAGAGCCACCGACCACGGGAACAAAAAAAATCAAGCAGAACACATGGCACTCCCAAGGTGGACTTGTTTGTGTCCCATCAGAACAGGGAGTCCTCACCTTTGGAAGATCACACTGACCACCTCTTTTTGGAGCAAGACAAGAGAAGGTCCTGCTGAGGCAATCTGCTAACACATTCCTGGCCCTGGGAAAGTGCACGGCCACCAAATGAATGGGATGCTGCACATAGAAGTCCCAAAGGTGGAGAGCTTCTTGGCAAATGGCCGATGACCTGGCTCTGCTCTGCTTGTTGATGTAATACATCGCAGTAGTATTGTCCATCAGGACCTGTACCACTATGCTCTCCAAGTGGGGCAGGAAAACCTGGCAGACCAGGCGATCTGCTTTGAGCTCCCTGATGCCCATGTGGAGGGACTGATCTTCCCGTGACCAGCAGCCTTGAGTGCTGAGCTCACCTAGGTGGGCTCCCTAGCCCAGGTCCGAGGCATTGGAAACCAGAGTCAGCTACGGGAATGGGGCCGCAAAGGGAACTCCCTCTAACTCCGATCTGGGGTCCAACCACCAATTCAGGAACAAACGTATATGATCCGGCACCGTGACTACCCAGTCTAGACCACGTCTGATGGGGATGTAGACCAATGGCAACCATGCCTGCATTGGCCGGAGATGGAGCCGAGCACGACGGACCATATATGTACCTGCTACCATGTGGCCTAACAATCTCAGGCAGGTGCGAGCAGTGGTGAGTAGATGGTCCTTCACATGGGACATCAGGTCCAACATTGCCTAGAAATGGGCCTCCGGAAGGAAGGCTCTTGCTTGTGTGATGTCAAGGACCGCCCCTATGAACTCTCTCCGTTGTACTAGCCTTAAGGTTGATTTTTTTTTCTCATTTATCAACAGGCCCAGGTCCTGACAGGTGGAACATACCAGATCGAGGCTCCTTTGTACCAGTTTCCAAGACCTGCCCTTGATGAGTCAATCATCGAGATACAGGTAGACCTGGACACCTCAGTTAAGCGGCCATTGGTGCCATACATTTTGTGAACAGCCTTGGGGCCGACAAGAGTCCAAAGGGCAGTGACATGAATTGGAAATGATGCCAGCCCACTATAAAACGGAGGAACGGCCTGTGCCCTTGCAAGATAGACATATGGAAATAAGCGTCCTTCAAAGTCAAGGGCAGTGTACCAGTCTCCCAGATCAAGGCAGGGGATGATGGAGGCCAGTGAGACTATGTGAAACTTCAACTTCTTGAGAGATTTGTTGAAGTGCCACAGGTCCACGATGGGCCTCCGGCCCCCTTTTGCTTTCAGGATTAGGAAATAACAGGGAACAGAACCCTTTTCTTCTCATTTCCCAAAGAACCTCCTCCACTGCCTCGAGCTGCAGGAGGTTCTCAATCTCTTGAATGAGGAGTTGCTTGTGAGAAAAGTCCCTGAAGAAGGACGTCAAAAGGGGAGGCATCCGAGAATTGCAGGATGTAGCCCAGAAATAACTTCTGGCACCCAGAGGTCCCAGGTCACGTGTGACCAGGCCGAATGGTAGGGGCATAGGTGGTTGAGGAAAGCATGAGGCAAATCCGGGAAGTTGACTGGGGTGTTGCTCTTGAGCACACCCTCAAAATGAGTGCTTCTGTCCCCCCATGATGCTTCGCCAGGCTGGGTTGTGCAGGTGAGCGAGAGGGGGAAGGGCGGTGAAGACTAAAATTTGTGTCTCTATCCCTTCTCCTTGCAGACCCCTGTCGAGGCTGCCAAGGCCTTGGAGGCGGGGGCAGCTGGAACTGCTTCCTCACCGACTGTGGCGTAAGCAGAGCCAGCGAGTGGAGGGTGGCCTGAGTGTCCTTTAGTCCATACAGCCTCTCATCCATTTGCTTTGAAAAGAGTCCATTCCCATCAAACAGGAGGTCCTGGATGGAGAACTGCATCTTCTGGGACAGGCCCACGATCTGAAACCAAGAACCGCACCTCATGACCACTGCCGATTCAACCACCCTGCCAGCCACATCCCATGCCATTTGGAGGGAGCATCTTGCCACAGCTGTACCCTCCTCAACTAGGGCCCTGAAATCTTGGGCCGAGTCCTGCGGCAGGGACTCCTTGAACTTATGGAGGGAGTCCCATAAGTTAAAGTTATATCTCCCCAAAAGAATCTGGTGGTTTGCCATCCTGAACTGAAGGCTGGCTGTTGAATATATTTTCCTTCCAAAAAGGTCCAGGCTCTTGGCCTCCTTATTTTTGGGGTTAGAACTTGTTTGCCCCATCTGTCTTTCTCATTGGCCACAGAGATGACCAGCCAGCCTACAGGCGGGTGAGCATACAAGTATTCAAAATCCTTAGCTGGGACAAAATACTTCTTTTCAGCTCTCTTGAAGGTGTGTAGGCTGGAAGATGGGGTTTGCCAGAGGACTCTGGCTATTTTCAAGACTCCATTGTGCACCGGTAGCATGACGTGCTTGAGTAGATGCCAAGAGCACATTAAACAAAGTGTCTGACTGTTCTACCATCTCCTCCACCTTCAGGCTCAAGTTCGTGGCCACCCTTTGAAGCAGGCCCTGGTGCTCTTTAAAGTCGGCCGGCAGGCTGACATGACAGGGCCCCACAAACCCCTCATCTGGGGTAGAGGAGCGAGTACTCACGGCAAAACCTCCTTCCCCACGGGACATGATGCCCCTACTGTAAATAATCTATTTACAAGACACTACAAGCTCGAAGAAATGAGAGAACCGCTAATTACTTGCTAGGCAAGAGAAAAGGGCACTCTGACCAACCACCATGGGCAGTAAGAAGAAAATGAGAGGGCACAGGGTTGGCAGTGCCTAATATACTGATGCATGAGCGCGGCACTCCAGAGGGTGCCACAGCCAACCCCACGAATACTGCTAAGGCAAAAATCTCTGACGACTGTGCATGTGGGCATGCACACATCCTAGAATGGAATTGACATGAGCAAGCACTTGAAGAACTACTTTTGAATAGTTAGGGAGAAACCCCTTCAAACAACAGTCAAAATTAAGATATTGAAGCACAGAAAACAGGACTATAAAGGAGAAAAATTTAACATATAGAGTTTTGACAGGAAAACATAATAAACAAGTTTCATAACTAAAATGTAAGAAAAACAGAAGTTTGGACTCAAATATGAGAATGAAAGACTAACCAACATTACTAACTGACAAGACAGAGGAGGAAGACCAAGAGTAGAAAAGCTTCAGCCACAATAAGTGATCAATACCACAGAGCTGAAGAAAGTAGCACATCCCATCAACACAGCTTTAGGGATTTCTATAGGCCAATTTATAATCATGTATTAGTGTATATACTAAGTTTATATCTATTTTAGTTGTAAAACAAGTTTTATAAGATTTCTTTTACATAAGAATGGCTTTGTTAATAAACAAATTAAAGTAAAAAAGAAAACACTACGTTCCATAATCTGTTTATGGGGAAGACTTCAAAATGACAAGCCTGCCATAGAAATATCTCCTGGCTCTACAGGTGAACAAATCTCTTGCTTAAGCTAAAAACCGATCATAATACAGATACTGTAGGTGTACTGAGCTGGGGAGGGGGGCACTGACATTCATCTAAATCATCAGGTGTTGGTCACCGCCAGCCAGTCTTATTAGACTTGATGAACTTACGGTCCTACTTGTATGACAAAATTTATGGTTCAGTGTAACTTCAAAGCAAAAAGTAGTGATATTTAAAGACCACTGAAACTGTTAATAATAAACCCCCTTATATTCAAAATATTTTTTCACACTATCCGTTGCTTCTACTATATAAAGATGTGGAGCAGACATTTTGTCAGATACTAGACAAATATTTCCTTGAGAATATTTTGCAGCCAAATTTCTAAAGGTGGTGTATTGCTTCCCTTTCTGTATTCCTCAACAGCAGATAAAATAAAAATTTACAGGAGAGTAGAAACTTTTTTTCCTCTGCAGTACAGTCCAACAACACACCTGCCTATGCAAAGTAGATGACCTGTGAGAGTAGAGATCATGTAATATTCTTCCCTAAAGGGCATGAAAAGATGATTGGATCTTCTGCAAAAACAGGTCATCTGGAGGACAATTTATCGGTCTGGATTTGCAGCAGACCTGATTACTCAAATATCTGTTAATTTTGGCTTCTCTGAAATCCAGAGTAAAAAAAAATTCAATGTTTACCACTGCAAATGATAAAAATGTTTCAGAGCTACACAAAATAGTGGAAAGTAAAATACAAATAGTTTAAAACTGTCAAATTATTTGATGATATTAGAAGAATTTAAAACTCAAATATTATTAAATAGTAAAACCTATTCTATAGTAGTGAATTGTTGCCTGCTTATATCCTTGGAAGTATCAGCATAGAAATGTCAGATAACCACTAATTTAATCTGCCCCATATCCCCTGTTTGGGCCTGATTCTTTCAATTATACTTTGCTTTAAAAATCAAAGGAGTTTCTCCAGAATTATATTAGTCTAACTCAGTTCAGATTCTGGCCCTCTTCCGTGTGTAGCTATATTCAGCTGTCCCTTCATGCCTCCTGTGCAGATAGGAGGAGGGGGCATTGCTGAGCAAATTATGCTCCAGCAAACTTTGACTGTTGCATGGCTCCTTGTCTTAATGCTCTACCACAAAGTCTGGCAGAGAAAATCCAAAGCAGATGGGAAGGAGGATGGGTAGTGGAGCACACATAGGGATACACCTCTCGAAGAACTCCAGTTATTGCACAAGATAAGTAACCTCTCCTTCTTTGAGTAGTGTCCCTATGGGTGTTCCATTTTAGGTGACTCCTGAGCAGTATCCTCATAAGGAGGACGGAGTCCAATACTGAAAAGAGATCAGCATTGCCAACTGAAACATCTGATCTAGAGACATGAACCAGAGCATGGTTAGGAGATAGTATATACTGAAGCTGAAATTTGCAGAGCTGCAACTTAAACAACTGGAACAATCTTGAGTAATGCCAGAGAAGTAGATTGCGACCTTGTGAAATGGGCTAACTCTCTAGAAGGAAGCTGAATATTGGCAGAATCATAACTAAATAATACATCCAGAGATCAATCTTGAGTCTCTGGGTGGAGACTGTAGAGCCCTTGGATCTGTTTGCAATTGAAAGTCTGGGAGAGGCGTTCAGAAAGCCTTCTATCTGGACAGAACCACACCAAACACCTTCCTGATGTCCAAAGTATAGAAGGCTGGTGTCAAAGAGGACTTCAGGATTTAGTTGGAGTGTGTGTGCTCGCTACATGCACGGGTGCCGAAAGTTTTTCCCTCAGTGGTATCCATAGGGGACCAGCTCTGGCACCCTTTTGTTCAAGCTCCTCTGACCATCATTATAAGATCAGACACATCCCTCTTGGGCTTTGACACCAGGACAGTGGATAGATTTCATAGGGCTTCTTTGGATGTGGTGATGGACAGGGCTTACCTACCGACTGACAGATTTTTCACCCTAAAGAATCTTTCAAGACCTTTCAGGAACCTGATTGTCATCTCATGCAAGAATACTGATCTGCCCTGGATGCGGGGATAGAAGACTGATATGGCCACCAGGTGCACCTTGATCAAAGAGAAGGTCAGGCCCTGGTGCTTTAAGTAAAGCAGGTAATCCAGAATGGACTGCAGAGACGATTGGGTCAGATTGATATTCTGCTCCAACGCCCAGCAGGAGAAGCGCTCCCACTTTGCCAGGTAAGTCACTCTCATGGAGGGCTTTCTACTTTCCAAAAGAACCCGCTGGACCTGACTAGACTAGGCATAGCATAGAATGGACATGAGCAAGCACTCAAAGAAGAAATATTTTTATTGCCACCTTCCCCAATGTATTTCTCTCTCTCACACACACACACACACACACACACACACACACACACACACACACACACTTACTTGAATTTCATCTTAAAATTTCTTTTTTACCTTTCCCTTCCACCTACATGGTTTAGGTGCAGTTTTGTTACCCATATTTCGTTTTTTAAAAATCTTTTTGAGAAGCAGGAACATCACAAATCCTCTAAGTAGTATTCCATCCCAATTTAGATATCAACACACATACAACCATAGGAAAAATGAAGAATGAAGCAAGAAAACAAATCTCTACCTGCAACAAGGTCACCTCCTGGTCCATGCCATTGGTATACTGGATCTATCAGCTCTGAATTTCGTAGCCGATTTGTTACACACAGAATACGTGGACTGTTGTGATTCACCTTGACATAAATTTTGACTGAAAATACAACATATGGTAATTAGCAAGTTTCTTAGGTAATAAAATTGCCTGTACAGTCAAGTAAGCCAGTAACCACAATCTTAAAATATATGTTTGAAGAATGACCCCAAGATATTGGGATTGGTCCTCTTATCTCCATCACCAGAAGTGAAATGTTAAAGACATTCTTTTTCTGTCCTATGTGAAATCAAATGAAAAGTGTTGAAGATTTGTTCCAGTTCTATTTCATATTCTTCTATAACATCTAAGTCTCTTCTGCCTGACTTGATTTAATCTAGTTCTCTAAAAAGAACATTGTACCTCCTAGTGCCCACCAATGACCCTTTTGGAGGAACAGAACATGTTTGCACATCCATCCAATAGGTTCTCACTTGTGGGGTTCTACAGAGTTTTATTTTGTCTCCCCTAGAGTTCAATCTGTACATAAAGTCAATGTGGGGGGACAGAGAGTTAGCTTAGAGTCTGGGTAATTTTGCCGTTAGTATTCTAATAGGCTCTTGCAGTTCTAGCTGGCCTGTGAAAGTGTGGATTGGGGGCCTTCTTTGTGTCCTTTTAAAAATGTATGTAGAACCATCCATAATTTTAGCAGTAAGAGTCTAAACTCAGGAGAAGATTGGTGTATAGCAAGTACTCACAATCCCACAACAACCTTGAGAAGCTGCTTTCCTGACATTATGTGACATGGAATATAAACTTTGTTGTGTGTGCTGAATGAGTACTTCTATTTCACAAAAAAGAAAGATTTAGTTAAGGTATTAAAGCTAAAAGTATGTTACAATGAAATCCAGCTAACTCCGAAACACAGTATTACATTTTGTTTACCAAAATTCTATACCTTTTAAACCTTTTACCAAATATTAGGCTGGGAAATTAACAATTAAAGGACCCAGCTAGTTCTCCAGTGCCATATAATTCTTCCATTATTCACTACCTCCCACTTGGCTTACATTACTCACCCAATCTTAAATGTAATCCTCTAAAATTTGCACACACAAAAAATAGTCATAGGTTAAAACACAAATTATAGGGAGAATATAAAATCCCATTTCCAATCCAAAGGAACAGGTCTGCATCTGAGGGAGAAAGTCACAATTGTTGTGGGGAAAAAAGCACATTGGCCACTGAAGGCTAGACTCTAGGATCAACTGAAGGTCACGAAGTACCTCTAAACTACAAATCTCATTAATGAAGGATGGGCATACCTGCTTCTCAGTGGGAACAGGATCCATCCCCACCACATTCCAGATCCTTCCCCACAAGACATCTCTCTTTCTTATTTGGATAAAGTATTAGCCAACTCACTCTTATGCAAACCCCTATCTCATCCAACCAGAATGAAAGCAACCACACAGCACTATCTGGGTCTGCTAAAAAGGGGATATAGGAGTTGCTTGCTATTAGCATACTAATGGCAAAATAGTGAGCATAGTCCCCATAATTATTATTCTTAACCACCAGTAAAAACTAAGGTTTATTATTCCATTTATGAATACCTGGAAATGTGGTTGATCCTACTATTTTCAAATCATTATGGTTTGGATTTGCAATTCCTGAGAATCTCCTTGAAGACTGAACTGTCAAAATATAAAAATTAAAATAAGAATTGAAAACTTATCTGGAAAAGTGAACAGTGAATTATAGGCTGATTTCTAAGCTTTAATAGATGTGTTCTCCTATTATTTGTAGTGGGATAGCACCATTAATACTAGGTGTGGATATAACAATTTTATACAAAAGTACCTCCCATTAAGTCAAATGACTAAGGCATGGATTCATAAAAGCATCCCTATTCTGCACTACACTAAAGCACATGCTTAACTTTAACCACATTCTTAAATATTACACAAGTGTGTAAATCCTATCCAGAATACGGATAGATTTAAACATGTGCCTTCCAGAATAGGTCCCTTAATCTGTGTACTGACCATTAATAAAACAAGTTTAACCATATTTATTTTATTACGGTAATCTCATAATTATAACAATCTAAAATAAAATGGTTAAATTTGTAGTGTATACATTTTCTATGTATAAGAATCCTGTACACCAAATAGCAACACATAAGAATCAAAGCCTGCTCACCTTACACAAAACTCCCCTTGACTTCTCCAAACAGTAACTTGAATACATTACTCATCTATATTAAGGCACAATTTAATAGCATGTATATTATACCCCGCAACTTTGGTTCCTCATCCCAAGCCCCCATTTCTTCAGCTCTATGTCCCAATCTTCCCACCACCCCCAGACCCTTTTCCTACCACCCCCGGGAACCTACATTCCAGTCAAGTTGCTTCCTCTCCCTTGTTCCCTGGGAACCAGCATGGGGACCACTGAGAGCACAGGATACCCAGTCTCACTGCTCTCAGTTCCTGTTCTTGGCACCATGACAGGCTCTTAATAGTCAGAAGGAGTAACTGCAGGGAAAGCCTTGCTCTGCTCGTTCATCCCTGGGCTGGAGCACATTCAGTACAATCTTCGAAGCATTGCCAAATGTGTTAACTGAGATTTTGTGGGACCCATAATTTAGCCAATTTTTGGCCAATTTTCATGAAGATGATCAAGAGTATCCCTGACACAAGGACTATACCCCATGACAAATCTCGAGTCCCTGCTCCAAAGAATGGGGCACTAGAGCATCTCAATTTAACAGTTTTAAGAATTTTTAACAGAGGCAAAACAATGTATTTTTTCCACTATTCTTGTTCTAAGAAATGGTTGAGCCATTTTTGCTAAAATTTTCTAAAATAATTCAACTTAAGGTAGGCATCTGGCACGGAAAATTACAGCCCAAAGGTTAAAGTTTGGCAAATTTATAAGGAACTGAAAACAGCATCTTATAGTGGAAAGTGGTGGGCAATTATAACAATAGGGATCACTACCTACACTGCCTTTAATATACATATGACTTTTTCTTTTTTTTTTTTCAGTAACCACAAATTATAATGAAGGCATTTTTAGTGTTTGTGGCCACAGATTAGATTAAACTGATTTTTAAAGACAGGATTTTTTCATATTTTCACATTCATGGTGACACTACAGGGCAGAATTAAGGATGTTTGAATGCCTTAATATTGTAGTTCCATACCTTAACGTGTTTGGATATCTCTTAAGTATAAGTTTAACTCTCAATTTTCCGAGTTTGTAATGCTTGGTTTGGGGACAAATTACAACAGCGCTGGTTTTTTTTTTTTTAATTACTAAAGATTGTTACATACTCTCAGTCTTGCCTCCATTTTACCAGTATTTTATCTTGGAATTTCCTTGGTTTATTTTAAAGTTAAAAGCTAATGAATATGAACACTAAATAAGAAACCCAATGAAAATGCTACCATGTGCTATTTCTAGTTATTTAAAAAAAAAAAAAAAAAAAAAAAAAACGACGACATGTACTGTCAACTTTAGATCTTATTTTAATTTTTGAGAGCAGATCCACTCATACATCAGAGCAGCACAAAGCAGCCAACCTGTTCAAACTGGGTTTACAGCAACTTTGCATCACTGGAACAGCACGGAACAGCTGAAGTGTACGGATTAATCTGGCTATTATCATGCAATTGACTTATTGATTATGGGGCAGTACTGTATTAGTGAGACTGGCGCTATGTGAGAGGGCTGAAGGGTGCCCCATACCTGAATCCCTGTGTCTCCACTTCGAAGGTTCCCACTGTATTCCTATGTCAGATCCCCCAGCAGAGTTGCCTGGATGTGCAATGGAGCTGTGGCAGCAGTACCTTGAGGAGTTTTCAAATAGTGATGCCAAAGCTAGCATGTGGTCTTGGAACTTTTAAAGAGCAGTGACAGTTGGGTCAAAGTAATCTGCCAATAAGAATTCATGGCACATGACCCCAGTCTAGCCCATACCACCGACTCCTTACAATCAAAATAACCATTGCATGCAAATTAGCTGTAGAAGGATGGTGATGGTGTGAGATACTTCTGATGTAACAATGGCCCATTTAAGAGTTACCTGAACTGTTGACCTGACCCCTATATGCTCATAAAACAATTAGATACAACATTGTAATTAAGTTAAATTATTAAATCTAATTTCTTCATATATAGCCTATGAACAAGATACCAATTTTCACTATGCGGGAAGTTCAGGGTCTTGTTAGTCTGTTATCATTTAGAACTGAGAAAAAGAATCATGCTAAATTTCTTGAAGGACTCAGTTTTTAATTAGTATTAGCTCACACTAATTAACAGATTTACTTGTAAATGCTCAGAAATTCACGCTGTACTCAAATAGTAAATGATGTAAGGCAGTGGACAATATGCTGTATTGTATTTATACATATGAAGGTTGAATACATGGATTTAAGTGCAAAATAGAACTCAATCTTAATTATGGAGTCACGACTGGTGACAACATAATGTCTAGATAGAGATGTGTTACAAAACAAGCAGCTCTTACAACTATTGAGTGAGCTACAATTTAGAATCTACTGCATTTTGTATGTTTAAATACTCAAACATAAGGTTGCAACCATTGCATTAAATTTAATTGAGTCCTTATAGTAGACCAATGCATTCTTAACTCTGAATTTCCTCCTTAGAATTAGAATTAGACTTTTAAAGTTATTTTAACCTGTGTGTGCTACATATTCAAGCAGATATAAAGCAAGTAGGGCTGTCAATTAATCAGTTAACTCACACGATTAACTCAAAAAAATTAACTGCAATTAAAAAAACTAATCGCAATTAATCACACTGTTAAACAATAGAATATCAACTGAAATTTATTAAATATTTTGGATGTTTTTCTACATTTTCAAATATATTGATTTCTATTACAACACAGAATACAAAGTGTACAGTACTTTGTACTTTTTATTGTAGTTTTTTACTACAAATATTTGCACTGTAAAAATGATAAACAAAAGAAATAGTATTTTTCAATTCACCTCATATATGTAGTGCAATCTCTATTGTGAAAGTGTAACTTACAAATGTAGATTTTTTTGGTTACGTAACTGCACTCAAAAACAAAACAATGTAAAACTTTAGCGCCTACAAGTCCACTCAGTCCTACTTCTTATTCAGTCAATCGCGAAAACAAACAAGTTTGTTTACATTTACAGGAGATACTGCTGCCCGCTTCTTATTTACAATGTCACCTGAAAGTGAGAACAGGCATTTGCATGGCACTTTTGTAGCCGGCATTGCAAGGTATTTACGTGCCAGATATGCTAAACATTCCTATGCCCCTTCATGCTCCGGCCATCATTCCAGAGGTCATGCTTCCATGCTGGTGATGTTCACTAAAAAAATAGTGTGTTAATTAAATTTGTGACTGAACTTCTTGGGGGAGAACTGTATGTCTCCTGTTCTGTTTTACCCGCATTCTGCCATATATTTCATGTTATAGCAGTCTCAGTTGATGACCCAGCACATTTGATTTACGAACACTGTCACTGCAGATTTGTCAAAACTCAAAGAAGGTACCAATGTGAGATTTCTAAAAATAGCTACAGCAGTCGACCCAAGGTTTAAGAATCTGAAGTGCCTTCCAAAATCTGAGAGGGATGAGGTGTGGAGGATGCTTTCAGAAGTCTTAAAAGGGCAACATTTTGATGCGAAAACTACAGAACCCAAACCACCAAAAAAGAAAATCAACCTTCTGCTGGTGGCATCTGACTCAGACAATGAAAATGAACATGCATCGGTCTGCTCTGGATCATTATCGAGCAGAACCCGTCATCAGCATGGACACGTGTATTCTGGAATGGTGGTTGAAGCATGAAGGAACATATGAATCTTTAGCACATCTCGCATGTAAATATCTTGCGACGCCGGTTACAACAGTGCTATGCAAACCCCTGTTCTCACTTTCAGGTGACATTGTAAACAAGAAGCAGTTAGCATTATCTCCTGCAACTGTAACCAAACTGGTTTGTCTGAGCGATTGGCTGAAGTAGGACTGAGTGGACTTATAGGCTCTAAACTTTGACATTGTTTTATTTTTTAATGCAATTTTTAATTCTACTTTTGTAAGTTCAACTTTTATGATAAAGAGATTGCACTACAGTACTTATTAGGTGAACTGACATACTATTTGTTTTGTTTTTTACAGTGCAAATATTTATAATCAAAAATAAATATAAAGTGAACACTTTACACTTTGTATTCGGTGTTGTAATTGAAATCAATATATTTGAAAATGTAGAACACAGCCAAAAATATTTAAATGGTATTCTATTATTGTTTAACATTGCAATTAATCGCGCAATTAATTTTTTTAATTGTGCAATTAATCACAATTATTTTTTTTAATTGCTTGACAGCCCTAAAAGCAAGTTTTATGAGAAACAATAAGGTTTGATAGAAATATAAAATTCTGAAGGAAAGACAAAAAAATAAAGTTAGTAATTCTAGTACAAGTCAGACAAGCCTTTCTGTTGTACACCTGCTGGAGTCAGAAATAAGCAAGGGTACACGGTGAACATTCTTGCTAGGTTTCGGTTTCCCAGTATTCTAGGTTCTTTGTCTTCACCCATTGTTTGGAAACAACATATCCTTACATCAGTGTAGGGTTATGTATATAATTTTAAATTCAGCAGATTACTTGGAAACTTGTAAGAGAAGCTATATAAATTAAGAAATAAGAATACTTAACACAATTTAGAAGTTTAGCAAAAATACTGAAAATTTGAATACATTATTAATATAAATATTAATACAATTTTATCAAAATTATCCAAAGTAATTGTAGTTTGGGCACAAATAATTTGCTGCTAAGAACAATGAGTTAAACTAGTAAGGCAATTTTTTTTTTGCAGTGTTAATCCCAAGACATGAGACAAAGTGAGTGAGATAACATCTTTTACTGGACAAACTTCCACCAACAAAGAAGTTGTTCCAATAGAAAATATTACCTCACCCACCTTCTGTGTCTCATATAATATTTTAGAAGACATTGTACAATGCAACATTTGACAGTACAGATTAACAACATGCACCAATTCATTCCCCTGCAGTCTCAAAGTAAAAGCAATGATGAATATATTGATTACTCTGTAGGAAGAAGACAGATGTGGAATGTACTTGTCTGGGACATAGGAGATTTGGGTTCAATTCCCAGCTCTACCATAGGTTTTCTGATAATGGGCAAATAACTTCATCTCTGTCCCTCAGATCTCCATTTGTAGAATATGGCTAATAATACTTGACCACATAAGGTTGCTGTGAAGATAAATACTCGGAAGGAACTCCGATGGATTTTGCCACGATGGGAGTCAGATAAGTATGTGAGATACCATCTTTCAACAAATTTGTCTCTACGTGTCATCTCAGAAGGTAAGCACAACTCTCCATAGAGATATGTTCAGGCAATAGAAAGCAACAATCTGTCTTCTCTTGGAATGTGTCATTCAAAAATGCAGTCATAGCCATAACAGAGTAGCCACATTCCTGATGAACTTCTGTGATTAAGAATTTCATTAATTTTGCAATAGTTCTTTATACTTTGTCACTTTCACACTTTGCTTGAAAGGGTCACCAATACATTTCCCTTCTCCCAAAAAGACATCCTGAAGCATTTCAGACTTTTTATACCACCGTTAAAGGTAGGTCTCTTAATACTGTTGCACATATATAAGAGCTGAATTCAATCTTCTCATTAAAACATGGATCTCCAAAGAAAAGAGGACCAGATTCTCAGATAATGTAAATAAGAACAATTGCCTTGACTTCAATGAAGCTATGCTAGTTTACATCAATTAATAATTTGACCCAAGGACTACAATGATTTTTCTGAACTCCTTTTGCCTATACTATATAATGCATAATTTGGCTGGGACATATTAAGAACATTTTATGGACTGACATGGGTTAATTTATATGCCATGACTAAACTTTTTAATGTTGATTTAAGTAGAGCAGTAGAATATAAAGTAGGAATGGATGAATCCAGGGTTTTTATTTGTTTGTTTTTTTCCCTTTCCTGTTGAATAGCAGGTCTGGATCTAAATAACACAATATCTTGACATCACTGGCTAACTTGCACAACAGGATGAACATAAAAAATTATAAGCAGCTAAAAACAGGATTATAACTGAAACACTCAGGCAAACTTCACTATAGCTAGGGCCCTATCAAATTCACAGCTATGAAAAATGCATTACGAATTGCGAAATGTGGTCTTTTGTGTACTTTTAGCCTATACTATACAGATTTCACAGGGGAAACCAGTATTTCTCAAACTGGAGGTCCCGACCCAAAAGGGGGGGGGGAGGTCACAAGATTATTGGGGAGAGGGGGGTTCGTGGTATTGCCACCCTTACTTCTGTGCTGCCTACGGTGCTGGATGGCCAGAGAGTGTCAGCTGCTGGCCAGGTACCAGATCTGAAGGCAGCAGCAGCGCAAAAGTAAGGATGGCATGATATGGTATTGCCATCCTTACTTCTGCACTGCTGCTGGACTCACCACCGCTCTCTGGCCACCCAGCCATGAAGGTAGCACTGCTGTCAGCAGCAGTGCAGAAGTAAGGGGTGGCAATACCACGACCCACCCTACATAATGTTGCGACCCACCCCCACAACCCGCTTCTGGGTCAGGACCCCCTACAGTTACAACACTGTGAAATTTCACATTTAAATATCTAAAATCATGAAATTTACTATTTTTAAAATCCTATAACCGTGAAATTGACAGTTGGTAGGGCCTTAACTACAGTGAATACTCCTGATATAATTACACATACACACATTTTTCTTTAAGCAAGCTCTATGGGCAAGTTAGAGATTAGTTCTAATACCACAATACTAGCAATAGGGAAAGCTGCCAGCAGAGCAGTACCTTGGAGGTAATCACTTTCTCTTTTGTTCGCTTTCCATGGTTGTATGAGAACATTAACCAAAAAGTTTTCACTTTTAACTTTTCAATGCTGACTAATTTATTAACTTGATATTCAGACTTATTGGTAAACTGACAACTGTTCACAGAACTCTACTGAAAGAGCTGCTTAACAATGCTTAAAATTACAATATATATTTTTTCCAAGAATTCCTCTTTGTCCCTGTCAGAACCCAGAGAACGAACGAACAAACGAACGAACGCGCACACACACACACACACACACACACAATCATCTTAGGCCTGGTCTACACTACGAGTTTAGGTCGACTTTAACCGCGTTAAATCGAATTACGCCTGGACACGTTCACACAACGAACCCCTTTCTTTCGACTTAAAGGGCCCTTTAAACCGGTTTCTTTACTCCACCTCCGACGAGGGGATTAGCGGTAAAATCGGCCTTAGTGGGTCGGAATTGGCTTAGTGTGGACGGAATTCGACGTTATTGGCCTCCGGGAGCTATCCCACAGTGCTTCATTGTGACCGCTCTGGACAGCACTCTCAACTCAGATGCACTGGCCAGGTAGACAGGAAAAGCCCCACGAACGTTTGAATTTCATTTCCTGTTTGCTGAGCGTGGAGAGCACAGGTGACCATGCAGAGCTCATCAGCACAGGTAACCGTGATGGAGTCCCAGGATCGCAAAAGAGCTCCAGCATGGACAGAACGGGAGGTACGGGATCTGCTCGCCATATGGGGAGATGAATCAGTGCTGGCTGAACTCCGAAGCAGTAAACGAAATGGCAAAATATTAGAAAAGGTCTCCAAGGCCATGAAGGACAGAGGCCATAACAGGGACGCACAGCAGTGCCGCGTGAAAATTAAGGAGCTAAGGCAAGCCTACCACAAAGCCAGAGAAGCAAACGGAAGGTCCGGGGCTGAGCCGCAAACATGCCGCTTCTACGCGGAGCTGCATGCCATTCTAGGGGGTGCAGCCACCACTACCCCAACCGTGTGCTATGAGTCCCTCACTGGAGAAACACACAGGGAAGCGGGTTCGGGGTACGAGGAAGATGAGGATGAAGATAATGTAAATAGCTCACAGCAGCAAGGAAGCGGAGAAACCGGTTTCCCCAACAGCCAGGATATGTTTATCACCCTGGACCTGGAACCAGTAACCCCCGAACTCACCCAAGACCCTGGGGGCACACAGGGGACCTCTGGTGAGTGTACCTTTGTAAATATTACACATGGTTTAAAAGCAAGCCTATTTAATGATTAATGATTAATTTGCCCTGGCAATCGCGGCCAGTACAGCTACTGGAAAAGTCTGTTAACGTGTATGGGGATGGAGCGGAAATCCTCCAGGGACATCTCCAGAAAGCTCTCCTTCATGTACTCCCAAAGCCTTTGCAAAAGGTTTCTGGGGAGGGCTGCCTTATCCCGTCCGCCATGGTAGGACACTTTACCACGCCAGGCCAGTAGCACGTAGTCTGGAATCATTGTATAACAAAGCATGGCAGCGTAAGGTCCCGGTGTTTGCTGGCATGCAGACAACATCCATTCCTTATCGCTCTTTGTTATCCTCAGGAGAGTGATATCATTCACGGTCACCTGGTTGAAATGGGGCAATTTTATTAGGGGACATTCAGAGGTGCCCCTTCCTGCTCTGCTGAACAGAAACATTCCCCGCTGTTAGCCACGCGGTGGGGGGGAGGGGTGAAGTGATCATCCCAGAGAATTGGGTGTGTGGGGGAGGGGAATTAGTTGGGTTTGTGCTGCATGTTAACCCTGAAACCGCAGCCCCTCCTTTTACATTGCAAACCCATTTTAAATGGCCAACCCAACGGGTGCTTGGTATGGTTAATGAGAGCAGTACTGTTTGAAACCATCCCCACATGTTAACAAGGTTAAAAAAGCCAAAAGACTGTGTCTTACCATGGCTGCCTGCAAGCTGAAATCTGTGGCCTGGCACTGCGTGAGTGATCTCTCACACCAAACCGGCAGGCCCTCAATATAAGAGGAAAAATGCGACCTTGTAACGAAAGCACATGTGCTGTGTAATGTGAACAGCAAAATTTAATGTGAAAGAGTGTACCCATTGTTCTCTAAAATGTGTCTTTTTTAACCACCTCTCCCTTCTCCTCCACCAGCTGCAAATCTTTCTCCTTCACAGAGGCTAGTGAAGATTCGAAAGCGAAAGCGAAGGACGCGTGATGAAATGTTTACAGAACTACAGACTGCCTCCCACGCTGACAGAGCACAGCAGAATGCGTGGAGGCAGTCAATGACTGATTATAGAAAAGCCCAATATGAGCGAGAGGAGAGGTGGCATGCTGAATCGCAGGCTGAAGATGAGAGGTGGCGTCAGCTTGCACACAGAAGGCAAGAGTCGATGCTCCGGCTGCTGGAGCATCAAACTGATATGCTCCAGCGTATGGTTGAGCTGCAGGAAAGGCAGCAGGAGCACAGACCGCCGCTACAGCCCCTGTGTAACCAACAGCCCTCCTCCCCAAGTCCCATTGCCTCCTCACCCAGACGCCCAAGAACACGGTGGGGGGGCCTCCGGCCACACAGTCACTGCACCCCAGATGATTTCCCAAGCAATAAGTTTTAAACTGCAGTGTGTCCTTTTCCTTCCCTCCTCCCCCACCCATCCCGGGCTACCTTTGCAATTATCCCCCTAATTATGTGATGAATTAATAAAGAATGCATGAATGTGAAGTAACAATGACTTTATTGCCTCTGCAAGGGGTGCTTGAAGGGGGGAGGGTAGGGGAGGGTGGGGTGGTTGGTTTACAGGGAAGTAGAGTTAACCGGGTGGGTGTGCGGGCGGAGATTTCATCAAGGAGAAAAACAGAAGTTTCACACCATAGCCTGGCCAGTCACAAAACTCGTTTTCAAAGCTTCTCTGATGCGCACCGAGCCATGCTGTGCTCCTCTAACCGCCCTGGTGTCTGGCTGCGCGTAATCAGCGGCCAGGCGATTTGCCTCAACCTCCCACCCCGCCACAAATGTCTCCCCCTTACTCTCACAGATATTGTGGAGCGCACAGCAAGCAGCAATAACAATGGGGATATTCTTTTCACTAAGGTCTGAGCGAGTCAGTAAGCTGCGCCAGCGTGCTTTTAAACGTCCAAATGCACATTCTATTACCATTCGGCACTTGCTCAGCCTATAGTTGAACAGGTCCTGACTCCTGTCCAGGCTGCCTGTGTACGGCTTCATGAGCCATGGCATTAAGGGGTAGGCTGGGTCCCCAAGGATCACGATAGGCATTGCAACATCCCCAATGGTTATTTTCTGGTCCGGGAAGAAAGTCCCTTCCTCCAGCTTTCGAAACAGAACAGAGTGCCTGAAGACGCGAGCATCACGTACCCTTCCCGGCCAGCCCACGTTGATGTTGGTGAAACGTCCCTTGTGATCCACCAGGGCTTGCAGCAGCATTGAAAAGTACCCCTTGCGGTTTATGTACTCGGTGGCTTGGTGCTCCGGTGCCAAGATAGGGATATGGGTTCCGCCTATCGCCCCACCACAGTTTGGGAATCCCATTGCAGCAAAGCCATCCACTATGGCCTGCACGTTTCCCAGAGTCACTACCCTTGATATCACCAGGTCTCTCATTGCCCTGGCAACTTGGATCACAGCAGCCCCCACAGTAGATTTGCCCACTCCAAATTGATTCCCGACTGACCGGTAGCTGTCTGGCGTTGCAAGCTTCCACAGGGCTATCGCCACTCGCTTCTCAACTGTGAGGGCTGCTCTCATCCTGGTATTCTGGCGCTTCAGGGCAGGGGAAAGCAAGTCACAAAGTTCCATGAAAGTGCCCTTACGCATGCAAAAGTTTCGCAGCCACTGGGAATCGTCCCACACCTGCAGCACGATGCGGTCCCACCAGTCTGTGCTTGTTTCCCGGGCCCAGAATCGGCGTTCCACGGCATCAACCTGCCCCAGGAACACCATGATTTCCACATTGCTGGGGTCTGTGCCTTGTGAGAGGTCTAGGTCCATGTCCATTTCCTCATCACTCTCGTCGCCGCGCTGCAATCGCCTCCTCCTCGGCTGGTCCTGGTTTTGCTTTGGCATGTCCTGGCTCTGCATATACTCCAGGACAATGCGCGTGGTGTTCATAGTGCTCATAATTGCCGCAGTGATCTGAGCGGGCTCCATGATCCCAGTGCTAGCTATGGCGTCTGGTCTGAAAAAGGGCGCGAAACTAGTATCTGACGGACCAGGGGAAGGAGGGGGGGAGGGAGGGAGGGGCGAGTGACGACATGGCGTACAGGTACAGGGAATTAAAATCAAGAAAGGTGGCTTTGCATCAGGGAGAAACACAAACAACTGTCACACAGAATGGCCCCCCCCCAAAGATTGAACTCAAAAGCCTGGGTTTAGCAGGCCGTTGATTTGACGGAGGGAGGGGGGAAGGAAATGAATACAGAACAAATCTATTTTTTACATCTTAAGACGATGGTGCAGCATGACTGATAGCCCTCGGCATTTTCTGGGTGCTCGGCAGCAAATACTGGGCGCTTGGCAGTTAGCCTTCAGGCCTATTGCACGATCTGCTGCTCAGGGAAGACTCTGCTAACGTGCGATGAGCCAACAGGGCGCTTGGCAGAAAATGGCATACTACGACTGATAACCATCATCATCAAGACAGTTCCATAGGACTGAGCATGTCTGCCCAGGTGCCCATGATCGACAGCCACTGCTGTACGATGAGGACCGTTACCAGTCGTAATAAACCATATACTGCCAAATGGCAAAAGTCAAGGGGCTGGTGCAATGCAGCCCCACGGCTGCCGGCACCCAGATCGCCAATGAAGGCTACCAGTCATGCTGCACCGTCTACCGCCAAAAGGCAGTTAGCTGCTGCTGCTGTGTAGCAATGCAGTCCCACGTCTGCCGGCACCCAGATGACATATGGTGACGGTGAGCTGAGCTGAGAGGGCTCCATGCGTGCCGTGGTATGTTGTCTGCACAGGTAACCCAGGTAAAAAGGCGCGAATCTACTGTCTGCCGTTGCTCTGACGGAGGGGGAGGGGCCTGACGACATGTACCCAGAACCCCCCGCGACACTGTTTTGCATCATTCGGGCATTGGGATCTCAACCCAGAATTCCAATGGGCGGCGGAGACTACGGGAACTGTGGGATAGCTACCCATAGTGCAATGCTCCGGAAGTCGACGCTAGCCTCGGTACTGTGGACGCGGTCCGCCGACTAGAGCACTTAGAGCATTTTATGTGGGGACACACAAAATCGGCTGTATACAACCGATTTCTATAAAACCGGCTTCTATTAATTCGATCTAATTTCGTAGTGTAGACATACCCTTAGATTTATATCTCCAAGCACCACCTTTGCCAGTCTGGACAAACTAGAGATTGGAAACAAACTAGAGTCCTTCATATGATAGTGCAGAGCAAAATAATACAACAATCCCAGAGTGAAAGAAAAGTCTCACATATCTGTGAAAAACCACTAAAACTCATTTAGATGTTTCATTGCATATGTGCAGCTAGAAAGATAGAAATTGACAAGGTGAAAACAGATGTATAGTATTGATAGGGGGATGTTTTTGTACTTGACAGATACAATCCTGGGGAGAATATTTTACATTAATATATTACCCACAAAGATGGAGCTCTTGAACCACTAATATAAAAATTTTTTTGAAAAAAGTAAAAAAGTAATGCAGTAGTGTATTCCAGGGTGTATAACACAAAGATCGTAGAATTATTATCTGATTCTCCCTCAGAACAGGAGATAATTTAGACCAGGGGTGAGCAAACATTTTGGCCCAAGGGCCACATCTGGGAATAAAAATTGTATGGCGGCCCGTGAGTGCTTACAAAATTGGGGTTGGGGCATGGGAGGAGGTGAGGGCTCTGGTTGGGGGTGCAGGACAGAAATGAGGAGTTCAGGGTGCAGGAGGGGCTCCAGGCTGGGGAGCGGGAGGGGGGCGAGAGCTCCAGCTAGGGTTGTGGGCTCTGGGGTGGGGCTGGGGATGAGGAGTTTGGGGTGTAGGAGGGTGCTCTGGGCTGGGACCAAGGAGTTTGGAGGGTGGGAGGGGGATCAGGCAGGGGTGTGGGAAGGGGTGAAGGCTCCAGCTGGGGGTGCAGGGTCTGGGGCGGGGCTGGGGATGAGGGGTCTGGGGTGCAGGAGGGTGCTCAAGCTGGGATTGAGGTGTTCGGAGGGCGGGAGGAGGATCAGGGCTGGGGCAGAGGGTTGGGGCGTGGGGGCGAGGGGCTCAGGGGTACAGGCTCCGGGCAGCGCCTACCTCAAAGAGCTCCCAGAAGCAGCGGCATGTCCCTTCTCCGGCTCCTACATGGAGGTGCGGCCAGATAGCTCTGCACGCTCCCCCATCAGCAGGCAATGCCCCTGCAGCTCCCATTGGCTGCAGTTCCCGGCCAAGGGGAGATGCAGGGGTGGCACTTGGGGCAGGGACAGCGTGCAAAGTGGAACCCCCTGGCTGCCCCTACGCAGGAGCCGGAGAGGGGCCATGCCGCTGCTTCCGGGAGCCGCAAAGAGTGCCAGAGCACCGGAGCGGGGCAAGTCCCAGACCCCGCTCCCCAGCAGAAGCTTGAGGGTTTAAAATGGCTGGCAGGCTGTAGTTCGCCCACCCCTGATTTACACCCCCAAGAGCCAGGCTGACACTGTGCCAGATTTTGAAAACATGCCTTAGCTTTTGTTCCTTCAGTTGTTTGCAGGTGCAGCTTACTCATTTTGATGTCTAAGCCCTAACTTCATACACTGCATAATTTTTTTACTACATTTGAACCACATTTGTCTAAGTTATTCTTCTCCAGCTTTTTTCAGATTTCCTATTTTATTTGAATTCCTTTTCCCTCCTCCTGATCTCCATGAGCCCAAATGCCCTTACCGAAATTGTCTGGAGCACAGAGTCCTCTTCCCACTCACACTTTCAATTGGATTAATTAAAATTGGATAGGTTGAATAATTCAAGTTAGTATAATGAGAGCCACCAAGTACTGCAGAAAGAACAACAAAGTTCACTGTGGAAAAGTCATGGAAACAATTTTAAATTTGCCTTTTTTTAAAAAACAAGCTTTGAGCATCCCCAACCCAATCCAGCTTCTGAACTTTACAGGAAATGCAGAAGCTTTTAAGTTTTACCCATCCTAAGAAAGTGAACTGAGAGTTCTGAAACAGCTCCTAAGACAGCTTTCAAAGCAGTTTGCCTTGTAATATCTGTAGAATGCCACTACTACACTAGAAACCGTATAGGGCCTGATTTTCCACTGCCTTATACTGTACCATCTCTGACTTCCTCATTCATGGGACCAGTCTGATGTAACATAACCCCCATCAGTAAGTTTTTGCAGCTTGCATGGGACCATTGCAGCAGGTGGTGATCACTGAGGTGCTGGGGGCTCACTGGCCATGCAAAGGGGAATCCACACCACCTGAATTAACTGGTGAAAAACTGGGGAAATTCTCAGGAGAGCAAATCCAATAGCATGCTCGGGGTTCTACTGATCGCCATATTTGGGGTCGGGAAGGAATTTTCCTCCAGGGTAGATTGGCAGAGGCCCTGGAGGTTTTTCACCTTCCTCCGCAGCATTGGGCAGGGGTCGCAAGCTGGAGGATTCTCTGCGACTTGAAGTCTTTAAATCACGATCTGGAGACTTCAACAGCTGAGTTAAGGGAAAGTGGGTGGGTCAGCTTTTGTGGCCTGCATCATGCGGGAGGTCAGACTAGATGACCATAATGGTCCCTTCTGACCTTTAAGTCTATGAGCATTGTGACTGCTTTGTGCCTCCAAAGCAAGATCAAGGATCTGTCACAGTAAGTACAATATGGATAAAATACTAGCAGTCTGCTTTGGAAGCATTTTAAATCCACTCGGTACTCACTTTAAACAGGTGTAAATACTACACAACATGAAAGACAGTGGGGAATCAGGCTCAGTTTCCCTGGTATTTTTCTGTAGGGGGCAAATTCCAACTCCTGACCAGAAGTGACAGATGGATTCCCCAAATATCTTGTAGACCAGGCCTATCTGTGTGGAGGCTCTGCATCTCCAAACTGACTCCTCTATTCTTCTCCTGCCTCCAGACAGTAAAGCTACGATGTTGTCATACAACCATGACTTCTCCTGACAGTTGCTGTCCCTAGAAGCTTATACCTTGACATGGAGGGAACAATAATAAAAAACAGGCTATATAATGTAATTCTTTCAACCCTATAAAATGTTATTAATTTTGCAGTATCAGAACAAAAACTAAAATCAAATAGTAAATTAAACAACTTTAAAACAATTCATCAGAACATTAAATTTGGTCTGAAAATGGTAGTGGCAAAAACAGAGTTTAAAGATGAGTTTTGAATAATTATACAATTTATTAACTAATAAAATATTACTAGAATGCTAAATTGGCATAGCTTCAGTTCATTTAGAAATGAAAGTTCCTTAAGGTGATGGAAAATGTTGGCATAAGACTATGGTAATAACTACAAAGTTTTAATTGTGTTTTGAAATGATTCTGCAGAGATTTCTGCAGCAAAAATATAGCAGCTAGCTTACTTACTCAAATATTCAAGTATTTTCCTTGTGATTTTAATTACAAATGGTATTTCTCAGCTGTCTGCTGTAAAAATTATTATGCTGAAATGCTATCATTTTTAGCAGTATAAGTATGAAAGCACAGTGGAAGAGACTGAAATCCAGTTTCCATTCTGCTCTAATACAGTTTAATGATAATAAAAAGAATTCTTATACTTAAAATGTTTATAGATTTTTTTTAAAATCACTCTTTTGATTGTTACTCAACTACTAAAGCATATTAGTTGTATATTGTATATTAGTTTGGAGTCCCTTGGAGTCACTGTAAGAAAGCTAGTATCACAAATGACATCACATTTCAGTGAGATGGACACCCCAGGCAGAGAGCTCAAATATGCCCACTGAAATTAAAAAAAACGAGGAGTCCTTGTGGCACCTTAGAGACTGACATATTTATTTGGGCATAAGCTTTTGTGGGCTAGAACCCACTTCCCAAATAAATTTGTCAGTCTCTAAGGTGCCACAAGGACTCCTCATTGTTTTTGCTGATACAGACTAACACAGCTACCACTCTGAAACTGTAATTAAGACATTTTTAAGAAACATTTCACACTTCATGATGACAGGTGTGTCACATCTTTGGACTCTTTAGACAGCTTGGACTGAGTAAGATTTTTCTTTAAAAATATAAAAGGAACTGATAGTTATGCTTTTCAGTAAACTGAAGGCAAAAAAGTCTTAAAGGTTCTTTTTCTTTAAAGCAATCTAAACTCAGTTTGCATCAGTGGCTCCCCACTGTAATAAATAGGGCTAATTATTTGCAATATTTTTATTAATTATTATTATTATGTAAATATTAAAAGTTACTGAATTGATTGGGTTATTCTATTTTATTAATTATGAATATCCAGGTATTATTGTGTTATTTATTTATTTGCGCGCGCGTTATTGCAGCATTTAGGACCCGAGGACCAACACCTAGTCATTAACGATAAATAATTAATATCACGCCTCTCCCCGCTACCCCCCCGGCGGCCCCAATGCTGGGGGTGGGGGGAGGTACCTGCGAGGGGTCTCTGAAGCAGGAGGAAGAGAAGGGTGACGCCGAGCGCCGGAAGGCGGAAGGCCGAGGAGGGAGAAGCCCCCACCCGCCGCCTCCTACCCCGGCCCCGCCGGCGCGTAGCCCCGGGGGGCGAGTCCGCCATCTCTACAGCCCCAGCGCCTCGCACCGCTCGGTCCTGTGCCTCACGCGCGCGGCGGCCTAAAAGTTCGTTAGTCGGCGTCGAACCCCGGTAGCGTCACGCTGGCGCTCGAGGGGGAGGGGAAGAGGGCAAGCGCAGAGAAACTGGCGAGGCCCGGCGGCGGCGCGTGCCGACCACGTGCCGAGCCCGCTTCTGCTCGTCATTTCCGCTCTGTCCCCTGCCGGCGCGTGGGCGGCGCGAGGCGCGAAGACGAGGGATATTATTTTGCGGGCCTGAAGCCGACGAGTCGTCCTCTCTTTCCGACTGGGGAGGCTGCCGAACTCTGTGACCTTCCATGAGAAAGTGGGCTGGCCGCGTTGTTCACGGACCGCGCTGACTGCACCCGCTCCCCATTTGCGCTCCCCAGGCGGGCCTGCGTTCCCAGCCCCGCCCCTGGGTCCGGCGGCCCAGCCCTTCCTTGGCAGGTGGTGCCAGCACAGAGGGGAGCGTCCCGCGATCACTGAGCAGCCCAAGGCCACGTGTCTCTGCAGCCAGGCTTTGAAATCCCCCGGGAAGGATCTGTGTGGAGGGCAGCAAGCACCCCTGTGGGAAGCAAGTTGACCTTGGCAGGGGAACAGATCCATGAGCATGGCTGGCTACTGGGCCATGGGAAAAAGTTGGCACCTCGCTTTGTAAATCAACAAGGAATCAAAACAAAAAAGAGACATTCTTTGGACATCTTAATAAAAACGAGCAATTATTCAATTGACCTGGTATGGGGCTAGCTATGAGTGGCGCTTGTATCTAAATCCATAGGGTGTGCTTAGGAAAAGTGACTATGTAAAAATGGCATAATCAGACAGCAGATTTATAGAGCCCTGCAGGTCTGCGGATAGCTGCTTTATATAATTTGTATCCATGCAGGGCTCTACAGTTTACTCTCTAGAGTGGGGATAGTCAGAGCAACACTTTTGTCACTGAAGACCAATGATAAGTTTTAATTGCTTTTTATTCTTTGTAGCGCCAACACAACAAAGATTGAGTGAGCTGTGAATTCTGTTCCATCTTATGCATCAACAGAATTCTTTATTAAATTCTTACTATTTGCAGCTACATAAAGCCAGTGTACATGAGAGAACATTCAGGGCCTGTTTGTCCAATCACATCTACGAGTTGCTCCTAACAGAATTGTAAACTAAAGCTTTAAGTCAGCATTTTCAACGTTAGATGCCTAAAGTTGGGCCCCTAAATCTGTATTTAAGGCACCCAATTAAAAATGGCTTGATTTTTGGAGGTGCTGAACACTTGCATTTAAATCAGTGGGAGTTGGGGGTACGCAACACCTCTGAAAGTTAGGCTGCTTTTTTTAGATCCCTAAATATAACTTTCCAAGCTAACATTAGGAAATCCGCTTTGAAAACTTTGGCTTTAGTCTTTAATGGATCATTGCCATCACGCCTAAAATAAGTTACAGTAAAAACAACTGGTGAAACTCTAGAGAAAAGCAATATTTTGTAAGAGTAGATAATGTTAATGCCAGTGGTCGGTAGAATTTATTTACTCCTATTAATATTTTTCTTTTGTATGTTTAATAACTCTCGTATCAGTTAAATCTGTTTCTGTTCTGTTCATCTTTCTAATCTAAATGTCAGTTTTGTAGTTTACTTTAAAAAGTATTGATTCAAAAATACTAAATAATTCTTGGGAAAATTAAAAACATTTTATTTGTGTATCCGTGGAATAAATAGTTGTACTCTCATTTAAAGATCTCAACTGTGTTTCCTCAAGGGATCAGATTATTATGATATACACAATTACAAGTTTCATTGTGTCCTAGTGTTCCACCGTTGCCAAGCAACCAAGAGACTCTCTGCTCATTTGACAGCTTCATTCTTTCTCTGGCTGGATCACTCACTGCTTTTCAGGGAAGAATTCACTATTTGAACTCCTGTCTTGGCTTTTATGGTTTCTGTTCAGTAATTTTTTGGATGATGATCTCTAGCTTTACTGTGGTTTGTTGGACAGGATTTCAGAAAGTCTAAGAAATAGAAGAGAGCAGAGTCTTTTTAATTTACTGTCATCTAAAACAATAAAAGAAAATGACTCTGGTTTCCCAGGGAGCTGAAAGGCAGGTAAATGCCTTTAAAAGCTCCAGTCGGTCAGCTGAGCCACTTCACAAGATGGATCGTCATGAGTATCGAAGTCTGTTAAAGAAAATGTACATGCCTTTTGTGAGAGGTCCTGATGACAAACATGATTTTGCCAGCTTCCAAGAGAAAGACAGTAATTCTTTTCTTAAATTCAATCCTTACAGCCCTCCTGTGGGGCCAGATTACCCTTTATTCCCACACCGGGACAATGTGCCTTTAGCTGATCCCTGCTCAGGATTCATGAGCCCAGGAGCTGATGCTGATTTGCAGCCCTGCTGTGGCAGAACCATTGAGTCACTGGTGGATTACAGTGATGTGAAACCTCACCAGCGAGTCCCGCTCCCAGAAAAGACTGCACAGACTACACACACAAGGCATGTGGTCCTGTTGGAGGAGGTGAGCCAGGACAGACGGTGGAACTCCAGGGCAGTGTCAGATGCTTCTATCAGGGCAAGACTTGGAGGTAAAGCAAATTATTATTATGTATTAATTGTTAATTGCCGAAAAAAGGATGGTACTGTTCAAGACACAAATAAGGAGAGTCTTCTCCCCAAAGAGCTTACAAACTATGAATTTAACAGAATATGTTTGCACTGGATGCTTCCACTGAAACCAGCAACTGGAAAGAAGTAGAACAGTTGGATGATTAATTGATTTAGCTGCAAGCATCAGCCAGGTGCCAAAATAGCAAATTGTAACATACATTGACCGAGCAGAGGTCTTTGGAAATAATTGATGTTTAAAAGAATTCATTTTCTGTAAAGAAAGAGGTAAAGTAGAATAATTAAAATGAGTCTCTACTGTAATGTGAGCTGATAGAGCAGATTATTTTGGAGAGTAAGGAAATCGCCCTGTACACTTCTGTGGCATTTTAATGTTATCTGGCAGATATTGTTAAGTGATTCATATTTAGGACCTGCTCCACGTCTATCCCCTTGGTAATCATAGAGAGGATCCAACCCTCTAGATCTGTCATCATGCCTTAGCAAGAATACACCCTATCCATTTATTTTCAAATCAGTGTGTTTTATACAACAAATTTTCAAACAGCATTCAGCTAGTAAAAAGATGACTCCTGTCAAAGTCAACAGCAACTCTTTCCAGGGCCGGCTCTAGGCACCAGCAAACCAAGCACGTGCTTGGGGCGGCACATTTTCAGGGGCGGCATTCCAGCCATCTTTTTTTTTTTTGCTTCAGGCGGCAAAAGCCTAGAGCCGGCTCTGGCAACAGCAGCGCGTCATGCGTGGGGGCGCCCTGGGGCTGCTGCGGTTCACGCCATGGGGGAGCAGCACCCACACCTTGTGGCTCGGCCAGGCAGGCTCCGAGTGGGGGACACTCGGGCTGGGGGTCGCCCCGCGGGACACACGGAGCCGCCTGCAGGTGTCGCAGGGCGGCCGCCCCCCAGCACCACAGCCGGAGCTGGGCGAAGTGGCCCGAGCCGCTCAGGGGCTGCAGCAGAGCAGCCAGAAGCAGCAGAAGCAGTGGGGCCATAGAGGACAGGGCGCTGCCTTGCGGGGCCCGAGTCCCGCTCTCTGGGGCTCCGCTCCCTCTGGGGCTACCCTGCCCCGGCTACTCAGCCCCTTGCCGGGGCGGTCCCCTGTTAAATGCTAGACTGCTGCTAGCTATGGATAAGTGAAAGAAGGTTGGGGAGACAGCACTCCATGGAGTTGTTATGATTATAGTCTCTTCAGCAGGCAGACAGCAGACTTTGGCAGCTGGAGATGATTTGGAAGGGGTAGAGAATAAATCTAGAACTCTCTGTGGCCAAGTCAATCGTTCAGTTCTCAGTCAGAGTAGTGACCTGAAATAGAGGATAGATCTGTGATGCAGGCACAGATCATCGGGCTTTTCTTCAGACACACAGTAGGGCCCAAGTTTTTTCTTGGTTGAAGTCCAGCAAATTCCCATTAATATCAATGGGGCCAGGAATTCACCCTTTAGAGTCTATCTTAGGAAAGAAATCCGTATACACAGCAAAGACCCAAGAACACAGAGAGCTCCAGCAGCAGTATTTTAACGGAGGTTGGACAAAGGTTTGCAAACCTAGTTTTTATATTTAGAAGTTTACCTGTGGTGTTGGGGTGGCAGTTGGGAATATACAGATGTAGTTGGCATATAAGGGCATGGCTACACTTGCAGATGTAGAGCGCTTTGAGTTAAACCAGCCTTCGTGGAGCGCAGTAGGGAAAGCGCTGTAGTCTGTCCACACTGACAGCTGACAGCGCACTGGCGTGGCCACATTAGCAGCTCTTGCAACGGCCACAGCGAGCAGTGCATTGTGGTAGCTATCCCAGCATGCAAGTGGCTGCGATGTGCTTTTCAAATGGAGGGTGGGGTGGGTGGAGTGTGACAGGGAGTGTGTTGTGTGTATGTGGGGGGGGGGAGAGTGGGTTTTTGGGGGGCTGAGAGCATGTCAGCATGCTGTCTTGTAAGTTCAGACAGCAGCAGACCTCCCCCCTACTCCCCACCTCTCTCTCACACACAGCATTCCACAGTAATGGTTGCTTTGTCTCGGAGCAGATAAGCATGCGGGCTGTTAAACGGAGCTTTCAAAGGGCATATCCAAAGCAATGACAAGAGTGGCCACTTGATTTAAGGGGATTATGGGACGTTTCCGGAGGCTGATCAGAGCACAGTAATGCAACACCTCGTTCATACTGATGCTGGGGCGCTCCAGCGGGGGCGCATCAAACGTTATTCTACTCGCCCAGGTGGAGTACCAGGAGCGCTCTAGCCATGGAGTCAGAGCCTTGCCAGTGTGGACGGGTAGTGAGCTAGTGCGCCCGGGGCTCCTTTAATGTGCTGTAACTCACAAGTGTAGCCAAGACCTAAGAAGTGGTGGGATTATAAACTGGTCCTGCTAAGTTTCAACAGGATAGCAAAAGCAAATTCCTCATTTTAGCCTCACAATCCAAAGACCCACCAAGCAAGCCATGGTCATTTCAGCAAGTGATGAGTTAAGTTACAAATTTAGGCCCAGAGACATTCCACGGCTTGGCTATTTGGAGGATGCCTGCTGAAAAAGATGAATCTTGCATTATGACCTGGAGATTGCCAGACATGGGTTTGTGCTGATCTCTGGCAGTAAGACATTCTACAGCCAAGGGATCCTCACAAAGAACATCATTTTTCATTTCTTGTTGTTCTGGCCTGTTTTTGTATGACAGTCTCTATCCCTGTGCTCACCCCTTTTTCAAGACTATGATAAATTTTGTACAAACTATGTCTTGTAAGATATCACCTGAAAACTCATGATATGCTGATCATTACTGTCCTAGTGGAAAGTGGGCATAAGCTTTCGTGGGTAAAAACCTCACTTCTTCGGATGCATAGAGTGAAAGTTACAGATGCAGGCATTATATACTGACACATGGAGAGCAGGGAGTTACTTCGCAAGTGGAGAACCAGTGTTGACAGGGTCAATTCAATCAGGGTGGATATAGTCCACTCCCAATAATGGATGAGGAGGTGTCAATTCCAGGAGAGGAAAAGCTGCTTCTGTAATGAGCCAGCCACTCCCAGTCCCTATTCAAGCCCAGATTAATGGTGTTAAATTTGCAAATGAATTTTAGTTCTGCTGTTTCTCTTTGAAGTCTGTTTCTGAAGTTTTTTTGTTCAATGATAGTGACTTTTAAATCTGTAATAGAATGACCAGGGAGATTGAAGTGTTCACTTACTGGCTTATGTATGTTACCATTCCTAATGTCCGATTTGTGTCCATTTATTCTTTTGCGGAGGGACTGTCCGGTTTAGCCAATGTACATGGCAGAGGGGCATTGCTGGCACATGATGGCATATATAACATTAGTGGATGTGCAGGTGAATGAGCCCTTGATGGTGTGGCTGATGTGGTTGGGTCCTCTGATGGTGTCGCCAGAGTAGATATGGGGACAGAGTAGGCAATGAGGTTTGCTACAGGGATCGGTTCATGGGTTGGTGTTTCTGTGGTGTGGTGTGTAGTTGCTGGTGAGTATTTGCTTCAGGTTGGGGGGTTGTCTGTAAGCGAGGACTGGCCTGCCTCCCAAGGTCTGTGAGAGTGAAGGATCATTTTCCAGGATAGGTTGTAGATTGTGGATAATGCGCTGGAGAGGTTTTAGCTGGGGGCTGTATGTGATGGCCAGTGGTGTTCTGTTATTGTCCTTGTTGGGCCTGTCCTGTAGTAGGTGATTTCTGGGTACCCGTCTTGCTCTGTCAATATGTTTCCTCACTTCCCCAGGTGGGTATTGTAGTTTTACGAATGCTTGATAAAGATCTTGTAGGTGTTTGTCTCTGTCTGAGGGGTTGGAGCAAATTCGGTTGTATCTTAGGGCTTGGCTGTAGACAATGGATCGTGTGATGTGTCTTGGATGGAAGCTGGAGGCATGTAGGTACGTATAGCGGTCAGTAGGTTTCCGGTATAGGGTGGTGTTTATGTGACCATCACTCCAAATAAATCTGTTAGTCTTTAAGGTGCCACCAGACTCCTTGTTGTTTTTGTAGATACAGACTTAACACGGCTACCCCCTGATACTTGACACCATGCAAGGCACTGAATTTAGCCGTATGGAGTGGAAATCCATCAACCTCAACAAAAAACTTGCACAGATACAGACAGACATCATCTTCCTCTCCAAATGCAAACAGATAGAAATCATACCAAATGGACTGAAGGTAAAAAATCCATTGCAATCAACATACTACACTGACTATGGTGAGAGACTGTGCCACACACTCTCAAAGAAACTGAGGAACCACCTGATCAGCATCCTGTACAGCAGACAGGAGAAGATCAAGAATGAGCTCTCAGAACTGGAGACTCTCATACAATACCAACCTTCCACACAAACTTCCACGTGGCTGGACTTTACAAAAATCAGACAAGCCATTTACAATGCACACTTCACTTCTCTACAGAGGAAAAAGGACAGTAAGCTATCTAAACTCCTACCTGCCACAGGGGGCTACAACAGTGGTACCCTCAACTCATCTAACAACATTGTCAATCTTTCCAACCACACACTTAGCCCAGCAGAAGAGTCTGTCCTATCTCAGGGGCTCTCTTTCTGTCCCACCATCCCCACGAACACGATACAGTTCTGCGGTGATCTGGAAGCCTACATGGTGTGTCCATGTTCAGAGAGCCCAAAAACATAAAATGAAAACTTTTTTTTAAAAGATCAAGCCTGGCCAATCACTCACCCAAATTACCATAGTTTACATAGTTCACAATCATTACCTTGTACTGCAGTATAAAAAGAGTTAACCAATAACACTGGTCTACAATTTTTGAGAAGTCGTCTGCTTCAGAGATAAAATGTGCTATTTATTATGTATTTTGATGTGCTGAATTCAAATATGACAATTAAAACAACTGATTGGCTACTGTTTCTAAGATATTTAAGTTTTTACATTTTATGTCTATGTATATTGTGTAGATAGTAGAGTTTTAATCATAAATTGTAAACCTAGGTCTTTTCATGTGTTTATGGTTGCTTTACATGATAATATTTCACCTGTCCAGTTTATGTAACACTTTAAAAATCAGCAAAAGGGTTATATAAATAAAATGTATTATGAAACAAAAGGCAAAAAACTATTATGTACATAGTTTAGTCCTATTCAGTGTCTACTCAGCGCTTCTTGGCTTGTCTCTTGTATTCATTAAATGGAGCATCTCTTGTCACTGTCCAGCAATAGTCTGCAAGCATTGATGGGCTCCATTTGTCCTGATAGCGTTTCTCCATTGTTGCAATGGCCTGGTGAAATCGCTCGCCGTGCTCGTCGCTCACTGCTCCGCAGTTCGGTGGAAAAAAATCTAGATGAGAGTGCAAAAAATGTATCTTTAGTGACATGTTGCAACCAAGGCTTTTGTATGCCTTGAGGAGGTTTTCCACCAACGACCTGTAGTTGTCTGCCTTGTTGTTTCCGAGAAAATTTATTGCCACTAACTGGAAGGCTTTCCATGCCGTCTTTTCCTTGCCACGCAGTGCATGGTCAAATGCATCATCTCGAAGAAGTTCACGAATCTGAGGACCAACAAAGACACCTTCCTTTATCTTAGCTTCTCTTAACCTTGGAAATTTTCCACGGAGGTACTTGAAAGCTGCTTGTGTTTTGTCAATGGCCTTGACAAAGTTCTTCATCAGACCCAGCTTGATGTGGAAGGGTGGTAACAAAATCTTCCTTGATTCAACAAGTGGTGGATGCTGAACACTTTTCCTCCCAGGCTCCAATGACTGTCGGAGTGGCCAATCTTTCTTGATGTAGTGGGAATCTCTTGCACAACTATCCCATTTGCAGAGAAAACAGCAGTACTTTGTGTATCCAGTCTTCAGACCAAGCAAGAGAGCAACAACGTTCAAATCGCCACAAAGCTGCCACTGATGTTGGTCATAGTTTATGCACCTCAAAAGTTGTTTCATGTTGTCCTAGGTTTCCTTCATATGGACTGCATGACCAACTGGAATTGATGGCAAAACATTGCCATTATGCAGTAAAACAGCTTTAAGACTCGTCTTCGATGAATCAATGAACAGTCTCCACTCATCTGGATCGTGAACGATGTTGAGGGCTGCCATCACACCATCGATGTTGTTGCAGGCTACAAGATCACCTTCCATGAAGAAGAATGGGACAAGATCATTTTGACGGTCACGGAACATGGAAACCCTAACATCACCTGCCAGGAGATTCCACTGCTGTAGTCTGGAGCCCAACAGCTCTGCCTTACTCTTGGGTAGTTCCAAATCCCTGACAAGTTCATTCAGTTCACCTTGTGTTATGAGGTGTGGTTCAGAGGAGGAGGATGGGAGAAAATGTGGGTCCTGTGACATTGATGGTTCAGGACCAGAAGTTTCATCCTCTTCCTCTTCCTCGTCTGACTCAAGTGAGAATGATTCTGGTGCATCAGGAACCGGCAGTCCTTCTCCGTGGGGTACTGGGCGTATAGCTGATGGAATGTTTGGATAATGCACAGTCCACTTTTTCTTCTTTGACACACCTTTCCCAACTGGAGGCACCATGCAGAAGTAACAATTGCTAGTATGATCTGTTGGCTCTCTCCAAATCATTGGCACTGCAAAAGGGATAGATTTCCTTTTCCTGTTCAACCACTGGCGAAGATTTGTTGCACAAGTGTTGCAGCATATGTGTGGGACCCACCTCTTGTCCTGATCTCCAATTTTGCAGCCAAAATAAAGGTGGTAGGCTTTCTTAACCATAGTGGTTATACTGCGCTTTTGTGATGCAAAAGTCACTTCACCACAAACATAGCAGAAGTTATCTGCACTGTTCACACAAGTACGAGGCATCTCTGCTCACTTTGGCTAAACAGAAATGTGTCCCTTTGCAAAATCAAACACTGCCAAATAAGAGAGCACGACACTGTATGATTTCTAGAGCTGATATAGGGCAATTTGTTCAGCAGAGTGATGTAAGCTTCGTTATGATTGCATCATCCATGACTTCTAGGAATAACATGATGCAATTCATATCATGTATGATGCAATACCAGCTTCAGATTGCATCATTCATTGTTTTGCCTAAAAAGCAAGTACTGTCCAAACCCAGTCATAGATGTATTTTAGTCATTTCTGGTTTAAATTGAGATCCCTTCCCTTTATAACTCACTTATCCTCCGCCATTCCCAAGTCAAGGGTCGTATATACTGACCCAATAGCATATCTTGAAAACTAGAGCCAATCAACAATTTTAAGCATCATTTTCGTTCTCAGTGACCCAGAATTAGTAAAGTGTGACTACATTTATTTCAGAAGCATTTTGGCTGTAGAGCAGTGATAATTGAAAAATGCCAGCTGGTACTAACCAAAATAAAATGTTCTTAGCAACATATGTTCTTAAATAATTATCAAGCATGCATTGAAATGTGTAATAGTGTGCTTCCTGTTAATCCTGTAAGTAGCTCATCAAGAAAGTACCACATAAAAATCCAAAGTAATCCCTTGCGCTATTAGTAAAACCAATTGTATTTCCTCAAGGGATTTGATTATTATGATTTACAGTTACATATTTCATTGTGTGATAGTTTTTCACTGGTACCAAGTAACAGAGAAATTCTTTGCGTCTTCAGCAGCCCCTGTTGCTTCTCCTATCGTGAAAGTCTTTACAATTTACACTACCATTTTTTATTTTTATGTTTCTCTGAAATCATTTTTCAGTGGCTGATCTGTAGCTTCAATTTGTTGGATAGGAGTAGAGAAAGGAGGAGAACGGCCACAGGGTATATTTATTTTCAGTTATATAAAGCAGTACAGTACAGTTTACACAGAGATTTAAAAAAAAAAACATTTATGCTTGATTAAATGATTTACCTCTAGGGCTTCAATCACTTCAACAAGGGGGCACGTGAACAGCATTACCTGCTGTTAGGGTCTGATCCTGCTCCCTTTGACATCAATACCAACACTTCCATTGACTTCGGTGGATGTCCGGTACAGTGCATCACTTTCACAAGAGGATCGCACTGTTGCCAACTCTTGTAACTTTTTGTGACTCTTGCAATATTAGGTGTTTTTCATAAAGCCTTAGCTCCTGGTTTTATGTGATTACATAAGAACCACAACTTTCACTTAAAAAAATAACAAAAAAACCAACCAATTGTTTAGTTCTTGTAGATGTGCAGAAAATTTTGAAACTGTGACCAAATGCACCCTAAAGAGGTTCAGGCTCAGAAAACATCATACAAATAAAATGGACACAAAATGTATTATACACATCATTGATCCATGTGATGTGATGAGTGAAGGCCAACTTCAAAAAACAAACCAGCTCTGATAGGATCATTAAGTTCTTGGTAAATAAAAGTGTCATGCAACCAAGCTATTGAGTTCCCAACGTGGTCCAGAGAGGCCAGACTGTGCCATCTTCAATCCTGTGGGATGAGCAAGACCAGGAGGGACATTGGGACCTCCAGACACTTGAGCTCTGGGCCAGAATTACTCCAAGTATGCTGAATCTCTCCACAGAAACTAGAAAGAGAGAGAGAGAAAACTGTTAGAAGATTAATTATCCTAACAGCAAAAACCAGATGTGAAAATAGCAAATTATAACATACAGCAGAGATCTGTGAAAATGTGTGTTCAGTTTAGGGTGACCAGATGTCTCAATTTTATAGGGACAGTCCTGATTTTGGGGTCTTTTCTTATATAGGCTCCTATTACCCCCTGTCCCCATTTTTCACATTTGCTGTCTGGTCACCCTAGTTCAATTAGTAAAGCAAATGTAACATTAGAACTATCTGTGTCTTCTGTATAAGACATGCAGGCAGCACAGCTGTCATATTTACTTTATATATACAGCATGAGGAACAGTGCTCACAGCCTTTGGCACCAAATCTACGTTCTTTAACCAAAGAGCTGAAGGAACAATGTTTTAGCATAACCAGAGACAGTGCCTATGTGTATATAAGCAGGACTGCTTCTCTGCAGTAGAGGGCAGTAGTATGCATACATGTACCAATTAATTACAGCATTACAGGAATAAAACTATTCAGAGCAAGGTTCCTACATGAGTGTGTTGAATTTACTGGTCCCAACTAGCCTTTGAAATTCACAACACACTGAGGCAAATGGGGATGACTTTCACTGGGCTATAGTGAGGTCCACATGGGATGTTGCTGTGCAGCATGCTGGAGTGTTGTAGATTCATACCCTGGCTTGCTGTGCAGTAGCTCACTATATAGATAACTTCCTAGTGAAGTTTTACCATAATTGCTGATTTGGATAGTTTTCCTGTATATGTTATATAAGATAGCTTCATTTTCATTGATGATACATTGCATTTTGTTAAGTAGGGCCAAATCACAGCAGATGAAATGCTAATTATTGTTTCTTTCAGCTGCATTTTACTTGAATTTATTTTGCTGAAAGCCTGTAAGTAACTCTCTCTAAAGAGTCAGGAATGGGTAAATATATATTGATGTACTGTATTATAATCTTTATGGTAATATACAAACTATCTCATTTAATTTGTTTAATTTCTGTTAAAGAAATTAAGTAGAGCTGTAGAATGAATAGCACAATACCAAGTCTTTTCTTTCAGGTTGGACAAGTCCAATGAAAGTTACTCCTGCTTCATCTAAACAAAGAGATTCTTTTCAAATTCATAGCTTTGCATTTCATGTGGACCCAAAACTTAAGGTAGTGTGTCTGGTACTGTTTGTTTCAATGATTATACAAGCCTGGATGACAGAACAAACTTTTAAATCTGCAAACTTCTAGTCTTCAGAGCTATAGTGGTCAATGTTCAAAATCAACTTTTGCCAACACTTACCATGCAGTGGTATAATCTAGGATTCTATATTCTTTTCCTAGTCTAATTACAGTGAAATAAGCATAGTATCCTGTTGACATACTCACTTTGTAATATTGACCACTGGCCCTGATTTTTTTTAAATCTTTTTTATCACAAACCATGAATGAATGCTTAAAAGTAAGATTCATACTGGTGAGATGATTTCATCAACTACATGCAGCCCTGATCCTTGACTGAGGTTTCTAAGTGCTGCTATAAGCTAAATAATTATAATATACAGAAGGCATATATACTTCTACGCCCACACCACACACAGAGCTGATGCAGATTTCCAGAATTTACATCATGTGATACAATTGAAATTAAAATAAGCATACCCTGTTTATATCAGTTACTTCCCCTTTAGTCTTTCGCATCAAACAGTTAACTTCCAACAGTACAATTCTATAGTGAAAAGTCTAGTGGTCCTTCATCCTTCCACATCAAGGCCCTGATCTTATTTGAAATCAATGAGACTAATCACATGCTTTTAGTTACACACATGCTTAAGTACTTTGCTGGATTGGGGCCCAAGAACATAATTTTTTCTGATAGCAACCAACATACACTATAATAGGCATGTCTCAGGGGCTGAGAAAGGTAAGTTTGCACTGCCATTCCTAAAGAACATTAGAAGTGGAGTCAGCTGGTACATACATTTCAGATGATTAAAGAGATGAGCTGAGTGAGAACATTGAATCAGAAATATCAATAAAACACACAGGAAGCAGAGCCAAATAAAGAGGCATTTTGCATAGCCTTGTGTGGTGCAAGTGGGATCGTTTATGAAGAATGTGAAACTACTTGTTTCACATTTTGATATTAATAAATGTCTACAGAAAGAGACCACAAATCCTGCTCAGCTCATCTTTAAAAAAAGTTCAGAATTTTATGAGTGTTCATGAGTTTCCCAAAACTAATTTGGGCATCCTGCCATATGCTCTCTCTCATATTATGTTCTCTCTAGAAATCAAGTGATCCTCCTTCTGCAAGTTGGCGAGAAGAAAAAGCAAGGGACTATTTCTACATCTCAAGTACCCAAAAGTGAGCAACTGTTTCTGTCAAGAAGAGATTTTTTTGTTACTTCATATTTATCCACCTTCTTCCTCTATTCATCTTTCAGTAGATGTACATTTAAGAAATTCATGCAGTTTTTCCTACAACCCTAAACTGCAGATGTTGGAAGGAGTAGTTACAATACATGCAGAAATTCAAAACTGGCAGCAGGCAGGGTATATGCGGACAATGCTCTCTATTCCTTTTATATTTCAATTAGGGAAGGCTTTGAATAACTGCTGCCAATGAATCTATGTCAGGTGTCCCTATTCCTCAAACCCCAACACTGTTTGTGGGGCAATTTCATTACAAATTGTGTATTTAGACTTTTCCTTTCCCACGAAAAGAAATGCTCATATTTATTTCTCCCATTGTCTTTGTTTGTCACAGAGTTGTTTGTTTCCACCCAAATTTTCTGATTAAAATTTGGAGAGTTTAAAATAGGGCCCTATGAAATCTGCGTTAACAAGAATATGGATGGAATCGCGGAATCAAAACAATAACACGGAATCCAGGCTCTCCCCAGCACTAGGACTGCAGCAGCATGCGGGCAGCAGGGCTAAGCCATGTGCAGCCACTGGAGATAAGAGACCAGCGGGGTGGGGTGGGGCGTGTGCAGGGGGCTAGGAACGCAGGAGGTGTGGGGAGGAGGTGCAGAGGGCGTGGGGAGGGAGTGCAGGGGGCTAGGGCCACGAGGGAGTGCAAGGGCTAGGGAGAAGGGCTTGCGTCCGGGATTTAAGAGCAGCTTCTGAGAACTCAGTTCCTTGCGGTGTCATTTTCATGTCAGGAGCTGATGTGCTCCTCTGGGACATTGGCATCACATTAAGGGAGAAGTTGAAATTCCCATGGGGCGCTGTGTCAATAAAAGTATTCAGTGCCCAAGCGAGTACAGTTTCATTTGAAATAACTTCTTCATGCTCCTTTATGTGGTATCAGTGTCCCCGTTCTCAAAGACCCACAAAAGGAGAATGCATATATATGTGTTATGAAGGGACGAGAGCCTAAAGTAGCAGAGGTTGCCCTACCTTACGTCTTCTTCCCTGTCAGCTCTGTAGCCAGAGAGAGGAGCTTTAGTAAATATTAAAATCTACTTGTTGGCAAGAGGGAATCAGTTTCTGAGGAAAACACTAACGGGCTAACCATAATGTATCACAATGGAGATGTCTGCCAGATATGGCAAAAATAATGACATTGAAGTTTGTCACTTTGTATTGCTACTCAGCAATAAACTATTGATTTGATAGTTTGAAATTATTTAATCACATTTGAAATTAATTGAAGCATTCCTTCAGAATGTAGGAAGCTTGAAAGTACCAGTTTAATTTAAAAGGCAACAATGAATGCTAACGATGAACTATTTTATGTTTAGTGCATTATTTTTATATATTTTAATTATTCAAATATTAATTCAGTTAAATCGATACTGTAAGAGGCTCTTCTGCGGACTTCTTGTGTTACTGTTCAATAATGTCAGTTTGGTCATATTACCGAGTGCTGCTTTTAAAAGTGATTTAGAATGTGTTACTTTCACTATATATTTGTTGCAATTGTAGGATTTTTTTTGGTAAAATCATTTTTTCCTATTGCAATCCAATTCTGAACATTTTTGTGCATTTATAGGAAGGCTACTTAATTGTTGTCAATGTATCAAAAAGTTTTGATTAAAAATTACAAAGAAATAACTTTTTTTTTAAATGGAAACAAACGCAATCAGAAAATAATAAATCCGAAAATCTACAATAATAAATTTAATTTCATAGGGCCTTACTTAAAAGAAGCATCCATTTTGGTCATAAATTTATATGATAGAACAATATAGCTCATTTTAGATGTGCTGGTACTAGAGGCTTTGTTGTCCCTTTCACTAGCAGTTACTTAATCATATTATAAACTCTTTAATGTCTTCTAACCTTGTAAACAACTGTCCTCCCTGGAGTGAGGGTATTATCATTTTTCCTTAACATAATGGGCTAATAGCAGGTTGCGTATGTCTTTATTCTATGCTGAAAATCTAATGCAAATGTTCCACAAATCCTGGCAGCCAGAACAGAATTCCATGGACCACGCTGATGGGATACACAGATGGGTTTGTATAATGTTGCTTGAAAAGAAACAACATGCTATCCCAACTAGGACATGCTTCTTATCCATAGTTTTCTCTGAAAAATGTAGCTAATGATGATTTACACTTACATGCACATTTTAATCTGTGGATATAAAGATGCATGACAAAGGTGGGCATATAGGAATAGCACCACCTTCCTAAAAGCTTACCCAAACACCTAGATCTTATTCTTTAGGAAATGTTCCAAGGCCTTCCTCTTTAGAAAACCTTTCCATCATAAGTGATACAATTCAAACACCCCATTTATGGCCAAACCTCTACTAATTCTCCAGCTTTCCCCCTCCCCCAAAAAACCCTAACCCAAGCAGAGTTTTGACACCAAAAAGAGAGATGTGCCAGAGATTCCATGAAATCCATTAGAGATTTTGCTATTCCTGTTTTTTACATGGAAGGTGCTCATATACTATGGTGGTGGACGACAGTCTAAAACCTTAAGATAGATAGGTACTTTTTTTTTTTTTTCCAGAGAGGCACTGTGGCTTAGTAGATGAGATTCTGCACTGTCATCTGAGACCTGTATTTTACTCCCAAACTCTGCCATCGACTTCATCCAATCTTGGGCCACCTCTCTGGTCCTTATTTACTCCATTTGCAAGATGAGGAGATATGGTATTTGCCTCTTGTAAAGGAGGGGTGGGAAGTGTGGAGCCTGCTAAGGGCATTCAGTGGAAGAGAAGATCTCCTGGCTTCTAACTCAATGCTCCTTCCCATAAACTAAGGGGTATTTTGGTAAGACAAGTATGGCCACTTTAACTAGCTTTAGTGGCTCACAGTGTGCCAAAAATTCCTCTCCCAGGAGGCAAGTTTTTTTCATTCATTCTCTTTCACTGAGCATCAAGAAAAATAAATCACTCTTTCTCTGCAGTTTCCTGAAATATGTTCTCATGTGCAGATCCAATATGTTAGCAGACTATTAGGAGATTGCATTACAAAATCTAATCCTCACATGCAAAGTACATTTTAATCCCCTAGTTATACATGTCACACCATGCATCACTTATAATGATTGTTTTAAATATGTTCCTTTTCTTCTTCTTTTTATTAATGGTCTAGAGCTTATGAAGAAGTTCCTTGGGATAAGATATTACCACCCAAAATCCCACAGCCAGAGTCAACAGTAGAAATGATGGCTGATCCCATCTCCCAGTGTTTTACAATAAAGAGATACAATCCTGCGCCAGAAATAAGCCAAGTCAGTGAACCTTTTTTTTAAATAACAGTTTGTGGTTTTTGCTAATGAAATACAGCACAAAGTATGGCCTGCAGGTCACATTAACCTTTCAGAAATAGGCCCAAACCAATACCCTATATCCAAACATCCCCGTAGTTTGGGAAAGTCCAAAACTGGATTGTGACTTGATGGCTAAAGCCTATCTTTTGTTTTGTTACTTAGTATCTGACAAAGAAAGGGGTTAGTAAATGAGTCAGTTCATGAGAATTCAAGGATGTGAAACTGGAGCATTTACAAGCCACAAAAGCCATTTACTGCAAATCCAATGCCCACTGAAGTCAATCAGAACCTTTTCTTTAGAGCTGGGTAGAAATGGGCAATTTTCCATTAAAAATATCCGTGAAAATGGGGAAAAAATAGTTTTAGTTGAAATTTTCTACAAAAAGTTTTGACTTTCCGTTATTTCAATCGAAAACATTTTTTTTTTTTTGGTTTGGAAATGCTGTTGTGGTTTTGCCGTGTTGGTGGTTAGTTAAAATTATATGTGCTCTGATTCTCCTCTATAACTTGGACTCTCTCACTGTACTACATCTTCCGAGATGCACCACAGTCTCTCCTCCAGGTTGTTATGTCTCAGGCATCATTCACCATGGTGCATTATGGGAGATGTAGTCTGAACAAGGAGCCCAACCCATAAAAGAGAATTTTTGACCAGACTTCCTTTTTATTGATTTCAGCATGCATTGGATCAGGCCCATAGTTTTACCTCACCTATATTTTTAAGAAATATTAACTGTAACATAATATTAAAACATATAGTCCCCTTTATTAGAGTGAGACAGGATTGGATTGCTTAGGGGATTGATAATGAAATATAGAGACTTTCACCACTGTGGCACCACTCTAAATGTGGTGAAGAAATTATCTCCTCTGATTACCGCTAAAAGGCCTGTTTGAACTAGGTCTCCATCTAGTTCCCAGTGGGCAAATGTTCAAGTGACAAAAAATGCCATCACAATTTATACTAATTGGCTCCATTAGCAGCCAACAGAGGCCAAGTTTTGAATTGGCATGAGTGTAAGCTATTCTCTCACCCCGTCAGGACAAGATTGAGGCACTTTCGGGTGTACAGTGTGGGAAATTTCCTCCCTCTGCTTTACACACAAAACCTGTAGCTTATTTACTTCCCCAGTCAAGTAGATTGCATGCAAATACGTCACAAATCAGAAGACAAAGTGCCATGAGGCATGCATCAGGCTGCTTAGAAAATCAGTACCAAAACTATGAGATTATGCTCACAAATGCAAGGATGTTTCCTTTAGTTTTCAAAAGTAAAAAGCAGGGTCACAGTATTCATAGAGCAGACTCTGCCACTTGACTCAGAAAGCAGCACTTCAGCTGGCTTCACAGGGACTGGCTTCTTTTTTCTCTTTTCTAAATTGTTAAAAAATGTGTCCTAAGGTCACTGCTATAATATCTAGAAATTGCCTGAGGACAGAGGAGTTTATTTGTTATAACCTAAATCACTGACTCTTTCGAGGGAAAAGTGCATGAGAAACACAGTTCATTTTGGAATCTTCCTGTCAGGAATCAGGGCCTGCAGCAGAGCTAGTCTCCTTGAAGCCTGATCAGTGCAACTGGCCTGCAGCAAGCTGCCTGATTAGCCATGCAACCTGACTGGCTGCAGAGGCCAACAGGCTGGCTCTTAGGCCAGCAGCAGCCACAGCTTGTTGTCTTCTCAATACTCCTGCCCACCACTGTGTCTGCTCCTGCCTTGCACCTAGCCTTGCCTCTGTCCTCACCCTGCCTTGAACCCCTCCTGGCCTGATACCCCGCTTGCTCCAGTTCCGGACCTCCAGTTTGACCCTTGGCTCTCGCTCCTGACCATGGACTCCAGATTGACCCCCAGCTCTGGTAATCAGTTTCTGCCTTCCAGTTTTGACACTTGGCTTTGGCTCCTGATGACAGACTATGGCTCTGACCCTGGCCACTAGGCTAGACTGCCCTCATCCCAGTTGGCTGACACTTCCACTATGTTAACAACTTGATCTGTTTTCCATTCAGTTTAGTCAAGTCTCTCTCTCTCTCAAAAAAAGAGGATTCAAAACTTTATATCATTTGGTCTAGACCAGAGGTTCCCAAACTTATTTGGCCTACCGCCCCCTTTTCAGAAAAAAAATTACTCAGCGCCCCCCTGGAAATCTACCTTCTTTAAGCGAACAAACAGAAAGATGCAGTGACAAATTTGTGTTCTTTTATGTATCTATATTTCTATCTACATCCTACAATATAGTAAAGAAAGTTGTTATTAGAATATCGCCCACGACATCAGGTATACAGTGGTTTTTGGGTAAGACGGCAAAAGACAACCAAACTAAAATACTAATGAAACTAATAAACTGGGTTTTGTTCTTTGCTCAGCATTAGATATATGTATTTGATATTAAATTGTCAAATATCAAACTAAATTTATCAAGAAATAATTAATTTAAAAAATAATCAATATGCAATTAAAAATCAGTTAATAGTTTTAATTTAGTTTGCCCTTATTTAAATAATTGTTCCTTATTAACACACGCCTTATTTACCAATTAACACAGATGATTCGATAGATATAAATAAATGTTAATAGTTAACAGTTTTTTTACGATTTCATTCCCCTGTTTTCGTTAATATTGTAATAAAAAATATGACAAATATATTGACTGTACACTTCAAATAGTACTGTACCGACACAAGCCTGCTACGATTTTATTATTAGTAAGCACTAGAGACACAGAAACGTACGGTAAGATATGTAAGAAAATGTATAAAAATACTCACGTGTAAATTGCTGTTTTATTGACAAAGCAATTGTTGTTTTATTGTATTATTGTTGTTTATGTGATCCGTAATCCGTAAAGATCGAAGGTATCGAATATGAATAAAAATTTTTAAATACTTATTGCACTATTGTTAACTGCTTTTTACACAATTCAGAAACAATCTAAATTAGATTTCATACATGTCGCCTATTTATAGTATCGTATTGTAAACAAGTCATTACACGCACATATTCCTGCCGATGCATGCTGGACTTCCCAACAATGCGCGACACGCTCGCCTGCCAACACTTGCTTGTTAAGAGCTGTTGGCGGACTTGACACCTGATCGGTTATAATTTGTGAATTTATTTGGAAAATAAAGTAATCACTACAACTTTAACTCTATGTTACACAACAGATGAAACATGTACGAACGGTTTTTCAAAATTTTCTTATATTCTCTTCTTTCTTTATGCTTCCACCGCCCCCTTATTTTTATTCAACTCCCCCCAATTGCACCCGAGGCTACTACTGCCCCCCTGGATCGTTCCAGCGCCCCCCAGGGGGCGGTATCACCCACTTTGGGAACCTCTGGTCTAGACTCTACACTACGTTTTGGTTGTCTAATTAATGATATTTTGGAAACTAAAGCCCAGTCCTGCAATTGGATCTGCACAGGCCAGCAGATCTGACTGCAGGATTGGCACATAAAAATATATCGGGCTTACCTAATTAAATGATATTGTGTTACACAGAGCTCATGTTTCAAGAAACATTCTGATTGTGATTCTAGGTTGTTGGGGGCCTCTGGGACAGATTTCAAACAAGATCTTTTACTTCACCACAAAAACCAATTGATTTGTAAGTTTCTTTTTTATATTTTTATTGTCTTTTAATCATCATGTTTCCTTTATAGATCTCTCTGTGTATGGTATAGTTCTTTTTTCAAATATAGTTACACAGATGTCATCTGAGCTTGCAGTGATTGTACATTTCACCAACATACTGTAATCAGAAAGGTTAAAGATATTCCATTAATAATTTTATTGAAAATTATACCTGAGATCAGGCTTCCTGTGGGAGGATTAGACATGAAAATGTGACTAGAGAGGTTCCCAGTGGCTAGTTACTGTATAATAGCTGCACCTCTGACTCTTTCATTGACAGGTGCGTTTTTATTGTAGAGATTTTACAAATAGCATATATTTACAAAATCCAAGACTTTGTCCTTTTTTGTAGTGTTAGAAATGATCTCAGAATGCATTTCAGCTGAACAGTAGGGGAAGAAAAGGAAAGATTAATAGGGGCTCAGAGGGTGAGTCAGGGACAGGTAAAGAGAGGATGGGAGGTGAGCCAGGGACAGATTAAATAGACGACAGTAAGGTGAGGCCGGGAGGGGAAAAGACAGGTCGGCAGAGTGAGAAGGGAAGGACAGCAAAGCCCTAATGTGTTGGATCAGAACAAGAGGGACAGAGTAAGAGAGAGAGCGCAAATTCAAGCCTGATGTTAAATTGATATATCTCCCATTGAAGTCCATGGGATTTGAGCTTCCCTCTGAAGAGCAGCTCAGTTTTTAAAAAGCTTTGCCACACAGTGACTAAAGCTGCAATTACCTGTGATATGGTTTGAAAACCCAGAACTGTGCCTACTGAATAGGGACTTTATCATCTGTGCCAGTCCGCCCCCCCCCCACTACTTGATTTTGAACTCCCCCGCCCCCGTCATTCCAAAAGCAAAACTTGGACTTGCTTCTGCCACTCCTGTGAGTCCTCAAAAGTAGGTCTCTAAGTCACTTCCTCTTTATCTTTTCATGTTTGCTGCATAAAAAGTTTACTTAACATAGTAATCAGTTAAATCAATTCCATCTTTTTTCTAATAACTAATATATCTTGTATTTTTTCTTAACAGTGTAAGCCCAAGCTCTCGAACTCAACATATTCCTCTCTACACGTAAGTAAAGATTTAGCAACATTATGTATTTTTTTAGTTTTGATTTAATGCAATCAGCCCATTTGTCTCATCTTCCTAATGCAAGGTTTGCAGCTTCACTATTCTCCTCGACTTATTCTTGGGTAACTCCACTGACTTCAGTGGAATTGCTTTCATTTACAATAGTGTGAGTTAAGAATGAGGCTCCATTGTGTCCTCATCTCAAAGGTATCGTACTTTACTGTGGCACAGTATAAGCGTCAAAGAAAAAAATAGGGATGACAGATGTTTCTCACGTTACTTCCAGCTTTCCCGAAACTGATCACTGCACATATGTGATAGAGTTGTCCCTAATTATATGCTGCTGGTTCTGTGTGTTTGTTTTTGTCTTGGGACAGTACTGCACAAAGTATAGTTCATCTCCATGTATTTTCTTGTGGACCATTTTAATAAATAACTATAGATGTGGAGCTTGAAGTATGATTCAGCTGCCTCCGCCAGCTGTCTTATGAATAATGTATATGTCTTTGCTTTTCCTTTTTATCCAAACAGTGGCTGTATTGGTGCAGAGAATTTTGAAGACCTAGACAATGCCAGTGTAGATGTGATTACTCTTGGCAGTGTTCGAACTTCAAAACCTCGCTACACAAGAACTGCTCAGTATGTTGCCTCTATTACCTTGCTTTTACTATAACTACTGCTGGAGTTCTAGTCATCTTGAAAAGAAGAAAAAGGCCTGAGGTCCTGGTCTTGCACAAGAAAGGACATAAGATTTTCCCTATCCTGAATGGAGGGACCTGTATGAGGGTCTGTTGCACAAGTGATATTGTTGGGTTTTAGGTACCAGAGGGTTTTCACTGTGTGGCTCACTGAGCACACCAAAGGCCAAAGGAAAGATAGCCATTGACTTCAATGGCCATTAGAGCACAACTTCACTGCACATGGATCAATGCATTTGAGCCAATATAAAGGACCATTCTGTCTGGATACATAAAATGTAGTCACAGCAGCAGCTACAAGATGATGGGAGATTTTGCTAATAGGTTTATCTTGTACAGTATGGCAAACTTTACCCTTCATGTTTGTGTTAGATTATATCTCCCACCTGCAGCCTAACCTATGAATAAATTCATCACAGAACCCTAGGGCTTGATTCTCCATTGCTCTATTCCAATCTGGTGCTGAACAGTGCTACTCATTTTAGTAGAGTTGAAGTAGTGTAAAACTGGAATAACATTGGCCCTTCAGAAATTCAGAATAGATCTTTTTCCATCTTTCAGAAATTTGATGCTTTTTCAGATTTCTTGCTTTTTCTTTCTCTCTCACCTCTTTTTATTCATTATCCAAATTAGACTTCCTATGGTACAATTATTCCTGAAACTGCTTTAATAAGCACTTCAGGAGAAAATGAAGTTAAGCAGAAGCTTCTGTTTTCATTAATTTACAATTCTATAGATGGGTTACTTTGGAAAAACATAAGTAAATGAGAGGCACCTCTTCACCTCATTAATTCCTGTGTTTCACCAAGTGTATATTCTGTTGGATAAGAATCATTATGGCAAATATCACACTGTACGTCTGCTTAATACTGTCACTCCTCTGCTGGCAGATATTAGGGCAATGAGATTGATTCCCTGTGGAGGAGAAATGAGTGACGTGGATTCTGGGCGTTTTCTTGTAACTGTTTTACTCCTTTTCATGGAACGTTTAATTGATATTTTGCTAAATGACCTTGGCTTAAATATGTAAAGAAAAATATCTTTGTGATTGGAAAACATTTGTAGTAATGTAAGTTAAATATGTAAATTCATATCCATCCCTCAGTAGTGTGGTGTTATCCATGATACTAGAACATGTTTGTAATAGCCTACCCACAGTTGTCTGTCAAAAGGTGTAGACTACTTATGATAGTGCCTATACACCACTGTGTCTCTATAATGTGTTATTTATGGTCCAGTGGCTATGGAACAATGTTTGGAGCCAGAAAACATTATATATAAGGGATTATATATTCCTTCCTTTGCAGTTGATCCACTAGGGAAAAACTCTTAGGACCAGATTTACAAAGGTGACTTCAAAAGAAGTTAGGACTTAACCTGCTTAGATGCTTTTGAAAATCCCACTATGCATCTATCTGTGTGTTTAAGTGCCTAAGCACCTGTCTAAATCTGGCCAATAGGGCCTCGCCCACATCTAATGAGTCAATTGAAAGACTCCTCCCATTAATTTCAATGAAGTTTTGGATGATGGCCTCAGACCCAGTTTTTCACAAGTAGTTTCTATGTTTGGATGCTTCTGTTTTCAGGTTCCCAACTTTAGATATCACCGGCCTGATTTTCAGAGGGGCTAAACATCCAGAACTCCAGTAGAAGTCAGTGGGAGCTGCAGGGAACTGGAGTGGGAGCTGCAGGCACACCGTACCCTTAAAACCAATTTCTAGGGCCAAAATTTTCAAATTTTACTTTCCAAAGTTAGGGTCCCCAATCCAAAGTCCACTGAAGTCTTGAAGTATTTCTATTAATTTTAATGGGCTTCAGATAAGGCTGACGCTGAGCAATTCCCACTGATTAAAATAAGAGCTAGAAATTGGCCCTAGAAGTGCTCATCACTTCTGAAAACAGTCACTTATTAGGTGTCTAAATATGAATAGTTGTGCCTGATACTAAGTACCTGAGTTAAAAAAATTGTTATAAGTGTATAAAGTTGGACACCTAATACTACTGCTAACTATTATCTTCCTAAAGCTGTAAACCTTTCAAGGCAAAGATTTAGTTTTTTCCATACTTTCAATAAACATAACAGGATAAAGTCCTGGGAGAAATGAGTATAAGAACTCAATAGTTTTGGAGAAGAATGTAGCAGTTTATGTACACTATCCCTCTGCATACATAGCATACATGGCTATATAGCTGTGTTCTTTTGTGACATGCACAGAATCACAATATTAAACAAATAAAAAGTCAAATCACATCAGACTCATTTAATACGACTTCCTTAACAAAATCATTACAAGGAGGTGTTGAATTTTCTGAGGCATACTACAAGGACAGCAATTTCTGGAATTCAGCATTCCGTTTTTTCTGTGGGGGGGAGGGTAGTAAGGAAAAGTCCAATCCTAAATTAGTATACAACTGATTATTACTGTGTTACATTGCAATATTAATGAACAAGTCCATAGATAGCAAAAAAAAAAAAGGCATTTTTTCTGAATAATAAGTAGCAGCCCTAGAAATCTGTTTGCCATGGGGAAAAACACAGAATTTGCATTTTTACAGAGAATCTTTAGTTTTTACTTTTTGTGAAAAAATGAAAACATATTAACTAAATTTTACTGAAAGTTAGAGTGACCATATTTCCCAAAAAGAATGAGGAGTACTTGTGGCACCTTAGAGACTAACAAATTTATTTGAGCATAAGCTTTCGTGGGTTAAAACCCACTCCATCGGATGCATGCAGTGGAAAATACAGTAGGAAGATATATATACACAGAGAACATGAAAAAATGGGTGTTGTCATACCAACTGTATCAAGAGTAATTGATTAAGGTGAGCTATTATCAGCAGGAGAAAAAAAACTTTTGTAGTGATTACAGTCGTTACAGTCGTTTTTCTCCTGCTGATAATAGCTCACCTTAATCAATTACTCTCGATACAGTTGGTATGACAACACCCATTTTTTCATGTTCTCTGTGTATATATATCTTCCTACTGTATTTTCCACTGCATGCATCCGATGGAGTGAGTTTTAGCCCACGAAAGCTTATGCTCAAATAAATTTGTTAGTCTCTAAGGTGCCACAAGTACTCCTTGTTCATTTTGCTGATACAGACTAACACGGCTACCACTCTGAAACCTGTCATATTTCCCAAAGTGAAAACAGGATACTGCACAGGGCTGGCCTGAGCTGCCCAGGACAGGGACTGACAGCCCAAGCCCCCACCAAATGTTGCTCTGTGCCCCCCTAATGGCAAAACTGGGCATTTGTCCCATTTGCTCTTTCCCAGTTTGCCAAAAAAGTCAAGACGTCCGGGACAGAGCTTAAAAAGGAGATTGGCCTGGTCCAAAACAAGACGTTTGGTCATCCTAGTTCGACCGATACCTATATATATTGAGGCTAGGGAAACTAAAGTTCAGCGTTTTATTTTAATCACGGAAAAATGCAGATTTTAATGGATTTTTTTACCAGAGAATTTTGGTTTTTTGTCACGGAAAACTGGGATCTCTGATGATAAGATTGAGTGTTGTAATGCTAAACAAGTGATTACTAGCTTTGGCCACTAGATGTCCTCTGAGTTTGCAAAAGCTGTTTATATTCTATTAAATATATGATTTCCTTTTACTTACAGTATGAACTTGAAAATATTTTTTTCTCTTTATGTCCTTCCTGAATTTTTCTTAAGCGGGCTGAGCTGGTCAGGCATTTACCTGGAAAGCTGGGGTAACACATAAAGGTGGTAAAACAAAAGAGGAACAAAGTTGTTTTTTGTGTACAGTTTCTCATTGGCTAGATCTTTTCTTTCTGTAGTTTTCAGTGAACAGGGGTAGTCCACATTTGTAAGGCAACCACAGTAGGTATATTTTTTGTGGTAAAAATAAGCTTTAAAAGTGTTCTCCCCTCTTCTGCAGAAAAGGCAAACTCCCATTGTCAGAGAGATGGGCCTGCATGACAAATTTCAGAACATATGCTAAACAAATGTCTGGAACAAATGTGGGGATGGCTGGTTTTGTTGTGTTCTTTAGTAATCATTAGGTTCAGTCATCTCTATTAATTTAATACAGAATGTACATTACTTTAAATAGCGCCAGGTGCGGCTACCCTTACTCACTCTGAGTAGCACCTTACTCTTCAGGTAGCCCTACTAATTTCAGTGGGACTACTTGCAGAATAAGATGGTATTCCCTGTGATTAAGGGGATCAGAATCTGATCCCTACTATACACACCATATCCACTAAGCCTAAATAAAAGATTATAAATTTATAGATCTTAAGGGCAGAAGTGACCATTATGATCATTTAGTCCTTCCTCCTGCATAACATTGAATTTCATCCAATCTGCATCAAACCCATAACTTCTGGTTGAGTTGGAGCACAAAAGAATAGAAAATGGTTATCCTGAAATACATTTTTTAAAACGTATGGTCACTATGTTAACCCTATGGGTATGTCCACACTGCAATAAATCACCCGTGGCTGGCCCATGTTAACTGACTCAGGCTCGCAGGGCTTGGTCTGCTGGGCTATAGAATTGCAGGTGGACATCCAGGTTTGGTCTGGAGCCCAGGCTCAGGGACCCTCACCTGTCACAGGGCCACAGAGCTCAGACTCAAGCCCAAGCCTGGACATCTACACTGCAGTTTTATGGCCTCGCAGCCTGAGCTCCACAAGCCTGTCAGCTGACATGGGCCAGCCGTGGGTGTTTTATTGCAATGTAGACACACTCTTTGAAACTGAAGCGGCGGCACTGTCCAAATAAGCACCACGTTCCCTGCCCACATTCTGGGTCTGGGTTTTTTTCACTGCACTCGACAGCAGTTTATATAGTAAGTCACTTTCAATGTTTTGTTAATGATCAGCTGCAATTCCTGTGTCAAGCACTAAAGTGATGACATCACTTTCATGTAGTGCTCTGGGGCAAGTTCATGTTCTTCCCCAGGCCCTGCAAGAAAGTATTTACAATAAGAGCAGTAACAAATCTGAAACTAGAACTTCAGGGGCCGACAGTGGGCCAGGTGGCAGAGACAAAGGGGAACAGAGAGGTGGTGAGCAGGTTGGTGTATTCCTCTTGGGCCCATCCATTCTCCCCTTTTGGGGAACAGAAAGCCATTTTTTTACTTTTAAAGGAATTAGAAAAAAACAAACTCTGGTCATTATTATTTGTACTGTGCTAATGCCTAAGGACCCCAACCAAGAATGGGGGCTTATTGTGCAAAATGCTCTACATAGACATAGTATAGTCCCTGCCCTGAAGAGATTACTGTGTAGCCAGGAAATAGTCCTATTCCACTTTACAGATGGGGAACCAAGATATTAAATGATTTGGCTGAGTTGGACAGAGAATTTGTGGCAGACCCAGGAATCAGACCCACATTTCCTGAATCCCAGTCCAGTGCCTTAATCACAAGACTGTAATTCCTCTATAATTCTTTTTACAGCGTGGCCTGTTAGAAACTTGATTAAAAAAAAGTATATTAAAAAATACAAATAAAGATACAGAGATGTATTTGTTCTTGTAAACCATTTTTTCCCTGTGTGAAGCAGACACAAAATAACTAGTGGAACCCCACTCCCATATAAGAAACCTGTGACTCAGCCACAGATGCTAAACTTGTGAACCTATATTTATATTAATCAAAATCATATTTCTGGTCTGCTCAGTGGCCTAGCATTATCAGTCTGTGTTGCCAGGAGAGAGACCTGGAAATTGATTTCTCAGTGTAATCTCTTGCTCCTCGTCACCCAGTAAGAGATCCCGAATGGCAATGCACTGCATATCACCAGGCCAGCCCTGAGTAGGCCATTGTTAAGGACATTTTGTTTGCAGATTCACTCCTGAGCTGGCTACAAACACATTGGGGTTGATCCATCCCTCCTCTTTCATCTTTATTACATTGGAACACATGTCCGAGGACTGGAAGCACCTAGGATTTTAAGAAAGGGTGAAATACATGTCATTAGAGAAGCAAACAGGCAGACATAAAACTTTTCTCTGTATGTGGTAGTCAAGTGAGCTTCCAAAGTAAATGTTCTGGTTATTTATTGCAGGCAGGGCCAGCTCCAGCTTTTTTGCCGCCCCAAGCGGTGAAGCGAGAAAAAAAAAACACCAAAAAAAAGATCAAGCCGCGATCAGCGGCACTTCGGCAGTAGCCCTATCATGCCGCTTCATTCTTCGGCGGCAAGTCAGCAACGGGTCCTTCGCTCCGAGAGGGACTGAGGGACCTGCTGAAGACCCGGACGTACCGCCCCTTTCCATTGGCCGCCCCAAGCACCTGCTTCCTTCACTGGTGCCTGGAGCCGGTCCTGATAGCAGGTTTTCTATGTAATTTTACCCCCCAAAAAGTATGCCGGGCAACACTAACACCACGGCTATTAGATCTGCTCTTTGTGTCTTGTCCCTCCCCCTCACTTTTGTCTGGCTTCCTCCTTCTCTCTGCACTTATCTCCCTACTTCCTGCTTTCATATTTGTTTTCTTTTCCTTCTTTTTATCTCTTCTCTGTGGCCACAATTCATCAAAGCACTTACACTCCTGCATAAGTCCTATTGTAGCTGATGGGACTTACACAGGTGTGCAAGTGCTTTGTTTATAGGGATGGAACTGAGCACATGTTTATGTGCTTTGACGAATTGGGGCCTTTGTCATTTATTCTGAAGCTACTTTGGGGTTTGAAACAAGCTGGACTAACTAGTTTGCTTGATTTTTTTATTTGTTTGTAAAAAATGAATAATGAAGATGTTTTTGTACATTACATAGCTGGCCAAGTAGGAGAAGTTGTGGGTAATGAGATAATAAGAAAAGTGGACTGTGGTGCAGATTTTCAAAATAAATCAACAGCTACAGTTAGGGCCAGATTTCCAAAAGAATTCAGTATGCTGGATGCTTGTAGGGTGCAACTATTATGAAGAACTGGCCCCAAGTGTCACAATGAGATCTGTTGGCTGCTGATCTGGCTATGTCCGGATGAACTCCTGTTGCAAACATGCGTACTGCGGGAGAAATGAGAGCCTGATTCCTGGTGAAACTCCAATTCCTGTGCATTTTCAAAGAGTAAGGCAAGTCATGTGAGCCAGTTACACAAAGGAAGAGATTTCAAAAGCATCAAAGTGATTTAGGAACCCAAGCCCCACTGAGATTCAATGGGATTTGTGCTCCTAAATTCCTTAGCTGCTTTTGAAACCCACCCTCCCAATAAATAAAAAGAAAATGATAAGAACATAAGAATGGCCATACTGGGTCAAACCGATGATCCATCTAGCCCAGTATCCTGTCTTCTGACAGTGGTCAGTGCCAGTTGTTTCAGAGGGAATGAACAGAACAGGCCAATTATCAAGTAGTCCATCCCCTGTCATCCCATCCCAGCTTCTGGCAGTCAGAAGTTAGGGACACCCAGAGCATGGGGCTGTGACCTGGACCATCTGGGCTAATAGCCATTGATGTACCTATCCTCCTTGAACTTATCCAATTTTTTTTCTATCCAGTAAAATTTTTTGCCTTCACAACATCCCATGGTAACAAGTTCCACAGGTTGACTGTGTGTTGTATGAAAAAGTACTTCCTTTTGTTAGTTTAAAACCTGCTGCCTGTTAATTTCATTGGTGACCCCTGGTTCTTGTGTTATGTGAAGGGGTAATTAACACTTCCCTGTTCACATTCTCCACACCATTCATTATTTTATAAACCTCAATCACATCCCCCTCGGTCATCTTTTTTCTAAAAGGAATAGTCCCAGTCCTTTTAATCTCTCCTCACATGGAAGCTTTTCCATACCCTAATCATTTTTATTGTCCTTCTCTGTACTTTTCCCAGTTCTAGTATATCTTTTGTTAGATGGGGCAACCAGAAATGCGCGTAGTATTCAAGATGTGACCGTACCATGGATTTATATAGTGGCATTTTTCTATTTTCTGTCTTATAGTCCATCCTTTTCCTAATGGTTCCTAACATTTTGTTAGCTTTTTTTGACTGCCACTGCCCATTGAGCATATGTTATCCGATAACTATCCACAATGAGTCCAAGGTCTCTTTTTTTTTGAGTGAGAATAGCTAAATTAGACCCAACCATTTTGTATGTATATTTTTCAGTGTGCATTACTTTGCACTTATCAACATATAATTTCATCTGCCATTTTGTTATCCAGTCACCCAAGTTTGTGAGATCACTTTGTAATTCTTTGCATTCAGCTTTGGACATAACTATCCTGAGCAATTTTGTATCATCTGCAAATTTTACCCCCTTTTCCAGATCATTTATGAATATTATAAGTAATGACACAATTAATGTTTTTGTTTATTAACAAAAAATATTTTATTCAAAAATGCATAATAAGGTTAATTTTCAATACCAAGAGAAAACTCTGTTCTAACTTTAGCACATGGATTCATGACGCCACCTCACTCTGTTTATTTAAAAGTCTTTATAGATCTTTTTCTCCTCCATGTACCAGCCACCAGCTTTTTCCTTTATCTGACCCCTTCCCCCATCAGCTGCTGCAATGAGATTATGGTCTAAGTGATATTTTAGTTCTGCAGGTGTTCTAGGGGTCAGTGGAAAAAACTCCCACACTGCTGATGGGGATTTCCTCTGTAGCATTCATGTGGGGGGCACCGGTAAACGCTTGGTGTGACAGACACTGCATGAACAACTCTTTATTCCTGGCACGGCTGTAACTCACTAATGCATGGTGTAGTAACACTTAGTAAATTCCAACTTACATAACAGAGTTTCTTAAAGTGAAAGCTAACAGATCTCCTGAAATGGCAGCTTTAATGCTGCATCTGTCTCATACTCTCTATCTCACTATTTTTGTACCTTACATATTGTAACAAACATAACTTTCTGTTATTCACTCTGCTCCATATCACAGCCTCCTGGAACTACACAGCAGTCAGGACAGAACTCAAATTCTCTTGCTTCAAAGCACTGGCCTCTGCCTCCTGAACTAAATAAGATTCTCTGGCAGTCATTAACAATATAAGGCCTGTGACAAATAGATCAGCAGTTTTCATTCCATTCGGTAGAGGGCAGTGCTACATGCATTCACTCACTCACTCACACCCACACGCTGTTTAACTAACATTTAATACTTTCTACTTAGCAGCACTTTTCAAGTGTTAACTAATAAATCTCCTTAACACTTCTGTCCAGTAAGAGTTAACTTCATTTCCTCAATTTTCATATCTGGAAAATAAGTGTAAGTGACTCACGCAAGGCCACAGATGATGTTGGTGTCAGAGGCAGAATTAGCTCTTAGAAGACCCACTCCTGCAAGCTCTTGTTTGCAGTGGGAGCTCTGTATATGCAGTGTCTAAAGGACAAAGCCCCAGGAGTTCCAAGTCCTGCACTCAAACCATTCACCTCCCATAATTTATATTCCCTTTCTTTGTAGCTGTTCCTCCGAGTTTATCAGCACCCTTACTGTCAGTGCCCCAAACACACTGAGCCAGTTTATGATCTCACACATGATCTTAGTTGTGTTACTCCAACTCTACACATGGGTTGAGATCAGCCTCTTGCTCATTGTTTTCATGTGTCCCTGAACCATCTTCAAGTCATAACAGAAACGTCATAGACCATAATTAGATAGACATAGGGTCTTCCAACGTCTTGCACCTTGTGTATTCATTTACTAGAACTGGTAAGAAATTTTCCGAGTAACATCTTTTTCATCAGAAAATGACAATTTGTCAAAACTGAAACTGTCACGGGAAAGGGTTCGTTTTGATGAATCTCCCAATTCAAAAAAGTATTGGGTTCAAAATTATCAAAACGTCCTGTTTTGACATTTTCAAAATGAAAAGTTACATTTTTCTGTTCAAAACTATTTTTTGTTTCAAGATTTTAGTTCGTGTATACTATATTTGACCCAATCCAGGGTTTTTTCGGATTATTGGTTTGTGAACATTTATGAGATTTAGAACTTTTCCCTCCATTTTGGGATGGGAAAAATTTTGAACTCTTGAAAACTCTCACAGGAAAACTGTTTCCCGCCCAGCTCTATCATTTACACTAGAGCAAAGTGAGTGTGAAACACTACTAAATCAAAATATCCCATTCGTTTATGGTAGTGTTTTTCATCCGCTTTTCACCGTTGTAACTAAAAGAAGGAGTAAGAAGCTGTGGGAGCTCTTCCCTGCTTTAAGAGCAGTGTATATTGATCATTTAGTACTCGCTGTGAAAGATTACTCTTTTGCAGAAGTTTTTGTTTTGCAGGGAGAGTTAACAATGATCATGAACCTGTTTACCACTCAAGCTAAAGCACAGGGAACTAAAACCTACATTTTCAAAAGTGATTAATCATTTTGAGTGCCTCAGTTTTCAGGTGCCCAACTTAAACCACTTTCTGATTTTCAGAGAACGATTACCCAGCACTTTATGATAATCAGGCCCCTTAAAAGTGGCTCAAAATGGGCACCCACAAGTGGATGCACCCAATTTCTGTTTGAAATCTTAGGCCTTGTATAACTTCAATTGCTTATGCGTTGAATATGGTGGAGGCTTGTTTTGTTTTTTGTGGGGAGTGAGGGCTGCTAGTGTAATAACAAGGAAGCATCTGAGCAAGATGAGAGAAACGTCATGGTGACAGAAAGATAACTTGATGACGAGAAGCCTAACCACAAAGAGTGTTGTATGTTGCCAGCTGTAGCCTGGTACTCAGTTGTTTTTTTCAGCAGAGATGATCTGGTTCAACATCTCAGCAAAGAAAACACAAGAGAACTAGACAGCATGATCCAAAAACAAAAACCAAAGGGGTATTTTTTAACCTCAGTCTCTTCTACCTTATCACACGCATAACCGCAGCACATTTCTGCATCCCTTCTTCAGGCTCCCATGAGGGCAGCTGGTTAACGTAGTATAAGCTTTCTTAGTATCCTGGTACTTTTAGCTTCTCTTTACACAGCCTCCTCCTCTTTCAGTGTAACATCCTTCAGTATGCTATGAAGTATGTTAACTGTGTGAATCACTTCTAAAAGGCAGACAACAATCTAGAACAAATCTGAATCTGGGACTGTCTCTTGCACTCATTTTGCTGTTTGTATGTCACATTTGGACATTCATGTTGCTTTTCTCTTATCTTCTTTCCAAGGAAAATATGTTAGTGAAAGAAATTAAATTGTGTAACTAGCTGTGCTAGGTTAGGTGGTTTTGCAAGCTTTAAAGGTCAGAAGATTTTACAAATCAGATGCTTCACAATGCATAATGAGACTCAGATGTCCACACTATTATACAGTTGTTATGTGAGTTAATTTCAACTAGCTTTATGATATATTGCAAGATATTAAGAGATTTCATGCAATGGCCCAAATTCTCTGTCGCACTGGTGCAATTCCATGGAAGTCATTAGGGTTTCATTCTATAACTGAGAGTCTAATGAGGAATTCTCATATGATATCTTATTACAGTAGAACCTCAGAGTTATGAACACAGAGTTACTAACTGACCGGTTAACCATACCTCATTTGGAACCAGAAGGACACAATCAGGCAGCAGAGACAAAAAAAAAAAAAAAGAATATCCAATATAGCAGCGGTTCTCAAACTGGGGTCCGCCGACCCCTGGGGGTCTGGGAGGTTACTCTAGGGGGTCTGTGAGTAATGTCCAGCTCCAGGGTATCCGTGAGTCATGTCTGGGACCGCCTGCCCTACTGATCAACTCCTCCCCCTCCCTCCCAGTGCCTCCTTAACGCCGCAGAACAGCTGTTCAGTGACATGCAGGAGGCACTGGGAGGGAGATGGAGGTGCGGGGACAGGGCACACTCAGGGGAGGGGGCAGAAAGAGGTGGGGCGGGGGTGAGGCCTTGGGGGAAGGAGTGGAGTTGGGGCAGGGGCTGAGCTTGGGGCTGAGCGGGGATTGAGCACTCCCTCGGGGAAAATTAGAAGCCAGCTTCTGGGTCAGTGAAAATTTTTAAATCAAAATGGTGGTCCTCGCGTTGCTAATGTTTGAGAACTACTGCAATATAGCACTGTGTTAAATGTAAACTATTAAAATTAAAGGGAAAGTTTAAAAGAAATTGATAAGGTAAGGAAACTGTTTCTGTGCTTGTTTCATGTAAATTAAGATGGCTAAAAGCAGCATTTTTCTTCTGCATAGTAAAGGTTCAAAGCTGCATTAAGTCAATGTTCAGTTGTAAACTTTTGAAAGAGCAACCATAACATTTTGACCAGTTACGAACATTTCAGAGTTCTGAACAACCTCCATTCCTGAGGTGTTCGTAACTTTGAGGTTCTAATGTAAGTATCACATCATCGGGGTAGTAAAATTCCAATCACAGTCAGATTAAAAATAGTCCTGATGGACCAAATGATCAGAGATAGCTAAATGCATGTGTTTGCACAAATGTACCCATTGTACTTACAAAACCTATATTTGAATACACACATTAGATATTTTCACATGCAAATAGGTATGTGTATGTGCAATTCCCTGGTCTGCACATAACCAGGTCATTGTCCATTTGTCCACGAAAAGACAGAGTTTTGCACACACACCATTTTAATTGTTTCAGAAAATGTGCCCCAATATGTCGGAGCATGGCAAAGGGGATAAGAAAAAAAACTCATGGAAGGCCCCTTAGAGCCAGGGGCAGCTAGATATAACATAGAACACCCTCAAAACTACTCCTGTGTAATACTGTTGACCAGATCAGCCTTCCATCAGCCAGTGGATCTGAGTGGGCGTGACATAAAATCCACCATTCCCCTCCAATGTTCCTATGCTGAGTTTAGCTAGACCAGAGGATTGAATCTCTTGTGTGACAAATGAATTTTCCAACAAATCCATCATGTTTTATCTCTGTATCACATACTCTATAGATACAGCATTCTAACATTATCTCTACTCCAATGAGAAATTAGAGTAACAAATTGCCTAGGTACACAGCCAAAGAATTATTTAATAAACCACCTCTCCCATAAGTCGATTCTTGCATCCTGCACTGAATTTAGCTTAAAGGGATTTCTGGTCACTGTACTGAAAATTAATAGCTATGTACTATCTCACACTCCAAGATTTATTTTCCTAGGGAGCACATGGGTGTCAGAAAGCACCTTGGAAGCAATTCCTAAATGGGCATTGTTGTTATTTGCAGAATGCACGAGCCCACAAAAGGGTGACATTTGCAAGCTTTACAGTCCCTTGTACTTAGCTGAGTCACAGGCTGAAACAGCTTGTCATGAAAGACTTGTCTGCTTGTGTATGGGCAGTCTGGGTAAATCTATAGTTCAATGGTTACCTATTTTGAGCTGGCAGAACAGGAAATAGTTAACTGCTGATGCCAATAGTTGGTTGCTCCTAATTCTATATCATATCAAAATTGACATTTTTTAAACTATGCACAGGCTCCCTCTCTAACCTCACATGTTTTTATTCCTCAAGCTCTCTTTCAACCTGCTTCTCTCTTCTCCAGGGGCGGCTCTAGCTTTTTTGCCGCCCCAAGCATGGCAGGCAGGCTGCCTTCAGCCGCGTGCCTGCGGGAGGTCCCCGGTCTCACGGATTCGGCAGCATACCTGTGGGAGGTCCCCAGTCCCGCGGATTCGGCGTACCCGCCGCCAAATTACCACTGAATCTGCGGAACCGGCGGACCTCCCGCAGGCGTGCTGCCGAAGGCTGCCTGACTGCTGCCCTCGCAGGGACTGGCAGGACACCCCCCACGGCTTGCCGCCCCAGGCACGCTCTTGGAGCACTCGTGCCTGGAGCCGCCGCTGCTCTTCTCTCCTTCCCCTCCCAACAACTCTTGCCATTTATTTCAGAGTGGTAGCCGTGTTAGTCTGTATCAGCAAAAAGAACGAGGTGTACTTGTGGCACTTTATAGACCAGGGTAGGCAACCTATGGCACGAAGGCGGCACAGGAGCTGATTTTCAGTGGCACTCACACTGCCCGGGTCCTGACCACCGGTCCAGGGGGGCTCTGCATTTTAATTTAATTTTAAATGAAGCTTCTTAAACATTTTAAAAACCTTATTTACTTTACATACAACAATAGTTTAGTTATATATTATAGACTTATAGAAAGAGACCTTCTAAAAACATTAAAATGTATTACTGGCACGCAAAACCTTAAATTAGAGTGAATAAATGAAGATTCGGTACACCACTTCTGAAAGGTTGCTGACCCGTTATAGACTAACAAATTTATTTGGGCATAAGCTTTCGTGGGTTAAAACCCACTTCATCGGATGCATGCAGTGGAAAATACAGTAGAAAGATATATATACATATATAAAAAATGGGTGTTGCCATACCAATTATAACTAGACTAATCAATTAAGGCGGGCTATTATCAGCAGGAGAAAAAAAAACTTTTGTAGTGATAATCAGGATGGCCCATTTCCAACAGTTGACAAGAAGGTGTGAGTAACAATAGGGGAAAAAATTAGCATGGGGAAATAGTTTTTACATTGTGCAATGACACATCCACACCCAGTCTTTATTCAAGCCTAACTTAATGGTGTCCAGTTTGCAAATTAATTCCAATTTCTGCAGTTTCTCGTTGGAGTCTATTTTTGAAGTTTTTTTGTTGGAGAATTGCGACTTTTAGGTCTGTAATTGAGTGACCAGGGAGGGTGAAGTGTTCTCCTACTGGTTTTCGAATGTTATAATTCTTGACGTCTGGTTTGTGTCCATTTATTCTTTTGCATAGAGACTGTCCGGTTTGGCCAATGTACACGGCAGAGGGGCACTGCTAGCATGTGATGGCATATATCACATTGGTAGATGTGCTGGTGAACGAGCCTCTGATGGTGTATCTGATGTGATTAGGTCCTATGATGGTGTCCCTTGAATAGATATGTGGACAGAGCTGGCAACGGGCTTTGTTGCAAGGTTAGGTTCCTGGGTTAGTGTTTTTGTTGTGTGGTGTGTGGTTGCTGGTGAGTATTTGCTTCAGGTTGGGGGGCTGTCTGTAAGCGAGGACTGGCCTATCTCCCAAGATCTGTGAGAGTGAGGGATCGTCCTTCAGGATAGGTTATAGATCCTTGACGATGCGCTGGAGAGGTTTTAGTTGGGGGCTGAAGGTGACGGCTAATGGCGTTCTGTTACTTTCTTTGTTGGGCCTGTCTTGGAGTAGGTGACCCTGGAGTGGGTATTCTTTTGGCTCTGTCAATCTGTTTCTTCACTTCAGCAGGTGGGTATTGTAGTTTTAAGAACGCTTGATAGAGATCTTGTAGGTGTTTGTCTCTGTCTGAGGGATTGGTGCAAATGCGGTTGTATTTAGGAGTTGATCTTTCAATTGTGCTCCTATATAGCTAGAACTCTTTCCTCAATCCTTTTGCATCACACATGAAAACTTCCCTTTTCTCTTTATCATTGACTGTCAGTGTATTGAGCACTGCCAGGTATTGAGCACTCTTGCCCATCCAGCAAAGCATTTAAGCAAGTGCTTATCTTTAAGCAAGTGAGTAGTCCTAACCAGACTACCTATGTACTTCAACTTAAACATGTGCTTAAATTTTTGATGGATTAGGCCATAATCCAGGATGGATTCCCTGGATCATATTGTATCATTGCACATATTTGTTTCTTTTCTTTATATGGGTAGCTAAATAAGATTAAATTAAAGACAGTACAAATTCAGATGTTATATTGGATTTTTATAATAATATACATCTAACATCTTAAACTGCTTGTATAAGATAAAAATGTATTGATGGTTCAATGCTTTGTATCCAATAGAACAGGAGCAATGTATATTTTTATTTTTAGGAAAATCACCCAGAATAATATACCAGAAATCATACCTGAAATTTGCAAAATTGTAGAATTGTTGTAGGATTTTGGTTTTCAAACGGGGGGGTTCCCCTTCTTGGGGGAGGGGACGGTGGGGCACAAGGAGGTTAGTGGGGCACTGAATGACCTGACTAGTTATGGATTTTTTTCTTGTTTCTTCAAAATATTGTTGATAAAATAAGAATATGTTTCACTAACTGAGTCTCCAGCTCCTGCCAGGCTGGAAGGACGAGGAAGAGGAAGGGTACAAGGAGTGAGGGGGGAGTGGTCTCTTCCTGTGCATAAAGTGGGTGTGGCTCAATCAAGCTCATTCATCTCTTCAGAAGCTGATGTGCATGGGTCCCCTTGGGAGGTAGTTTCTCCCTGCCAGCACAGGCTCTTGCTCATGCATGCTGGGGATTGTGCCAGGGCCAGAAAAGCCTGCAGCCTGTCAGTGACACTAGGGGCACAAGGAGGGGGTGAAGCCCAGCTGTCTGTGTCCTGCTGGGATCACCCACCTGGAGCATGTATCTGACAAGGGATGCTGGCAGGCTGGGCTCCCAGATCCCAGGCATCCATGGAAATACTGTTTCTTAGAAAGAGGGGGCCGCACATGTGACATGAATCTCGAAAGCACAGGGAGCATTGAGCAAAAAAAGTTTGGGAACCTCTGTTGCAAGAAATTTGGGCATAGGCCAAAAATTTCAGACTGAGCTGCCTAAAGAAGGTCTCCTAAGTGCCATGTTTGAAATTGGGACCTAAATCCCATCTAAAATGTAAGCCATGTTTGAAATATTGGCCTTCGTGCTTTTGTGAACTACTTGTTCTAGTTCTTTCCTCTTGATGAAATGTTGTTCTTGGTCATGAGTAGCGTACAGACAATCAAATAAAACCCATCATTTCAAAACAAGATGAGAAACACTGGCCTCAGTCATCAAAATTGAGCTTATGGGCCAGATCTTCAGGTGGTGTAAATTATTGCGGCTTCGTTGATGTCAAAGAAGCTATGACAATTTACACCAGTTGGAGATCTGGCCCGGTGCTTTCACGCAATATAATATCACACGTTTACACTCTCTATCACCTATCCACCTTGGATATAGAAACACAAGCTAGTGGTTTTACAACTGTCTGTGATTGATTATTTCAAGCCTGTACTCATTTAATTTAGTCCTTTCCTGCCCTTCCCCCTTTTAACTTTTTCCTTTAGCACTCCAAATATCCCTGGATACACTGGCAAGGTTCATTGGACAGCAACCCACCCGGCAAATTCTAATCTTCCATCAACATCCCCATCGATAATTACACAAATGCATGGGTAAGTAAGTGTAAGGCGTATTACTCAATTTGTTCAGATACATTAGAGGAAAAGTCCTAATTATAGTTATTTAATTAAAGAACAATTAAATTTGAAGCATGACATTTCCTTGGTTTAAAGAAAAATATTGTGAGTCAAATCCAATCACGTGGCTGCCAAGACAATCTAAGATCATTCCTGGTTTTCACGATTCCTTTTAAGCTTACCACAGGAATTCATTAAAATTAATGTTGAGGTTCAGCAGGAGTCCTAAAATATTGATTGTTTCCATGTTATGTCATTGGATATGTTGGCTAGATTATGACCCCTGTGATTATGTTTTGATAGAGATCTGTCTGTTCTGGAATTTTTTGGACTATATTACATTTAATAATGCCAAATATGAGGTTGCATTTTGTTGAGGGGGTCTGAAGCCCTCAAGACATGGATGCTTTCCTCACAGAAAATTGTTACAAATTGTCATCACTCTGTGTTCCTCTTCTATACCAGGTTCATCACTGCAGTAGCTGAGCGCCTTACCAAACATTTTCATTGTAAAAGTCCCTCCTGTGATTCTATATCCTGCTTTCCTCCCCAGAAGCAGCTGGACAATTATTTAATAATTATTTGTTGTCTTCTCCCCTATATGCTTTTGTATTGCCCCTTTAGATCATGGACTATTTTTCCCCCATAGTGATGTAGGACTTCACGATGACATTGAAGCATCCACTAATTTCTAAGACATTCATCTTTTAAACACTCTTTTATTTTGATTAGTTTTAAGACAATATACACTTCTGCACCACCAGTACAAGCTTTGGGGAGCTGACTGGCTATTAAAGAATTCCTCTGTCGAAGCAGTTCATGACTGAGTGCGACATACTGGCACACTCTCCTGATACCTCTGCCTTTTTCTTGTGTGGCTGTACTTGGAAAATAGGCATTCTTCTATAATAGCAGTTTGCAGGTTACCAAGATTGAAAATACACAACCAGGTCTTTGAGATTTTATAGGCTAATCGAGCTGAACTCAATCAGCTTGCTGTAAGACCAAGTTACTTTTAAATGTCACACACATGGATGCTGATGTGCCTTTGCAGAGATCACTGGCAGCATTCAGACAAATACCAAATTTCGAGAGCAAAGAATCAGGTGCAAATGCGATCTGAGAAAGTAAAAGATGTCTGTTATTTCCTTTGACTTTCTGCAGGGTTATCATGCAAATGCAGTAAGCAGTGCAACTAAGCATTTCTCTGGTTCTACAATTGAACTTTACTCATTAAAAATAGGGACAAAATTTGTCATGACATTTTGCAAAAATTAATCCATATGGCAGGGCATGGATTTTTTTTTCTGTAATGCATGAAAGAATTCTTGTCCTGTGCTAATGGGGTCTTTCTGGAAACGAGGCAGAGTCACAGGGCTTTCGTAAGGGGAGTGTGTGTGAGAAAGACAGAGAGAGAGAGAGTATAAACAGGCACTGTGGACTAGATTCTGCTACCATAACTCATACAGAGAAGTACCTTTCCCTTTGAGTAAATAACAGATATATTTTACTTTTGGTGGGACTACTCATGGAGTGAGATACTATTCACTATGAGTTAAGATGTCAGAATACAGCCTTATATTTGAAACTGCTGTATTAAAAACAAAAATGCAGATCCTATGAGTACTCAAGAATTGGTCAGCACAGTACATATTGGAGAATAGCACATACGGTTTCATCCTGCACCTTTTGAAGTTAATGGCAAAAGACCCACTGATTTCAGTGGTGCAGGATGGGGCCATTAATGACCAGTGATGAAGAGGTGAATTCTGGTATTCCTGGGTCCGATCACTCTAACCAGGAAATGGAGTGTATTTTTTAATGGACCCGTATTCTCCTTTTGTGAGAGGTTATCTCATCCTCTTATTGCTTTCATGGATGATGATTCATTTTGTTTCTACATTTTGGTCTTTATGGACTCCCCTTATTGTAACATTATTGATATGTAGGACTCTCGGTGATGGATATCTTTGTAGCGACCTCATTTGACATGTCAGCACTGTATATTCATTGTTCTGTAATTCCCACTTAGAGACAATTAAGGACAACATAGGAGATTACTGTAGTCTTCATACTTTTTACATGAACGTTCATTAAACTATCAGCTATGGACAGACCAGGCAATATTCTGGACAACTTCTGCACCTCATTTAATTTGAATAGAGATGTACAATATCTGGGGTGAAATTCTTTAGGCTTCTCGTAAATCTGCTGAAATCAATAGGGTCCCATGGGCTATACAACAGCACAAAATTGTCCTTTCATCTTTGAACATGAATATCATTCTTTTATAAATAAAGTATTTATTATTATTATTATTATTATTATTATTTGAGTGGTGCTCAGATACTGTGGTGTTGGGTGATAGATAATTTCAATGTCTTTTAGTGCAATTGAAATATGGGAGCTGAATACTGCATTAGAAATATTTTGTTGAGACATGATCTACAAGGGAATGTTACAGAGAATGTAGAATGTTTTTGTTTTGCAACTTTTAACGTTTGAAATATCTGTCCATAGCCATTCATCAAGTAAAAATCCACATGGAATACATAGTGTGGTACAAATATGATGATCTTATCATTACAGTAGAACCTCAGAGTTATGAACACCTCGATAATGGAGGTTGTTCGTAACTCTGAAATGTTCGTAAATCTGAACAAAACGTTATGGTTGTTCTTTCAAAAGTTTACATCTGAACATTGACTTAACACAGCTTTGAAACTTTACTATGCAGAAGAAAAAATTCTGCTTTTAACCATCTTAATTTAAATGAAACAAAAAGAAACAGTTTCCTTACCTTGTCAAATCTTTTTAAAACAACTTTCCCTTTGTTTCTTTAGTAGTATACATTTAGCACTGTTCAGTACTGTATTTGTTTGTTTGTTTTTTGGTCTCTGCTGCTGCCTGATTGCGTACTTCTAGTTCCAAATGATGTGTGTATGGTTGACTAGTCAGTTCATAGTTCTGGTGTTCATAACTCTGAGGTTCTACTGTATAAGCCTTCTTATCTTTTCAACACAGGGTTGCCACTAATTTTGTTTAAATAAGTAGTAAACTCATAATACATAGCATTTGATTGCCTTTGGAGAGAAGGATTGGTTCCTTTCAGCATGATGTTTGTAAGATTTTGAGCCTGTGGTGCTTTGTAAGGGCAGGAAAGAGAGCTTTAAAAAAGAGGAGAATAGATTTGTTTTGGGAAGTGCACAAGAGGTAAAGTAGGATTTAAAAGACATAGAACCACATTCTGCTCTGATTTACACCCAATGCAATCCACCCATTGAAATCTGTGAGGTTATACAAGTGTAAATAAAGGCAGAATTTGACTCACTCATGTGTATGTGTGGTAGGTATCCCATAGGTATATACCAGGGGTGGCCAACCTGTGGCTCCGGAGCCGCATGTGGCTCTTCAAAGGTTAATATGCGGCTCCTTGCATAGGCGCTGACTCCGAGGCTGGAGCTACAGATGCTAACATTCCAAGGTGCTGTGGGGTGCTCACTGCTCAACCCCCTGTTCTGCCCCAGGTCCTGCCACCACTCCACCCTTTCCCCCAAGACCCCTGCTCCTTCCCCCGAGCATGCCATGCCCTCGCTCCTCCCCCCTCCCCACCAGAGCCTCCTGCACACTGCAGAACAGCTGATTGCGGCTGGCGGGAGGCATGGGGAGGGAAGGGGAGGTGCTGATTGGCGAGGCTGCCGGTGGGCGGGAGGCGCTGAGGGCTGGAGGGGGGTAGCAGATGGGGGGCTGCTGTCATATTACTCTGGCTCTTTAGCAATGTTCATTGGTAAATTCTGGCTCCTTCTCAGGCTGGCCACCCCTGGTATATACAACGTAACATAAATTAATTCTGCTATGGAAAATATGGGAAAGCAGTAACAAATCTTGGTATTCTCAGTGAAAGCAAATGAGTTGGCACTCATACAATCAGTAAAACCTGAGTCCTCAGCCTTTTCTCCCACCACAAGACATAATGAGCCAGATTCTGTCCCACAGCCAATCTGGGCTTAGTGCAGGAGAATCAGGAGGAACCAGGAAGTTACAGCTTCTTGAATCTGAAGTCTTTTCTGCACCAACGCAGGCCCTGATGAGAATTACAATAACTGAGAAATTCTTCTAATTTACATCACAGGAGTAGGTCCTTAAATGACCTGTATGCCAGGAATTGGGGTCCCTGGTGTAGGAACTGCCTATGCCAGCTTTATGGTAGCTGGGGAGTTGTCCTATGCCAAGGGGATTCACTGCTAGCTACTTGCTGTCAGAATCTGGCGCTATGTCTTCACCATAACACCTCAGAATACAATGGAACACTTTGCCTGGGCTGGACGGCGAAGAGTGCCACCAAAGACAACTTTGATGAATTTCCTGCCACCATTGTTGAGCCAGCCAAATCTAATAATGTGGAACTGTTGTGAATTGTATAAATTTTCTCCAAAGTCAGTGGTCACAACAGTTAGCAAAGAATGTGTTTCTGAGAAATATGAAAAATATTATTTTTAAAAGAGATTTTCTTCTGTTTGTAATTGCAGATACATAGCAAAGTGTGGCCGCTCGTCTCGATTTAATCACCAGGGCCCTTTGTCTCAAATACTTACTCCAGTTTATCCTCAAAATTCTTTCAACAAGGTGGAAAGAGAAACTATTAAGGTTTAACAAGAACCAGTCCTGCTACCAGTATGACTGAGAGTTCCAGTGGCTAATGGTGGGAAAGAAGGAAATGTGTGAAATACGTACACCTTAAAAATGGGACCATAGTAAAAGAATACAGAAGTGGGTGTCTGTGTGGACGTGCTAGTCTTTATTACATGTTCTTACTATACTCAGTATTTATGACTTACTATTGTTTATGGTTAAAATCATTTGAGAAGCAGGAGGACTCTTCACAGTTTGAACTATAGTTACTGTATTGAATTGCAGTATTCAAAGTGATGTGTAGAAAGACTACCCATAAATACTGTATTCCATATGCAGTGTAGTCTGTGTATATAAAATTTTTTCAATTTATTAAAAAATAGTCATCCTTTGTGCCTCTCATCAGTAGCTCTCAAAGTGCTTTACAAAGATGGGTATCATAGGGTGAGATTCTAGGCTATGCCTCTTGGAAATGCAGCACAAAACAGCTTTGGGGGAAGGGAGAAGAAAAAGTGCCTTTATGACATCTTTACACCCTTGGAATTCCAGAATGATCCAGGAGCCAAAATGGCTGCCTTCATAATTTAGGCAGCCTGGGGAGCTGTGCTAGGTTACAACAGCCTATCCTGGACTCCCTGTGGGTGGCAGCATTGCCAAGAATGTGCACCGTGATATGCAATCACTCGCTCCAGTCCCTGGTCATCCCCCTGGCACCAGGGCCTGTGATGGGCCTGTGTATTCAGCATATCTCCACTGAGGGAATTCTCCCACAGCCAACTAACGGGGTTTCTATGGCTCTTATATGCTGCAGAGTGATGTACACAGTCCAGGCCTAGTCGAGGGTCAGAGAGAAACCCACCCAGAGAAACTGAAAGATAGAAGTTAAACCCGATGTCACAGAGCAAGGAGGTGGCAAAGCTAAGAAAAGAACCCAGATCTCCTGACTCCCTTTCCTGCATCCTCACTCCTGGATCATGCTAGCTTCCTTTATTGGGGCCACAATGGCATGTAGTCTGGTGGATGTTCTCGCCTTCCTCACAGCCTCTCGTTAGCATAGTTGGCTTAGAAACAATAAGATTTGAGGTTCATATTATGTTATTATGATTACTGACTTGTCACAACTTGCAGCTGGTGTCCAGTGCGGGTAAAGGATAAAAGGGCCAGATCCCAGAAGTAAATGAGACTCAAGATTGTGCAGTTGGATCTTACGCTCATAAAGGAGGAGCAGTTTGAAGTCTTTGCAAACTGAGGTTTCCCCCACCCAGCCTTGTGGCCTCTGTCACTCCATCCAGCTTAAGCCCAGGGAGGGTATACCCCAAGTTATTGTTTGGTTTGTGGTAAAAGCCCTGTAACCCACTGTGGAACCAATTAAATGCCTGGTATGTGAGAACTGGGGCAGGCAATATAATGCCCTCCCCAAGGTATAATTAATAAAGTTGTGGCCTGCCGCTTAAACCCACCCAATGTGTCTGTCAATCATTCACCTGTTATTCTGGTCAGTTTACACATGTCTCTGTTTGCATCTACAAAACAGACATTTTAATTCACATGTGAATTTGCACATCAGGGAAGTGGATGCTCAGGTGCACATTTGAATGTACAGTTACTTGGTTTGCTTGTACATGTGGGGTTTGCAAAATTGGGTGTGCATATGACTTTTTTCTGCATAATTACAGAGACTCTTTTGCAAATTTCATCCTCTGTGTTCCATTGAATTAATATGTACCATACAAAGGTGCTTGAAAGTTTGTAGTCTGCTCCAAAAACTATGCTTGAAAAGGAGAGGGACTGGTATTCAAATTAAATCTTCTAGGGCCCCAATCCTCCCCTATGCCTGTGCAATGCCCCATTGGGTGAAGGGGCATTGCAGGATCAGGGCCCAAGTTTTGAAAAGTTTGAGTCCCACTAAAACAAATACTGATCATGTTTTAAACTGGAGACGGGTCAAACCCACAAATTTCACTTAGAGAGCCAAACTTCTCCAAAGTTCAAGTGGCTTCAAATTAGGTGTTTAGCTCATCTCTGTTGTATTGTATTATACATGACAATCAGACACACAGAAAGCAGAGGGGTTTAAAGAGAGAGTTGTCAAGTTAAAAAATATGGGCCATGTTCTAGATGGTGTAAATTAGTCTAACTCCCTTTGATGTCAATGAACAGAAACAATGTTCAATGACTTTAATGGAGCTCTGGCAATTTACGCCAGCTGAGGATCAGGATCTGTATGTTTTTAAAATAACAAAACTAATTTCCTTACTTCTGTGTTAGAATGATGACCAAAAATAAAAAGACTTCTAAAAGTCTGATTTACATTTAACTGTTAATGCTGTTTGACCAAACTGAGAACAAAAAAAAAAAAAAAAAATTAACAGTGGAAAAAGAGGGTCAATTAAATGTTGTTAATATCAGTTTAAAGTCACTTTCACTTTCTGTGAGACATGCCTAACAGGCAGAACCCTCCAGCTTTTGGGTTGCAAACACTGCAGAGAACTGTTTACATTCAAACGGCTCCCTCCCCCATTCTCATTTCACTGGAAATAAAAGCTATGCACATGCTTAAGCATCTTGCTGAAACAGGGCCTTAATATGTGTCTGCTGCTCATAAGCAGTGAAAATTTAAGTTACTAAAAAGCCACTCCTAGACCTGCCCCGTTATGCTATGGCATTGGTACCTAGATGAACAGGAACAGAGTTGGCTTCCGGTGTGCAGTTAAACCACTGCAAAACAATGCTGCTGAGACAGAGCCAGTTTCCTGGGTAGAAATCGGTTGTTTTTCTTTTAAAAATAAGAATTTAAAGCTGATCATTTAGGGCACACAAAGAAATACTATTCCACTCATAAATTGTGGCGACATCATTACTATTTAAAATGCAGGCTTTGAAAATGAATTAACCTAAAGTCACTCGGTATAAAATAATTGTCATGACACTGTGAGCATGTTTTTAATATAGCAACCTAAATGTATATGGTGAATAAGCATGTCTTCAACTACTCCATTCCATACCTTCTTAAACATCTTTAAACAAGTCCTTGTATGTTTTTAAAATGCATGCGTATTAAAAAAATCTCAAATATATTTGTTCTTATTTTACATAGCATGCATCATAATGAAACATTTTGACAGGGAAAAAAATGTAGGCTACAGCAGAACAATTATTTTAACTTTAAATAAAGTTTACAATCTTGTCGGAGCAGATTCTTCTCCCTCTTGCTCCTTTCAAGGCCAGGATCAGAAATATGCATTTTAAGATATTGGTTTCCTTCGCTTTGTTTGTTATTTTATTCCTAATGCTTCTCATCTGCCATCTAGTAAAGGTCACAGAAATATTAATGTACTTCCAAAGCAAGAGGACCAAAAAGCTTAGCTTTCAACATAACTTAGAGTGTGGTGATGCAAATTGCAAAAAATCAGTGGCCTGTGTCTTCTCACAGAATTATTTAGTAATGAATATCCAAGTGAAAGAGAAATATCTGTTGGGTAAACAATACACATAAACAACTATGGTAGAAAATGATCAGATATCAGAAAATGTGGCATTCCTGATCCTGAAATCCTGAAAATGATTTTGGAGAATATACTATACTTAAAGAGGTGGGAAGGTGGGAGGATAAACTAATCAAAAGCTTCATTTTATTTCTTTTTTGACTGAAGCATTTTTTATTTACTAAAATGAGATCAAAAATAGAAAAGCATCACAGCTAACGTGGCAGAAATCTGCACAACCTTGAGAAGCAATTTGAAAGTTAAAGCATCATTTAATTGGAGAAAGACTGGCAGACTAGATGGTAAAAGTAACCTAAACCAAAATGTTGCCTAGTTGGTGGCTAAAAGCCTCTGGTTTGTGCTGAGTTTCAATCAACTACTGTTACCCTTTTTCCCTTCAGGATTACCTAATGATAGGCAGAGAGATGCACTCTGATGGGGCTGGAATTGATGGAGATCAAAACAGGAAGAAAAATATTTTCTCTATTCATGGAGGAAATCTGGACCAATTGGTACAGCGTGAGCATGTGGCAACCCCAGAGAGATTGCTTTTCAGGAGGCACTGACTCTCCCAGTGCTGAGACTGCACAGCTCCTCACCACCAGCTCCACGGGGCTCTGTGCAAAGTATACAGAGATGGGAATAACGTATTAGGAGAGGAAATGGATGAAGCAGAATAGTGTATCCAACAAACTGCAGAGTAATTTGAGGTTGAGAAAATATAATTGTCTGCACTGGAATTAAGGCCAGGGCACCGTGGCTAACAAAAACCCCTTCTCTTACACAAATTGTCATATGACATTTAAAGAGGAATAGAGGTCAGGACCTCAGCTTTATGTCTCATCTGAAAAACAGCACCTTGCTTCAAGAGCAGAATTGGGCATTGGCTCTGTACTGACTTAAAGATCACCACCAACTGAATGATCCCTTCCTGTGTTGCCCTGGATTTTTATTGGAGGTCTCCCATCTAAGTAGTGAGTGGGCCTGACTGCTTAGTTTATGAGATCTGACAAGATCACTGTGTGAGGTGGCATGTCCTTTGCTAGCTTTGGTAATGAGCATAAGAAGCATCTTTCTGACAAGGTTCGTACACTATGCGTTTGTCTACAATGCAATTGAATGTCTACAGCTGGCCCATGTCAGCTGACTTGAGCTCTCAGGGCTCGGGCTGGAGCCTAGACTTTGGGACCTTCCCCCCTCATGGGGTTCCAGATCTTGGGCTTCAGCCTGAGCTTGAACATGTACACTGAAATTTTATAGCCCTGCAGCCTGAGCCCTGCAGGCCTGAGTTAGCTGACCCAGGCTAGCCAAAGGTATTTAATTGCAATGTAGACCTACACATAGCTAACACTGTTTTTGTGCTGTAGAATTTTTTTGTAATGTTGGACAGCTGCTAATTGTTCAATGGCTGTGTATCAGTAAAGAATCCTAAACAGTTCTTCTTTGACAGTGGATTTTATTGTTAAAGATAAACCTGCTGTTAGTGCCAGATCTCGGCCATCTTTTTTAAAATCAAGTTCCTTTTTTTTAAATCAATGATGTGGTCCCGGTTGTCATCCATTTTGAGCAAGTTGTTGTATCTCTTTCTCTGACTCAGTTTTCCCATCTACATAATGGGGCTAATGATACCTTCCTTTGCAAACTACTTTGACATGTGGGATAAAAAGGGCTAAATAAAAGCTAAGTGACATTATTTTATTAAAATTAATTTCAGAGCAACACAAAGCTAGTTTCTTGTCCTTATTCTCCACATTGCATTTCCTATTTCTATGTTCAATCTTAACTTGAAGAGCTGTTAGTGGAATTTTACTGCATTTCCTGGGCTCATTTTCATATTTTTTGCTGACAACCTTGCTTGTGGACAATTAAATAATTTGGGTAAGCAGTCACCCTAATCAAAATGTTTTTCCAGCTAATTAGCAGATCAGATATCAGTGAAAAAGCATATAATTGTATTAGCCACAAACAGTTTGACACGGTAAATACACTAGTACTTACACAGCCGAAACAATTATACAGTCAGCAGACAGTAAACCTAACATACTTGTCCTTAAAATGATTTGAGAATAAAAGAGAAATGATTGAAATAACTGTGGGTCACATACATTCATGAGAAACAGGCAACTTCCACTTATTTGTTTTTAAGTGCTTAATGAGAACATTGATAAAATTCTCAGTCAAGTTTTTCTGAGCCCTAGACATGATCCAAAGCCAAATTCTAGATAGGAATAACCCTAGTTATAGGGAACGTTTTATCCAAATTGCAGCTGACCACTGAGGGCCTGATCCAAAGCTCATAAAAAGTCAGCGAAAAGACATCCACTGACATCAGTGGACTTTGGATCAGGCCTTAACTCTCTAATGGCCAAATCAATATCTTGGATCCAAAAATCACCCCCAACTCCAACTCTGGACTAAGGGAATGTTTGAATCAGGGCCAGGTCCAAACTTTATGTCTCAGAACTATTCTTCCTCAGAACTGTAGAATATGTACATGACCCCAATCCTGCAAACATTTAAGCATGTGCTTACCTTTACTCACGTGCAATCAAAGTGACTATACGTGAGAAAAGTTGCGCATGTGTTTGTGTTTGCAGAATCAGGGCCTCTGCGGCAATAACTTACCTGCCCTACTACTTTGCAAACCCCCAAAGCTGGTTTTGTCTCACAGAGTATGTCTACACTGCAATAAACACCGGTAGCTGGACCATGTCAGTTGAATTGGGCTTGTGGGGCACAGGATGCAGGGCTGTAAAACTGTGGTGTAAACCTTCTGGGTGTGGGCTGGGCTGGAGCCTCGTTTCAGGTCCCAGAACCCAGGCTCCAGCCTGAGGCTGAACGTCTACACTGCAATTTTAGCTTCCTGCAGCCCAAGCCCACTTACATGGGCCAGCCGCAGGTGTTTTATTGCAATGTAGACATGCCCACAGATTCTGATCTGAACTGTTTTCCTAAAGCAGCTTCAAGCACTAGGCACTATTCAATAGCGATTGACTTGCAACAATTAGCTTGCTTCCATACAGACTCTGGTTGTGGGCGGCGAGCAATGAGTTTCCATTATATCAGCCATGCCTAGTTCTAATTTATCTTTTAAGTGGGCTAATGAAATCCAGTGCTACAGCTCAGCCTTATATGAACCATTTCTAGAGCACTGAATTGCAAAGAAAAAAAAATCAAATGTGACAGAGATGAGCGCCCATCATATTTGTAAAACTTTCCCAGGAAGAAAATCCTGTCAACTTTCAAAAGTTCCTCATCCATCCAGACATTTCAGTTAGAGCTGTGTTTTTTGTGTATAATAAATTGCTTCTAGTTGGCTGAAAATCATTTTTTAGCCCTTATCTCTGTGATCGGTTACCTTGGCCGTTCTTTAATGGACTTCACCTCATTATGCGACTAGTCATTAAAAGCTTAGTATCCAGTACAATGGTATCTTATGTAAAGTGATCTATGAGAGCTTTATATAGACTTACCAGCCGCAGCCTTAATTTTACTCATTCGTCTTAATTTTTTGTAATCATTTTTTGTAAAGAGGGTATAATGTCAGGCATGCTTCCCTGCTACTGACAGATCCAATCTAGCAGATAATTACCATAAGGAAATTGATGCTTTAGTGTGCAGGGGAGAATTTAATTTACTCAGACATCCTACAGTACAATGCATTCCAAAAGATATGAGGATTTAAGTTTTTAAGAAATTAAATTTCACTATTTAACATGATTACTTATGTTGAACATCATTAACTAGCGCTTTTTTAACTATTTGATATAATTACAAGCACAGTTATTTGGTCCAAAATCCAAAATTTTCTTTAAATAAGGGTTAAAGATCCATGAAATGTAAAAGAGAAGGCTGTAGTCTCTCCCCCACCCCTCCAAACCTGGCCTTCCAGCAACAGCATTTAAATGCCTATAAAGATTAACTGAGACCATGGATTCTTTGAATTGTAGAGCTTTTCCCAAAGATGTTTTAATAGATCCTTTACTATCAATCTATTCCAGTTCAACTCTGTTGACCTGGGAAAAACATTCAGAAGCATTTGAAAATACTAACCGCAGAAGCATAGAAGAATGCCAGAGGCCACAACAGGACACATCTTTTCCAAAGTGGCAATACTAGTTTAGGCCCCGATTCAGCAAGGTACTTAAGGATGTGCTTAACTTTAAGCATGTGAATAGTCCCACTGAAGTCCATGGGACTTAGATTTCGATTCATGCTTAAGTGCTGTGCTGACTCAGGGTCTTTAAAATGTTTAAAATTTCTGAGGAAGTCTTCTCCTTAATCTATTATAGAATGTGAAAGCAGGAGATGTGAAAAGCTACCAGGAAGGTCCAAAAAGTAGTTAGTCCTAATTTGGTTTATACAAGCGCTGAGATTTCTGCCTCTGCCCAGTCCCATTGCTTATTTTTGAATTTCCATTATTTCCTTGTCTGGAGAATTACCCCAGGTAAACTCTGATTTTAGCTCTTTTTATTGCCTTTTAAAGCCAAAAGCAAAAGAAAATAGGAAGCTTGATACCATGTCAAGATAGCTGAAATTTTCCAAATTTCAATATTTTGATGAAATAATGAATCAAAAATTTTTAATTTCAATCAAAAAGGATGATTTTTTTGCAAAAAAAAAAATAAGAAAAAGTTTTTTTTTTTTTTTTTTTTTTTACCAATTCTAAGATCTAAAGTAAAGAAAAACTGATTTAATCTGAGTAATACTGTACAGGAAAAAAACAGAAATCTGGGAATTACAGATAACATCATCAACTACCCAGTTCTATGAGCTGATGCACACTCAAAGCTCCCATTGGCTTAAACAATGATGGTACATCAGATTTAAGAACATCAGAACAGCCATATTGGGTCAGACCAGTGGTCCACTTAGCCCAGTATCTTGTCTTCTGACAGTGGCCAATGTGCTTCAGGAGGAATGAACGGAACAGCTAATCATCAAGTGATCAGTCCCCTGTTGCCCATTCCCAGCTTCTGGCAATCAGTGGCTAAAGAAGTAGTCTTTCAAGAGAAGTGGTTTAAGTCCCTATCATTTGGGACATTTAAAACTAGGCTAGGCATATTTACTAATATGCTATAGTTCTCTCTCAGTGTGGGCAATCATTTTAAAAAATACTTCCAGCACAGGCCCTGTCTGATAGAATTGCAAGGCCCGGATTCCCCACTGCCTTGCAAATTGTGCCATCATTTACACCTGTGCAATGTGAATCCTGATTTGGGAGCATTTTCACCCACTTTGCACTTCCCTTTGCCCAGGTGTAAATGCAAGGGTAAATCAAGCCCAAAGAATTCACTTTCCCTTTAGAAAGCACTGGCTATGGAAATCTTCAAAACTGTTATAAGGTGAGTACCCTGCATTTATTAAAAATGTGGGTTAATGTAACAGTTAGTTACTAACTTAAAAGTTACTTTTAAAATGTTCTTTCAAAATTATAAAACTTTTTTTTCAACAACTTTGGAAATATGATTCCCAAAACTTCCTTTCACGGAAATAGGTCTCTCACTTCTGTTTTGCATGTTTAAGCTGTCAAGCTTCTAACTTCTTTGTTTGCTTTATTATATGTAAGACCCTTTGAATTGTGTTGGATTTCCTCTTTCTAAACCTTAGATGTAGTGATTAGCTGTGAAATCTCTTGTTTCACTGGAGTTTTCTATGAGTGTTATTTATATTGCTGTAGTGCCTAGAAGCACCAGTCATGGACCAGGACTCCATTGTGCTGGGTGCTCTACAAATGCAGAACAAAAAGACAGTCCCTACTCTGAAGAGCTTACAGCCTTAGGCCCCAAGCCTACAAATACTTAGGCATGTGTTTAACTTCACTCCCATGAGTTGTCCCATTGATTTCAATTAGACTACTCATCATAGTAAACTTAGGCATGTACATAAGATTTTGAAGGATCTGGATCTCAATAAACTACTTCTCCTAACAGTGCTAAATACATTCAAGTTTTGGTTTTTGAATGAAAAACTGAACTCAAAATATGTTCAGTTTTGAAAAACGTTTTTGGTTTTAGCTGAAAATGTTTGCTGAATTTTTTTTTATTTCTATTTTTCATTGAAAAACCAGAAAATTTTGACCAATACAAATATTTTCCATAGGAAAAAAATTCTTTTGATAAATCTCAATCACTTCTACTTGACAAAGTGCCAGACAGAGGGAAGGGGAGGCGGAGTGGAGACAGTACTAAGCAGGTTAGAGAACAAAGGACCAGATCGTTCCCCTACTGGTACCTGGAAAACTCTGGGGAAGGGACAGGAATCTCAGTAAGGCCACCATGGGAAGTAACCTTGGTGTGCTCCCCTCCCCGCCCAATCACTGACGAACAAGGCAGTGGTTTTTGTTTTAAAAGCATGGATCCCCTAATTTCTCTGTGATCCATTAAGGCTAAGGTTATCTGCTTGGAACTCCCTGCTCCTTTCCTCCACAACCTTGTCTGCACAAGGGCAGTGATACCATGCTGACAGTCTTTCACCTGCCACACAGCTGCTCCAGGAAACCCATTCAGAGGGGGAATTCCACAGGTCAGAGGGGCTCAGCACAAAATGTGATGCAGCCCCCCCTCCCCCAGTTTTGTAAGTAACTTTCTGCAAACTTCCTACTTGTTTTGGATAAATGACTACCTGAGAGGAGGTATTGGAGAAGGTAACATGGGCCAGGATTTCGTCCATTGGAAGGAGAGCTTGGAGCGGCACAAGGGACAGAGAAGGATATCGCGAAAGGGAGAGAAGAGAGATGGGGAAGATTAGCCAGAAATGAAAGTTATGAGAGGAGATTATGAGGCTGAAGCTGGCACAAGGGAGAATGGAGAACGATATTGAACCAGATTCATTAAACTGCCAAAGGAGTGTCTGGTCCTGGGAAAAGGTTGAAATTCTTGGACGCTTGGCCACACAGAGCTAAGGGGGCCTTGATTTATATAGTCTCATCCTAAAGACCATCACACTGTAAACTACACAATAATCAATTGATCCATGATAGCAACAACAACTGAGCCAATTGGACTGGGAGTTGACCCTGTGGTTCAGGGAGTGAAGAAATTACACACCTGATGGTTAGATCCTTGAGCTATCTTTTTCAGGTAAGTTAGATGCAGAACATTCAGTTTGTCAAACAAATTCAGTTGCAGCAAAACACAAATGACCACAAGAAGAGCTTTCAGTCCCATGTATGTTTGTTCATCAGCTCACAAAACCACTATATGCTCAATAGCCTGCAAAATACTTCTAGTCCAGCCTTGCAAAATTCCATTCACCCAGGCTCTCTTTTCTGATGGGTGAGTAAAATATGTTTATATTTTCATTATAATTCTATCTATGACAAAAGTTGGACAAGTAGATATTGGGAACAATTTTCAAATGAACCTAAGTGATTTAGGAGTCTAGGTCCTGTTTTCATATGTCACTTAGGAGCCTAAGCTTCATTGAAAGTCAAGGGAATTAAGCTTCTAAATGCTTAAGTTGTTTGAAAATGGGAAGTATTCTCTTAAATCACTTAGGAGTGAATGCTTTTGAATATTTTACCTATCGTGTCTGGGTTGGTTAAATTTTCAGGCCAATTTCAGCAGTGTACTTTAATCAACATAAATTTTAAATCAAAGAAATAGTCTAATATACTAGGCTAAAATAATGCCACAAAGATAGAGAATTAAATAAACTAGATATGGTTTCATGCAGGCAGGACCTTCTGCATGATCAACAAAGGATTGAGACCTAACAATTTGCTGCTGTTATGCAGCTTCTAGTTAGATACCGAAGACAGAATTTGAGTGGTAGCTTGAGAGTAAAAATTCAAGTAGATTGTGTTCAAACCTTGGAGAAATGGTGTGGAGGGGGAAGGGGCCTTGAAGGGTTGCAATTTGGCAAGGCACTGCCTAAATTGACAATTGTGTCAAGCTTGATTAGGTGCCTGATGATATTCCTATTCGTGTATTCTAGCCTTTTGTGGTTTTGTTTCCCTAAGTGCAGCTTCCATCATAAACCACATTGCATCTCAGACAAAAGCAGATCACTGCAGCTAAGCTATATCTCACGGCATGTTTGATAGTGAATTTAACTCTACCTGGTCAGTAAGGGCTTGGTTCTAAGACACCAGTCAAAACTCAGTTAAAATAGAGGAAGCCACAGTAAGACATACATACACATCCTTTAAATTCTGATCCCTGCTATAGGTTCTCAGCCAGGAAATAGGTTTTCCTTCTCCTACATACACATTTTCTGCAGTTTGGATTACCACTTAATATGTTATAACATGCAATTTATTGTAGCCCCCAGCTTTGGGTGCTGTCCTCTTAATTCTCATAGGAATTTCAAAAATAAATCACAGAGGTACAGTATTGCATTTGGAAAACTATTTGGTTGCTCTGATGCTAGAAGCAATTTCACAGTTGCTGCTGTAGTATTTTGGCCAAAGTTTTTATGTTATGTCCCCAAACCTCCTAGATAGGGTTGCCAACCTCCTGGTTTAGCTGGGAGTCTCACGGAATTGGGCTTCATCTCCTGGAGGCTACTGAAACCAATCCAGGAGATTTTAGGTCACTAAAAGTTCGGCGGTGCAACGGGGCTAAGGCAGGCTCCCTGCCAGCCCTGGCTCTGCGCCGCTCCTGGAAGCGGCCAGCATGTACCTGTGGCCCCTAGGAGAAGGGGGAGCCAGGGGGTGTCCGTGCGCTGCCCCCGCCCCGAGCGCCGACTCCGCAGCTCCCATTGGCTGGGAACAGGGAACAATGGCCAATGGGAGCTATGGGGGTGGTGCCTGTGGGCAGGGGCAGTGCGCAGAGCTGAGCCTAGGAGCCACTGCTGGACATGCCGCCACTTCCAGGAGCCATTCGAGGTAAGCGCTGCCTGGCCGGAGCCTATACCCCAAACCCCCTCCCGCCCCTCTGCCCCAGCCCTGAGCCCCCTCCCACACCTAAACTCCCTCCCAGAGCCCATACCCCAAATCCCCTCCTGCACCCCAACCCCCTGCCCTAGCCCACTCCTACAGCCAAACTCCATCCCAGAGCCTGCACCCCAAACCTCCTGCCCCAGCCCTGAGCCCCCTCCCACACTCCAACCCCCTGCCTCAGGCTCAGCCAGGAGCCCCCTCTCACACTCTGAACCCCTCAGCCTCACCCCCCAGCGCAGAGCCCGCACCCCAACCCCTGCCCCATCCCAGTGAAAGTGAGTGAGGGTGGGGGGAGAGCGAGCAAACAAGGGTGGAGGGGCTACAGTGATAGGGGGCGCGGCCTCAGAGAAGGGGCAGGACAGGGGCATGGCCTTTGGGGAATGGGTGGGGTAGGGCGGGGCAAGGGTGTTTGGGTTTGTGCGATTAGACAGTTGGCAACCTTAATGAGACTGTCACTTCATCAAGTTTGCTAAAAGAAACGCAGTTCTTTTCTACTAAAAGCATTTCGGAGGCTCCGATCACTACTCCTTAGGTGTTGAAAATGCGTTGTGTGTGAGATTTGCAAAAGGCTCAGTATTACAGCCTAACTGTGCTCCTACTGAAGGCAGTTTGTCATTAATGCCAATAAGTGTAGAGTTAGGCCAGCACGGAGCTCTTTTTGAAAATCCCGCCCTGAATCCAACAATGTTAAATCACTTTACAAACATTAATGAATCAAGGCTTTTAGCACCTTTTTTAGGAGGGTGGTATTATCCTCATTTTTTAATTTGCACCAGCAGGGGTTAAATTACTTGCCCAAGATTCCACAGAAATAGGACTAGAAAGTAAGTCTCCTGACTTCTCAACCCTGGGCCTAAACCACAAAAGCATCCTTCATGCAGGGGCAAGATTAGAAAGGCAAAGGCACAAAATGAGCTCAAACTAGCTACAGGAATAAAGGGAAACAAGAAGACTTTTTATCAATACATTAGAAGCAAGAGGAAGACCAAAGACAGGGTAGGCCCACTGCTTAGTGAAGAGGGAGAAACAGTAACAGGAAACTTGGAAATGGCAGAGATGCTTAATGACTTCTTTGTTTCGATCTTCACCGAGAAATCTGAAGGAATGCCTAACATAGTGAATGCTAATGGGAAGGGGGTAGGTTTAGCAGATAAAATAAAAAAAGAACAAGTTAAAAATCACTTAGAAAAGTTAGATGCCTGCAAGTCACCAGGGCCTGATGAAATGCATCGTAGAATACTCAAGGAGCTAATAGAGGAGGTATCTGAGCCTCTAGCTATTATCTTTGGAAAATCATGGGAGACGGGAGAGATTCCAGAAGACTGGAAAAGGGCAAATATAGTGCCCATCTATAAAAAGGGAAATAAAAACAACCCAGGAAACTACAGACCAGTTAGTTTAACTTCTGTGCCAGGGAAGATAATGGAGCAAGTAATTAAGGAAATCATCTGCAAACACTTGGAAGGTGGTAAGGTGATAGGGAACAGCCAGCATGGATTTGTAAAGAACAAATCATGTCAAACCAATCTGATAGCTTTCTTCGATCGGATAACGAGTCTTGTGGATAAGGGAAAAGCTGTGGATGTGGTATACCTAGACTTTAGTAAGGCATTTGATACGGTCTCGCATGATATTCTTATCGATAAACTAGGCAAATACAATTTAGATGGGGCTACTATAAGGTGGGTGCATAACTGGCTGGATAACCGTACTCAGAGAGTTGTTATTAATGGTTCCCAATCCTGCTGGAAAGGCATAACGAGTGGGGTTCCGCAAGGGTCTGTTTTGGGACCGGCTCTGTTCAATATCTTCATTAACGACTTAGATATTGGCATAGAAAGTACGATTATTAAGTTTGCGGATGATACCAAACTGGGAGGGATTGCAACTGCTTTGGAGGACAGGGTCATAATTCAAAATGATCTGGACAAATTGGAGAAATGGTCTGAGTTAAACAGGATGAAGTTTAACAAAGACAAATGCAAAGTGCTCCACTTAGGAAGAAAAAATCAGTTTCACACATACAGAATGGGAAGAGACTGTCTAGGAAGGAGTACGGCAGAAAGGGATCTAGGGGTTATAGTGGACCACAAGCTAAATATGAGTCAACAGTGTGATGCTGTTGCAAAAAAAGCAAACATGATTCTGGGATGTATTAACAGGTGTGTTGTGAGCAAGACACGAGAAGTCATTCTTCCGCTCTACTCTGCTCTGGTTAGGCCTCAGCTGGAGTATTGTGTCCAGTTCTGGGCACTGCATTTCAAGAAAGATGTGGAGAAATTGGAAAGGGTCCAGAGAAGAGCAACAAGAATGATTAAAGGTCTTGAGAACATGACCTATGAAGGAAGGCTGAAAGAATTGGGTTTGTTTAGTTTGGAAAAGAGAAGACTGAGAGGGGACATGATAGCAGTTTTCAGGTATCTAAAAGGGTGTCATAAGGAGGAGGGAGAAAACTTGTTCACCTTAGCCTCTAAGGATAGAACAAGAAGCAATGGGCTTAAACTGCAGCAAGGGAGGTCTAGGTTGGACATTAGGAAAAAGTTCCTAACTGTCAGGGTGGTTAAACACTGGAATAAATTGCCTAGGGAGGTTGTGGAATCTCCATCTCTGGAGATATTTAAGAGTAGGTTTGATAAATGTCTATCAGGGATGGTCTAGACAGTATTTGGTCCTGCCATGCGGGCAGGGGACTGGACTGGATGACCTCTCGAGGTCCCTTCCAGTCCTAGAATCTATGAATCAGAATCTATGAATCCTAGAAGTGCTGGAGGAAAGGCATATCACAGTCAGATTTGTAGACACAACAGTAAGTGTTGGGAGAGTTATGCCTCTCTCCCACTAACTCAGCATGGTTACTACATATATGCATCTACAGTTTTGTAAATCATGTGCTTGGAACTCCAAACTCCCCCAGCCCATGTAGGCAGTGGGTTACTTGACTCCCCTGGTATTATTTTCAGTACTTTTTTTCCCTGTGAATCAAAGCAAGGGCTATTTGTCACTTGTAGGCACACACTACTAAAGGTAGGAGTTGGAAAACGGGTTGCTCAGAGTGAACGATATGACTAATGCTATGTTGTTTAATGCGGTCTGCACCATTCTTCTCATCCTTCCAGAGGCATGAGACACTTTTTTAAAGAAACTATGATGCAGTCATGTCTAGTTCCTTGTCCAATTATAGTTTAACAGGGGGAGGGATAGCTTTCAGGGTCACTTCCAGTTCTATGAGATAGGTATATCTCCATATATTATTTGTTTAACATTCCTATTTCTGGTTTCACCTAGTTCTACTGTGGGGCATAGTTTTAAAATGGCCTATGCAAAAAAATCTTCATGTAATTGAGGGCCTAATTTGCATATACCAGTTTTTGTTAAGTGCAAACAACCAGTTATGCATTTTGAATGCACAGTCAAGATAATTGATCATGGGCTAGGCAAATAGTGACAAAATATGTTCACTAAATCTGTCTTGCAGTTTGATCAGACCTTGTTTATAACCTTTATTCACTTTTCTGCAAACATTTGGACAACTGTTTTTTTGTTTGAATGACTGTTTGGGGAACAGTGTTTATTTCTTTAAAAAATGGGCATTTGTGTATAAATGAGCAGATTTCTGCTAGAAATGCTGGCATATCCACCTCTGAAGATACCAGAGTGTGAGTTTGGTAGAGCGGACATAAGGAGGGAGGAAGAGACAGGTTTAAAAAAGAAATCACTGGCACTTTCAAATAAACTTCATATAACATCAGCAGGAGCAGCAGTGAGGAGGGAAGGTGATAGATGTGGGTAAAGTAGAAGGGAATCTCTAGCAGGAAGATCAGCACCATATCTACATTCAGACCAGGGCTGTGTATGTCGTTTTGTAGTGTAATGTATATGGGGACAGAGGAATACACAGCAGCTCCATGAAACTGCCTGGCCAGAGTCCTTAAACTCAGCAATGAAATTATCCACACAGGGATCTTGCCACAATCTTCATTATTAGTACCCTATATGTACATGCATATGCACGTACTTGGTGTCAGAGTGGCAAGAAATAAGTAAATGTAAAGTGTGGTAGATAGCTTTGGCCTTTCTCTCTACCTCACTGATGAAGGACCCCAGCTATTTTTAAAACAGATATCCACTTCTGTAACTTAATATAATCAAAAAGCGGATAGGAAAAGATATAAAATGTCCTACAGTTCTCCATGCCTGCTATTTCTTCCTACCCCTACAAAGTGCTCCCTTCTTTTCTGTTCCATGAAAGAATCAAAGCCCCAATGACCTGCTCAGACATGTCTCTTGTTTATAGAGCTTAGGTCCTCCAATGAAGGAACAGAAACAATCACACCATTAAATTTACAGATATTCCAAAAGCAGAAGACAGATTGCCCAGTGGTTAGAAAACCAGTACAGGACCTGGGTTCAGTTCTCTACTCTGCCACAGACTTCATGTGTGACTTGGGCAAGTCACTTAACCTCTCTGTGCCTCAGTTCCCCATCTGTAAAAGGGGGATAACAGCACTTCCCTACCTTGCAGAGGTGTTGTGCAGATAAATATATTAGAGATTGTGAGGCGCTCAGATGCAATAGTAATAGGTGCCATATAAATACTGTGGGGAGGTTAAAACAATGAGGAGTCTTTGTGGCACCTTAGAGACTAACAAATTTATTTGGGCATCAGCTTTTGTGAGCTAAAACCCACTTCATCAGATACATGGAGTGAAGAATACAGTAAGCAGAATATATATTATAGCACATGACAAGATGGGAGTTGCCTTACCAAGTGGGGGGTCAGTGCTAACGAGCCAATTCAATTAAGGTGGAAGTGGCCTATTCTCAACAGTTGACAAGAAGGGGTGAATACCAAGGGAGGGAAAATTACTTTTGTAGTGCTAACGAGGCCAATGCAATCAAGGTGGCCCATTTCAAACAGTTGACAAAGTGTGAGTATCAGCAGAGAGAAAATTACATTTTGTAGTGACCCATCCACTCCCAGTCTTTATTCATGCCTAATTTGATGGTGTCCAGTTTGCAAATTAATTCCAGTTTTGCAGTTTCTCCTTGGAGTCTGTTATTGACATTTTTTTGTTGAAGAATTGCCACTTTTAAGTCTGTTATTGAGTGTCCAGGGAATTTGAAGTGTTCTCCTACTGGTTTTTGAATGTTACAATTCTTGATGTCTGATTTGTGTCCATTTATTCTTTTGCATAGAGACTGTCCGGTTTGGCCAATGTACATGGCAGAGGGGCATTGCTGGCACATATCACATTGGTAGATGCGTAGGTGAATGAGCCCCTGATGGTGTGGCTGATATGGTTAGATCCTATGATGGTGTCCCTTGAATAGATATGCGGACAGAGTTGGCAACAGGGTTTGTTGCAGGGATTGGTTCCTGGGTTAGTGTTTTTGTTGTGTTGTGTGTAGTTGCTGGTGAGTATTTGCTTCAGGTTGGAAGCTATAATATATATTCCGCTTACTGTATTTTTCATTCCATATATCTGATGAAGTGGGTTTTAGCCCACGAAAGCGTATGCCCATATAAATTTGTTTGTCTCTAAGATGCCACAAGGACTCCACGTTGTTTTTGCTGATACAGACTAATACAGCTACCACTCTGAAACCCGTGGGGAGGTTGTAATTTGTCCACAGAAATGACTTCATTATGAATATTGAACAAATTTGGGGAAGATTGTGATCCACTCATGAACAATTCGCAAACAAAAAGCAATTACAGGAACAGGATAAATGATAAGTTATGAATAGCTCAGCCAGCTCTCTTGGTCCTTCCCATTAGGTGCAGAGTGATGCACACCCAATTGTAAAGAACAGACCATTCATATCTAGCTTTGGTGCTCGTATAATAATGCCTAGTTCTAGTTTCCAAATTACAAATACAAGAAAGCCCACATGGCAAGACCACATGTGAATCATAGGATAAAAGAAGAAAATGTAGTTAGAGACACCCCCCAATATATTACACATTTATGCCAGGTGCATGCTCAGGACAAACCAGCCCCTCAGCTGGTATAAACTGATGGAGCTTCATTAAAGCTCTCCTGATTAGCACCAGCTGAGGACCTGGCCATCAGTCATTAATTATCCCCTACCAACCAGCAGATGGATTTCACTCCACTGCTGCAAAGCAGCCAGAAAACAATCTTACCTGTTATCTGGGGATTTCTCTTACATAAGAGGAATCCCTGGATGGAATAGAACTAGCATAGCAGCTCTATGTCACCCCCTCTCCTGGCTGGTATGGGAGCACTTCTTAGAGGAAGGGGGGACGGCCAGACTGGCTCCTCATTCAGGTGTTCTCTGACTGCTGGAACAACTTGTTGGGGCCATAGGGAGCCAGGTCTAGATCAGATCCACCTTGATGCTGCTCTAAGTGTCTCTAGGCACCATATTGGCACCCAGATGCTGCCAGGTTTGGGGTGCTGCAAATGTGCCCTTTCTCCCCACCTGGTCAGTCCTGTACTCCGCACAGCCAGACAAGAGAATCTAGGCCCTCCTTCCAAATTCTTCTCTCAATTGCACCATACGTACTATGGTGTAAGTGACAATAAAAGGTGGCCCTTATCCTTTTTAAATATCTTTCATTGAATACTGCAATGGTTTTAAAATTGTGTTTAATCTCAGAGAGCTGGTTTTGTTCTTTTTGTTGGGATGTTAGTTCTAGGGTAGATTAGATGAACAGAAACACTTGACACTGAACTTTTTCCTTGCTCTAAGTGCTGGCATCTACATGTAAGCCCCTCAAGCCATCTCCCTTTTAAGTTCTCAAGGATAAGCGCTCAGATTTCACAGTGATAGATGTAGTATAAGCATATGACTAGAACAGAATATTAGTGAGAGGCAAAGGCTTGTTTTGGCTAAACTGCCCATTGGAATGTTTATCTGACTCTTATCTAAACACCTTTCATCTGGAAATATCTCAAGATGATGATGCCTAGGGAGATTTCCATTACTTCCTTTTTTCAGCCACCCCTGAAATACTGCTAGAAAAATCTTTCCTACCATATTTAAACTACTTCCCATCCTAGCCAGAAGGAGGGGCAGATTACCTTTAAATGGGACTCAAAGCCACTGAAACATTGGGATGCATGTGGGAAGAACAATCATTTGGTCTTTTTGGTGTGTGTATGTGGGGCAGGGGGAGAATGCAGATATGTAAACTTTGTAAAGAAGAATCTTGGCTTTCATTTAAAAATAAACATGGGTCTCTCTCTACCCCTGTTCCTTATGCAGATTGCCTTGAAAATGTGCTGAAATCCTGATTTCGTCCCATTCATGCCAGGATAGAAGGCAAAGGTGCATGAAAAATATTTGTAAATAAGTGACAGCAATGTTCAAAAAAATTGCAGTTCAGTTTGTAGTTAAAAGTTTGGATCTCTTCTGATTTTATCTGAACTGGTCCACCTTCTGATTTCAATTACGTTGGCATACATCCAGAGATGTGAGTCACTTTGATTATATTCCAGATGAGATTAAAATTAGTAACCAAGATTAGAATCTAGCTCTGTAATCCAGGCCTGTCTATAAATTGGCTGACTTGGAATAATTATTCTAACCCCACTATACTCTGTGTAAACAGTGAATTTGGCCTTTGTAGTTTAAGAATTGGATGTGATCTATGAAAGAGTGTTTGTTTTTTTGGGGGGGGGAGGGGATTGGTATTAAATAGCCAAAAATGTTTTAAATAACTAACTTCAGTTTTACAGCGCCACAATTAATTTATTTCAAAAGACATTTTTGCTTATGGGCTGGGGAATCAGAATTCCATCCAACACTGCTCTTTTTACCTCCAGTATTTGCAGCATAAAGATTTTGTTTAATAAAATTATTTCTCCTGTGCTACCCCCTACACAAACAAAGCTGTTACATGTTAGAATGTTTTCCATAAAATACAGACGTTACTCTGCTGAGAAGCATCATTCTGGAGAATTGAGCTGACACTCGATCAGCTTTTAGTGGTTTGATGGGCGTTGCATTGTTGCAGTGGAGGAAATTACAGCATTCCTTAGTCAAAACATTCCTAATAAATCAAGTGTAAATATCGACCATACTTAATCATACAAAAGGAGCCTGCAGAAATGTAGGTGTTCCCCTTACATCAACCTATATCCTGTTGACAACTTAAATGGCACCAGGACATTTATTGGTTTCTAGTGGTTTAACTGCCAATGTCTTGGTCACATAAAATGTACTATAAATACCATACTTTGTGCTGCTTTGCTGTTCAGTGGTACACCGAGCTTTCAGATGGCTGAAAATGTTGTTTCCCAATGGGAAATGTGGCATTTGACAATCAGTTGCTCCTGTTTCCTTAGAGGGTATTAAGGGAAGGTTTACAAAAGAAATCCCTGAACTAAAAGGAGCCGTACGAGACCAAAAAACAGTATACACTATTGAATGGTAAAGTGTAGGCAATATTTATCATGCTCTGGGATGAGATAGTGACTGCATGTTTTTGCTTCTAAAGAGATATTCATGCTTGTTCTTTTCACCCACAAAGTTGGTGGAAAAACTCTTTAAAGTTGATGTCAGTAATTTGGGAATGAACTCCATTCTTGAGACTGATTTTGCAGCCAGAAAGCGGAACCCTTCGGGCACTGTAGTTTGAAGAGTCGCTATGGAACCAATTCGACACCCATTGCAGTCAATGGGCAATTTGCCAATGATTTCAACATGAAGAAGACTGGGCCCTGAATAGACAAACTGTGTCATCCTGGAATCCCAGAGCAGGGTGAAAAACACCAAACTCTTCTTCATCTGAAACAGGGATGTCTGTAGAGAGAGGAGAAAGAAACAGCAGCACTCATCCTTTCCTCTGGGGAACTATGTAGTGCCATCGTGCCACTATTGTGTCCAAGAAAACCACAGGAATGAAGAAGAGCTTACAAGAAGAACCAGGAAAACCTGAGGGTTGAACACCATATAAAATTAACACATCTGCTGCTCTTTGGCCCTACTTTATTTTTTCCATATATAATATATTTGCCACCCTGGATTTTTCTCTCCATCATCAGTGGGACTTTTATTCTTGGCCTTTTCCTCTGTATTAATTTTAAGCAAAACCTTCTGTCTCTCCCCCACCCCACCATGGTTTCATTTTTCATGACTCTCCTCACCACCACTCCTACCCGCATCATTCACCAAGCCTTTTACTCCATGGAATTAGCAGTTGTGGTGGGTGATATTAGGGGAGAAGGGCATGGGGTTGAATGTTTTCTAGCTTCATCAGGATGAATTTTAGTCACCATGTAAGAGCATGAATTACAACTCCCAGGTGAGGGTGCAGGTGTAATGAAATGAAACAGTTAAATGCTGATCTGAGAATAAGACATGAGACCACAAACCATTTTTAAAGCCTCGGAGTAATAGTCTCACTGCTGAAGCAAACAGAAAATGTGTTGTCCATGCAGATAAGGGAGAGCCTTAGTGTACATTAGAAACTGTGACTCAGCACTCTTGTGCTACTACTGTTTTACAAGAAAGTGCTGACTCATTTGCTACTTAGACATTGATGGCGAAACTTACTGGAGCATTGACTGGAAAGTGATCAGATGCTCTCCAAAGTTAGCAGGCCAAATTTGGAAACTAGAATTGACCTTCGGAAGTTCAATAGTGGGGGAAAACATCTTGATGGTTCTGGTTGCTGGGCCTTGTGGGATACAGATTTTCATTTGAAAGGGACAACCGAAAAGTTTGAATGCTGCCACGGGGAATGCAAGTGGCAAAAGTAAAGGCAACAGAAAAGACAGATTCAGAGCTAGTGTTTCTGCTGCTGGTCATGCCTTCCCAGGCAATCTGATTGGCAGGTTCTCAGAGATCTCCTTTTCACAGCTTAAAGAAGGAGGGAACCAAACCCTGAGCTGCTGTACAGTTGCATAACTTCAGTGAAGATCTAATGAAGATCTGTACTAGCAATTCTATTTTTCTTTTACATTTTCCATGTGATTTTAATAGTTGGCCTCCAAACAAAACATTTTGCTACCCTATAGTTAAGGTTGTTCAAACAAACCTCCTGTCAATGCAGTCACTAAAAACCAACAAAATTACAGTTAAGCTACCATTAATATCCAGACCAATCACAACTGACATACTAATACTCCATCCTATGTGGGGACTTATCCCCTCCAGGACAAGCTGTGTTTCAGTTCTAGTGTATGACCACCCACATTGCACACATCCGTTTCCTTGGGCTCACTTTCAAATGTACAAACCTTAACTCCAGCCTCCGTATTACTGTATTGACATGTCCCCCTGAGACACAGAATTACACTATAAAAGTATGTCGTGTGCTATTACTACCTAAAAATTCTGAGGTCAGAATTTGTTTGACTGTAGCTTCATCTTGAGTGGGACTCAGGAGGAGCCAAATTTGCTGTATGTCAATGTCTTGTGTGCCGAGATAGCAGCACCATGGAGTCTGTCAGTTGCCAATGCCTTGTTCCCCCAATCACATGTCTCCCTGTGACGTATAGGAATGGGGGTAGTATCCCTTTAAATAGTTTGGGAGAAATCTAGTAGTTCTCCCTGTCTTCTATTGCAGAAGCCACCAGAACCCTGCCAGATCAACCGTGTACATAAATATACAGGCCTAGCTATGTATCTACTTATAGTTAGCACAGTCATTTGGAACCCAGTTGTGTCCCTGTGGTTTCCTCACATTCTTAACGTTATGTAGAGAGCAAAGATACGACTCCCCTTCCTATCTTGGCCCAGTCCCCTTCCCATCACACTTTCCACCTGCCCTATCAGCTGCCCAGGCATGCTGTGGGGAGATATGGGGGAGAGAGCAGCACCATGGGAGGGCATAGGGATCTGACTACCACTTCTGATGCAACTTCACTTGCAAGCTTCCCTGTCTTCCTGCCCCTGGTTTGGGGAGAGTAAGGGCTGCTCTGAGTTACTCCCAGCTACAACGGCTGTCAATGGACCACTTCAGCAGCTGAGTCTCAGGAACAAGGGCCTGCAGCTGTGCCTGGGACTAACTAGCTTGGTCTGCAGGCAGAATAATGAACACAGATGAGCTATAGCGGAGCCACCTGCTTGGCCAACCTGCCGGATTGGCATGCTTTTGAGCCCATTGGTTGCTCAATGCTTATGGTGCAGCTGTGATTGTTTCTGTGCCTGCCTTGTTCCTAGCCCTGCTCCCTTGTCCAGCTTCTGACTCTGGCCCTGACCGTGGCCCTGGCTCTAGCTCTAGCCACTAGGTCAGGCCACCCATGTCTCAGTTGCTGACGCATGCTTTCCTACAGTCATGCCATTGACCTATCCCCTAGACTGCAGCTTTGTGGGGCAGAGTGTTGATGTAGCGCTGGTTCTATGCCCGTTTTAAACCATTAGCGTATTCCCTCTAGGCAAAGAGAATGCACAACAGGGCTTTAGGACTGTTTTGTGCCTTTAAAACTGCTCTGTGCCATCATAGCAGACATAATGGGGCCTAGGATCAGGCTTGGAGATTAAGTTCAGTCATTAAGGTCAGAAATAGTTGACTGTCTCTCTCAACACCACATTAACACTGGAGCTTTCAGGATGCCTCCAAAATCAAAGATGCTGTGTAAATAGGCCTACAGGTTAGAGTCTTCTCTCTCAGTGGTTCTCAGCCAGGGGTATGCATATCAGTGGTGGTGTGCAGAGGTTTTCCAGGAGGCACATCAACTCATCTAGATATTTCCCTAGATTTACAACAGGATACATCGGTGGTCCCCAACGCAGTGCCCGCGGGCACCATGGCGCCCTCCGGGACATCTATGTGCGCCCACGTACTCGCCAGCGGATGAGCATCCGCCGAAATGCTGCCGACAAGCAGCGTCATCCAGAGGTGTCGCCGCCGAAATGCCGCCGATTTTCGGTGGCATTTCAGCAGCGACACCTCTGGATGACGCTGCTTGGCGGCGGCGATGCCTATTGATGTTGCCGCTTCTCGGCGGCATTTCAGCGGATGCTCATCCGCCGGCCACGGTCCGCAGTAGCTCGTCGTCTGGCACCCGCCAGACAAAAAAGGTTGGGGACCACTGGGCTACATAAAAAGCACTAGCAAAGTCAGTACAAACTAAAATTTCATATAATTACTTGTTTATGCTGCTCTATATACTATACACTGAAATGTAAGTACAATATTTATAGTCCAATTGATTTATAATTACATGGTAAAATGAGAAAGTAAGCAATTTTTCAGTAACAGTGTACTGTGACACTTGTATTTTTATGTCTGATTTTGAAAGCAAGAGGTTTTTAAGTGAGTTGAAACTTGGGGTATGCAAGACAAATCAGACTCCTGAAAGGTGTACAGTAGTCTGGACCACAGGCACCGACTTTCCAAAGTGCTGGGGGGTGCTTTACCCCCGGCTCTGCCCCAGGCCCCACCCCCACTCCACCCTTTCCCCCAAGGCCCACCCTGCCCCGCCTTTTCCCACCCAGTTTTGCCCCCACCCCAGAGCATGCTGTGTCCTTGCTCCTCCCCCTTCCTCCCAGTCTCCTGCATACCATGAAACAGTTGATTGCGGCAGGCCGGAGGTACTGGGAGGGAGCGGGAGATGCTGATCTGTGGGGCCTGCCCACAGGCAGGAGGCACTGCGAGGGTGGGGGGGGGAGCTGATAAGGGGGGTGCTGGTGGATGGTCAGCATCCACCATTTTTTTTCCCGGGGGTGCTCCGGGCCCGGAGCACCCACGGAGTCAGTGCTATGGTTTGGAAAGGTTGAGAGCCACTGCTCTATCTAACCAGATGACAGACAATAGAGGCAGCAGCAGGGCAAGCTTCCCCATGTTGCCCTGCCAACATGCATCAGCCCTAACCTAAAGGAACAATTTTTAGGGATGAGGGGCTAGTTTGTTCCCCATTCCCCTTGTGGACTTCTTTGCTGGGCATAGTAATACGTATCCCTAAAGAGAGGCTCCACATGTAGGTGCCTAAATAAAAATGGCCTGACTTGCACCTCTCTAAAGTCCTCAATGATCTGTGTATGAAAAGTGATATATAAAACACTAAAGGTGAAATCATGGCTCCATTGAAATCAATGGGAACTTTGCCAGTGAATTCAACTGGGCCAGGTTTTCACCCTAAATAGTAATGTCTAGAGTATTTTGTTTCTAATTTGGGATCTCAGGCAGGGTTTTTTTTTTTTCAATAAAATATTTCACTTGATCAGGACAGGACTATTTACAGTGAATGTCTGAATGCAATAGCGTGATAAGTCACTTTACATGAGTTAATGGAGCTCTGCTGCTTTACACTAGCTGAGGATCTGGCCCTGAATCTCCACTGCCATAACCCTGGTCTAGTCATTCACACCTGTGCAAGATGAGTATAAGCCACTACCAGATCATAATGATTGTATTTCACACCCACTCTGCACTCACTTTACATAGGTATGAATGAGTGCACCAGGGGAGAGGTAGTAGGAAATCAAAACTCATACTCTGCTCTCCCCAAGAGTGTGGGTCACCACTACTTTACTTTTGCACCAGTGCAACTACATTAACACGAGGGTAAGTGTAGAATCAGACACTGGCTTTAACAAGACTGACCGCAAGTTATGTGAAATTACCACTACCCATGATTTGGGAGGAACCCTTGCTGAGCACTGATTTTTAGACTTACCAAATCAGGGACATTATGCCAGCAGTGAATCTAACTCCACCATGACCCCCTGCCCTTCCCATCCTGTAATGTTTAGGAATAGAAGAGTACAACTTTAAATAGTTTGTGAGCCCACTAGCGTTCTAAGTTATAGAAGCTGCCAGAAACCAGCCAGAGCTTCAATATGTATATAGCTAAACCTGGCATAGTTGTGTATACAGTTCACTGGGACCCAACTGTTCCCATGTGGTTTCTTCATATTATTTTTTTGGGGTAAAGATCTAAAGACACAACACATCCTCTCCTCTCCTACTTATCTTCTCTTCCTCCTGACAGGCCCCTGTCTTCCCTTCCTGCCGTGGCATCCCACTTTTCTTGCCCTGGTGTGCCTCTTTCTCTGGCAGGCAAAGCTCCAGAGTAGGAGGTAGCAAAGCTGGTGTAGGAACTGATGGAGCTATCTCAACCAGGTTTACGCTGGTGGAGAATCCCCCTGCCGAGGGGAATCCTCCTGGGAGCCAGTTTAGGTTCATTTTGCACTGCATAAGCAACATATAGTGAATTTAGTGGGCTGGAGAATCTGAGGATAATGTAATGGCAAACCAAAACTTAACCTACATAACTGATTTAGTTTGGATAATTACTGTATACTTTGCTCTTGAATTTAGCTTTCTCCACCCCTTATGCAACACCTTTACAGGCAAGAATGAGGTGTAGCTCACAAAAAAGTGTTTCCAGAATAAGAGTACAGTCAGGGTAATGCTTCCTGGAGATTAGTTCATAGTTGGTATGACTCACCCTGGTCTAAACTGATCTTATCAGGTTTAGCTGATCACAATTTCTGCCAAGAGGCCTAGGATACAACTTTAGGGGCTTGAGCCTGTTCCCAAAGAAGTCAGAACTACCACTGACTTGAATTGTGAAGGATAGACCTTAAAGGCTGAGCTTTCGTAGGCTGACTATTGCCTTGTCCTTGTGGCACAGCACAGGGAGGGAATGTGGCAGTGTACTATCTGTACCTATTGTATTTGCACTCCTGTGGCCATCTGCATGCTCTCTATCGTCCTTAGTTCCTCTGTTCACATTCTTAATCCTGGGTCACTAAAAGGATTACATTCAAAGAGGGCTGTGCTGTTATGCTCTGAACACAGGATTGGTAGCCATCTGCTCTTGAATTTGATTTCAGGTTGTGATACTAACTCCCTTAGAACCCTTGAGCATGTCACTTAACCACTCTTTCCTGATCTATAAAATTGGGTTTGTACTCCTAAGTGGACATCTTTCAGCGGTTTTGTGAGATTCATCAGGACCAGATCCTGGTGTATTAAACTCAATGGCAAATATCCCATGTGCTTTAATGGGAACAGGTTCTGACCATGACTGTTTGTTAAATGCTATATATGAGTTAAGTAAAACTGTCAAAAACATTTCTGTCCAAAAACAAGTTTTAGAAGGAAAATTTTTCCATGGGAAATATCCTTTTTTGAATATTTTTGGGGAGGATTCTTAAAGGCGGAAAAACCTGAAAACCAAACATGTTGCAGTCTTTGGATGATTTTAATTTTCAGATTTTTGATGTAAACCTGAAAAAAAAAAATTTTAATTGCCAACAATTTTTTTTCTCCAATGATTTGTGGGCTGTGTGTGTGAGCATTCCTCAGCCAGCTCCAGAATTAATCATTGCTAATATAATTAGTGTGTTTAATTATAATTTCATTATTACAATCATATTAAATGAGATTTAAGATCTACTGTAAACGTGAAGTGGAATTTAAGTAACACAGTGCCTGTGGCACTTAGATGTTCCTCCTTGGAGATAATAAAACGTGTGTACATAATTAAATAGCTGCTTAGTATTGTCTGTTGATTCAGGTTTAACGATTGCACAATAGATAGAGATGTATTTATAAGTGTCCACCACAAAATTGCTGACGCTCAATAAGAACAATAACTATTCTGAGGCAGTATCTGAATGTGGCTGTAGCCCAGAGGAATGGAACACACACACATCACCTGTGGGAGAGAAGATGCAGACATCTCATGCATGATCTCTCCCACTTGCTGAATTGCTGCCCACCCAGATTATGCCAAAGTCTGAATACTTTACTATATATAGGCTTTAGGCCAGGCTCTTTATTCCTTCCTGTTCAGGACAGTGGGAGGTGCTGAAACAAAGGAGGCAGAGACAAGGCATATGTGAGTGGAGGCTCTTGAAGCTGAGCAGGTACCGGGAAGAGATGGGTCAGGTCTGGGAGTCACACCCAGCAAGGCAGATAGTGGGTGTGGAAGGCAGGGAGGTGGTGCAGAAACGGTGGCAGATGGTGGGGTGGAGGGAAGAGTGGGGTGCTAAAGTTGGAAGGGGAGAATCAGCGGTGTGAGTGAGGAGGAAAGGGGAAGATGGGGAAGAAATACGCAGCTGAGAGGAAAGTGTGAATGTGCTAGCAACTCTCCTTTGTGAGCTGGCAGATTGAGTACTGGGACAGTCCCTTTACTGGTTGTATAGAGAGAGGAGTAACTTGCTACAGTGCATATACTGCTGGAGAAGCACCAGTGGAGGACAGGAGCATCCTGACTAGGCCCATGATACAGTTTATGTCAATTTATTAGTATTTATGTATTATTATTTATTTATAAAGCTGATCAGAAAATGAGTTTTTTTCATGAAGAATTTCAAAATAAATGAAAATTTGTAATTTAAAAAAAATCACTGACATTTTTATGACAAAAAACTGAAAAATGTTCGGTTGTTTTCAATTTTTCATTGGAAAATGGAAAACGAGGACAGAAGCAAACATTTTTCATTAATGCTGTCATTTTGACATCATTCATCAAAGGAAGTTTGTGAAGTAAAATTTCCACCAGCTCTAATTATTTATTCGTATTTAAACTGGCATAACACCTAGATTGAGGAGTCCTGTCAGAGGCTGTACAAACTTTCAGAAGAGGCAGGCCTTGCCCGAAGAGGTCTCAACCTAAATAGACAAAGAGACAGACAGGTTAAGTCTACACTGGGAAAATGACATTTCAGACATTTTAATTAACCTGTTTTAACACATTTTTAACACCTAGTTTGGAATCCTGGCTCCTCTGAAGTCAATGGAAAAACTGCCATGGACTTCAGTTGGGGGCCAGGATTTCATCCTTAGTGTAGACAAAAGCATGGAGCTTCTGATTAACCATAACTAACCATCACACTTTAAGGCACCTCCTACTAGGTGCTAAGTGTATTTCAAAACATGTTAATTTTAAATGTGTTAGTTAACACACTTTAAAACACCACTCATTTTCCCAGTGTGGACAGGACCAAAGGGTGGGAGAAAGAAATTACCTTCATTCCCATTTTATGGATAGGGAATTGAGGCACCAAATGACTAAGATGACATCGGAAGAAGAGCAGAGTCTAGAAATGGACACCGATATCCTGACTCTCAGTCAATGCATTAACTACAAGACTTTTCATTCTGTTTGTATTACATGAGTGCTCACAGGCCTCCAGCAGGATTAGGGTTGGGTGCTGTGCAAATAGGGTGACCAGATGTCCTGATTTTATAGGGACAGTCCCGATTTTGGGGTCTTTTTCTTATATAGGCTCCTATTACCCCCCCACCCCCTGTCCCGATTTTTCACACATGCTGTCTGGTCACCCTGTGTGCAAACATAAATAAAAGATGTCTGCTACCCAGAGAACTTGAAGTAGCTTTCAAGGAGATAAAAGAGGGAGTGTTTATATCTGGTAGGTATTCCAATACACATATACAGTATGTGTTTACTAACTGGTCAATATGGTAATTGGTTGAATTTATCTTTTAATCCTATTGAATGAAAAAATTGTTGACATATTAGACAAAATACTGAGTGACCCCTAGAAAACAGTGAAAGTTGGAAAAACTGTTTTATTTGCTTGCAATTTACAATCTTTACTTGGCATCTATTTCTTTATCTCCTGTTTCCTGAGTGCGAGATAATGTACTCCCTTTTCCTGTTACCCAAGGTAAGTTATTTGCGTTTCACAGAACATATCTCTTGCATATCCTTTGGTAATCATGGACAATGTGACATTTTCCACTCATTTTGACCTGACTGCCTTCTTTCCATTTTCAAATAAAACTTGCATAATTCTCATGTCCTTTGTAAGCAGAAGATACATGTATGGATGGTCCATTGTCCAGCTATAGTATGAATTACACACTGAAGAAGATTGGTATGTGTATTTTGATCTCAATGAACTTTCTTAGCCATTAGTGTGTGTAACTTTAGTGCCCTTGTGGCCAAGATGGAGTCCGCTTTTCAGGCAGCTCTGGCCAAGAGAAGGCGTGCACAGGAATACAGCAGGGAAAGTCCCTTCCACCCCAGGGGCACCTGTTCCAAACCCCCCAGAGTGAACAACACACACACACACACACACACAATGGAAGAGTACAGTGAATATAGGAAAGGGAAATATTTATTTACAGAAGGATGAATGGAGAAAAATGAGGAGAGATAGAGGGAGAGCAGTAAAACAGGGTTACATTCAACACTAGGCTCCACAGGTCCGGTAGTACCACAGATGGTTGCCAGGTGTCCAGTTTTCAACCAGAATGCCCAGTTGAAAATAAACCCCAGTGGCTCCAGTCGACACAACCGACCCAGGCTGTTAAAAGTCCAGTCGGTGGCGCAGCGGGGGCCCAGGGCTAAGGCGGGCTCCCTACCTGCCTTGGCTCCACGTGGCTCCCAGAAGTGGCCGCCAGATCCCTGTGGCCCCTAGATGCAGGGAGGCTCCATGCACTGCCTCTGCCTGAGTGCCGGGTCCGCAGCTCCTATTGGCTGGGAACCGCGACCAATGGGAGCTGTGGGGGTGCAGGTGCGAGGGCAGTGTGTGGCTCCTCAGAGCCTCCTTGGCTGCCCATGCATCTGCAGGGACCTGGCAGCCGCTTCCTGGGAGCTGTGGTAAGTGCTGCCAGGACCTTGGACCCTCTCCCGAGACCCCAAGCTGCCCGGTAGGAAAAGCAAAAGTTCTTCCCGAAGAATGCTGAGATTTTTATATGTGTCATGCCGGTTCTGGGGTGGCTCGGGCCGACCCGGGGCTCCTCCGGCCAGGGGATGGGGGAAAGTGAAGGGAGGGCTCGGAGCCAGGGGTCTAGCCTCCTTGAAGGGGGGAGGGGTCCACCCACCGCCCATTCACCTCCAGCTCAAGTGTATCTGCTACTCAGCTTCCCAGCTTCATCAGTAATCTCTGGACTCCAGAGAGATTACTGATGAACCTGGGAGGTTGAGTAACAGATACTGCCTCCCAGCCGCCCCGGAACCTGCATGGTGCATAATAAGCAAAAACTTTCTCCAGCAGAAGCCCAGCCAACTCCCAGCCCTCACAAACTGCAAAAACCTGCAAACCAGTGGAGGCGGCTGTGCCAGGGGAAGCTAAGCCTATTATACCCGCTGCCTATGTGGAGGTGTGATTCCCAGCTTAAGGAGACATATTCTTGATAGCTCTCATTGAGTTAGAGTGGTAAAAATAGAGCATAGCCATGGGAGGGGCTAGCTGTTCCCAGTACATACCCATCTGAGACCCTAGGCACATACTCAGGGCAGCTGGTCCACTCGAACTGCCACAACTACATGCTAGTTTTAGCGACCTAGCTCAGTGAGAGCTAGCATGAGTATGTTTCCTCAAGCTGGGAATCTCACCCCCAGCTTGAAGTGTAGACTTACCTTGAAGTGTTTCAACCATTGCAGTGCCTGGTTGATCCTGCACATCTCTCAAGGTCATAGGAGTTGCTTTTTTGTCATTCTCTTTAGAAACAAACAGGTTGATCTAGTGTTCTCATCTGCTGCATTTTCAAACGCACTGAAAGTTCCGTACGCATTTGGTATGCTAGGAAATACAGTAAAGAGACAAGGTGGGTGAGGTAATATCTTTAATTGGACCAACTTCTGTCTGTTGGTATCTCTCTCACCAACAGAAGTTGGACCAATAAAAGATATTATCTCACCCACCTTGTCTCTCTAATGTCCTGGGACTGATGTGGCTACAACTACACTGCACAGAGGAAATACAACACACACTTACAGCTGGCTGGGAAAGAGGGACCCATTTAGTTACCAGGGATGGCATCAACCATACAGGATGAGAAACTGGTATGGAACCACCATATTGGTTATTTAAAAAATTTCTGCAGGCCCAGAACTATTAAGGGTCAACTTTTATGAAAGTTCAATTTATAAATAGTTTTTAAAGGGTTAATAAATGATTGGATGATGTTTTATTAAATGGTTAATGAATTGTTAGAGTCCTACAGGTCAATAGGTTAATTAAAACCATAGTTTATAATACTCTATAACATCTTCAAGTGATGTGCTTCTAATCCTGTACAACATGTGTAGTACTCCTATCAGTAATATGTTTAGAACATCTATTAATCACTTATTAACCCTTCATAAACCTTTATAAGTGGAACTTCATATAAGTTCCTATTCCCACCCTATTAAGCCCACAAAAGCCTTTGCTTCTTGTCGATTACTTTCAGGGAAAGAGAGCAGAGAGATTCAGCTGAACCCAAACTTTCACTATTCTGGTTTGCCCACTCACATGTCCCACATACCTTCTGATGCCATTTAATGTCAATAATTCTGCCCCACAGTTTGAGCTCCTTGATGAAGAAACCATCTCTTAGATGTGAGAGGGGAGTGAATATAGAAAGTCACCTAAAATCCTGACTTTCCTCCAAGCAAAATCCTAGATAAATCATTTTATTTCACTCTACAGGTGCAGCAATTCTGAAAACCCCTCTGTCTAGTAAAATATATGTTAATGTGGTTTGGGGGTTAGAAATGACAAATTTTCCAGTTTTGTGATCGTACATTATGAAGGTTTCCCTGCACTGTCCTGCCAATGCATGTGTATTCTGCAATACTTCAATCATGGGCCCCATCTGGGAAGAGAGTAATAGCCTGATTTTGATAGCAAGGTATTCCAGCATTTCATTTCATTTCCAGTAAAAATAAGCCAGCTGACTGCAATGATAGGATTCCAGGAGTCCAGAATGAAAGAACTGCTCTTGACCCTTTTAAACCTTGTAGGCATGGATCTTTGGCTAGACCACTATTGTACAGCTACTGCAGAAGTATAATTGAGAACTGAACTCTATTGAGAGGGAAAAAAATTGGCTTGATTTCCAGGACAGTCCTGGAAATAAGATATTCATTTTTCATTGTGATTTTACCTGGTAAAATATGATATGTACTAAACAAAAATGAAAGAAAGAGAGAGAGAAAAAAGGACCAGTAAAGAGAAGTAACTTAAAGGAAGTGGGTTAGATTCTTCCATTTTGTAAGGAGAATAAAAAAGCAATGAAAAACAACCTTCTAAAATCAGAGAACACTAATTGCATTCTATCCTCCCATCAAAGGAAGAAATGGAGTGCACCTGTGCTCTACTCTTTTTATGGAGTAATTTTTGGAGTGTATTTTTCATCTGAAGTATGATTTGCATGAAAAGGAATATTCTGGCTCTCTGTATTTTTCGAGTCCATATTTTTGGATGTTCTATATAAGGTTCCATGGCCTAAATTTTTGAAAGTGACTAGGGATTTTGAGTGCTTCCATTTTTGGGTGTGCAACTTGAGTCACCTTACAGGGGTGTGGTTTTGAAAGGGCACCCAAAATCATGAGTCATTTTCCCAAATGTAGGCGACTAGTGTATTTATTGTATTTTTCTTCAGTGCTCTCCTTCCTTTCTTGTGTGGATGACCTTGAAGGGTAAACATTTAAAGAACTGTAAAGCTGCCAAACATCAAACATTTACAACAAAGGAGTCTAATGTGTGGCTCTGACGATTCTGTAGTTTTCTCATCTGAATGTCATTTTAGGGTATGTCTACATTGCAATTAAAAACCTGTGGCTGGCAATGCTTTTTGTGCCTCGGTCTTCACAGACAAGGTCAGCTCCCAGATTGCTGCACTGGGCAGCACAGTATGGGGAGGAGATGAGCAGCCCTCAGTGGTGAAAGAACAGGTTAAGGACTATTTAGAAAAGATGGACATGCACAAGTCCATGGGGCTGGGTGTAATGCATGTGAGGGTGCTGAGGGAGTGGGCTGTTGTGATTGCAGAGCCATTGGCCATTATCTTTGAAAACTTGTGGTGATCGGGGGAGGTCCTGGATGATTGGAAAAAGGCAAATATAGTGCCCATCTTTAAAAAAGGGAAGAATGAGAATCTGGGGAACTATACAGATCAGTCAGCCTCACCTCAGTCCCTCGAAAAATCATGGAGCAGGTCCTCAAGGAATCCATTTTGAAGCACTTGGAGGGAAGGAAGGTGATCAGGAACAGTCAACATGGATTCACCAAGAGCAAGTCATGCCTGACCAACCTGATTGCCTTCTATGATGAGATAACTGGCTCTGTGGATATGGGGAAAGCGGTGGATGTGATATACTTTGACTTTAGCAAAGCTTTTGATACAGTCTCCCAAAGTATTCTTGCCAGCAAGTTAAAGAAGTATGGATTGGATGAATGGACTATAAGTGGATAGAAAGCTGGCTAGATCATTGAGCTTAACGGGTAGTGATTAACGGCTTGATGTCTAGTTGGCAGCCAGTATCAAGCAGAATTCCCCAAGGGTCGGTCCTGGGGCTGGTTTTGTTCAATATCTTCATGATCTGGATGATGGGATGGATTGCACCCTCAGCTAGTTCGCGGATAATACTAAGCTGAGGGGAGAGGTAGATATGCTGGAGGGTAGGGATAGGGTCCAGAGTGACCTAGACAAATTGGAGGATTGGGCCAAAATAAATATGATGGGGTTCAACAAAGACAAGTGCAGAGTCCTGCACTTAGGATGGAAGAATCCCATGCACTTCTACAGGCTGGGGACCAACTAGCTAAGCAGCAGTTCTGCAGAAAAGGGCCTGGGGATTACAGTGGACGAGAAGCTGGATATGAGTCAGCAGTGTGCCCTTGTTGCCAAGAAGGTTAATGGCATGTTGGGCTACATCAGTAGGAGCATTGCCAGGAGATTGAGGAAAGTGATTATTCGCCCTCTATTTGGCACTAGTGAGGCCACATCTGGAGTATTGCATCCAGTTTTGGGCCCCCCCACTACAGAAAGGAGGTGAACAAATTGGAGAGTCCAATGGAGGGCAACGAAAATGATTAGGGGGCTGGGTCACATGACTTATGAGGAGAGGCTCAGGGATCTGGGATTATTTAGTCCACAAAAGAGAAGAGTGAGGGGAGATTTGATAGCAGCCTTCAACTACCTGAAGGGAGGGGGGGGGTTCCAAAGAGGATGGAGCTAGGCTGTTCTCAGTGATGGCAGATGACAGAACAAGAAGCAATGATCTCAGTTTGCAGTGGGGGAGGTCTAGGTTGGATATTAGAAAAAACTCTTTCACTAGGAAAGTGGCAAAGCACTGGAATGGGTTACCTAGGGGGGTGCTGGTATCTTTATCCGTAGAGGTTTTTAAGACCCGGCTTGACAAAGCTCTGGCTGGGATGATTTAGTTGGTGTTGGTCCTGCTTTGAGCAGGGGGTTGGACTAGATGACCTCCTGAGGTCTCTTCCAATCCTAATCTTCTATGATTCTATGTGCCAGCTGACTTGGCCTAACAGGGCTCTGGCTAAGGGGCTGTTTAATTGTGATGTAGATGTTTGGGCTAGGGCTGCAGCTTGGACTCTGGGACCCTGCCACAGTCATGAAGTCTGCAACCCGAGCCCAAACGTTTACACCACAATTAAACAGTTCCTTAGCCTGAGTCACCGGCATGGGTCAGCTGGGGATGTCTAATTGTAGTGTAGACATACCCTTGGTGTAGTTTCTTTAATACTGTCTTAGGCTATGTCTACACTTAAAACACAACAGTGGCACAGTTGCAGCGATGCATTTGCTGTAGCGCTTCAGTGTAAACACTTACCGCAGTGATGGGAGGGGTTCTCCTGTTGGTGTAATAAATCCATCACCCCAAGAGGTGGTAACTAGGTTGATGGAAGAATTCTTCTGTTGATCTACTGCTGTCTAAAGGCTATGTCTACACTACTCACCTTACAGCGGCACAACTCTTACCGCTGCAGCTGTGCTACTGTGAGGTCTCCTATGTAGCTGCTCCATGCCGACGGAAGAGAGCTCTCCCACTGGCATAATTAAACCACCCCCAACAAGAGGTGGTAGCTATGCTGGCGGGAGACCATCTCCTACTAACATGGTGCTGTCCATACCTGCGTTTTTGTCAGTGAAATGTATGTCGGTCAGGGGTGTGTTGATGTTTTTTCACACCCCTGACCACCAAAAGTGCTAGTGTAGACAAAGCCTATGTGAGGACTTTAAGGTAACCTAACTACGTCACTCAGCGGTGTGGATTTTTCACTCCCATGAGCAAGATAGCTGATCGATATATTTTTCTAGTGTAGACCAGCCCTAATACTGGGAATGAGGATATTGGTTAAGAGGCTGGTAATTCTCAGAATTATCTTGTGCATTTTAAAGTTTCATAGTTTCCTCCTTTTTTTTCCCGGATTTGTCAACAGAGATAGCAACACTTGCTTCTTATATCCATTTTAGCTGTGGATAGTGGGACTAATTATGTGTTCGCTCTCTCTCTCTCTCTCTCTGGTAGATTAAAGTATTCTTATGTGGCATGCAAGTCCTGAACTCATTCCAGATACACCATAGTTCCATAACCTCTGTATAAGAGGAAATTAAATGGCTCATCCATTTTAGGATCCAATGCTTAAATCCTTGTGCACTCCTGATTCCCTCTGACTTCAGTGAAAGCCATGGATGCACATGAACTGCAGGATCAGGTGCTTAGTAACAAAACGAACATATTTTTGGCATTTAAGTGCTGAGCTTCCATATGCCTCATGGAAGTCAAAGTAAATGAAAGATCCTCAACACTTGTAAATCAGGCTGTAATATGCCCCATTAACATTCATGGTCTGTAGGACTAGCTGATGTGTCCCCACGGGGAGCTCTGAGAGGGATTCTGCCTCAGGAAACACAACCCTGCCTTCTTGTTCTGCAGCATGTAGGGAGGGAGTGTGCAGGCTACACCACTCCTTTCGATGAGCAGGCTGTTCTCTTTGTGCCCCATTAGCTACGGGGGGGCCTATTGAGATGGGGCAGAGCCACAGCTTCACCTTCTACCTGCCCCCTTTGAGGTGGATTGTACCCTCAGGAGTGAAATTGTAGAAATTTAAGTCAATGGTAAAATATCCCGTGGCTTTAATGAGGCCAGGATTTCACCCCAGGAGTGCATGTCCCACTCTGTGTTGTCCCAAATATAGGGGGCGTGATGGTCTCTGGCCCTTCTGTACGGAGCACAGTGGCGGGGGAAGCGGAAGGCTTGTTATACCCTCCCTGCTGTTGCACATCCATTGGAGGGCAAGTTAAAATCTGTTCCTAAGCAAACTTCCTTTGATCCCGATGGGACCCTGTATGAAGACACAAGATCAGGTACTCGTGCGCATTCTTCAGTAGTAGCTATGAGCTAACTTGGCAAATAGAAAAAACTATCAAAATGCAATGTGAATATTACATGAATTCTTCCTGACATTAGCCATCCTGGAAAACTCATAACAATTCCATTTGGTCAGGGGTTCCTGTCACACAGGCTAAAACCCCAAAGCCATTAAACCAACACAAAAACGAGTTAGGAGAGTCATTTTCTAAATGTTGAGCAGGGAATTAGATTCATGCATCTCAATGAGGTTAAATGGGTCAAGTGGCTAAATTCCCATACACCACTTGGAAAGTTTACCATTGAGACTTTTAATTAACCAAGAACATAGAAGGGAATTTCAAGTTATCTGCCATTAGGCCCTTCATACCGACAAATAAATATTGAAGCACATTTAGGTCCCAGTCCTGTTCACCCTATCCATGGGAATAACCCAGATGATTTCAGTGGACTCGTGTGTCTGAGGAAAAATGACCTTGTGGTTAAGGCATTGGACTGGGACTTAAAAGATTTATGTTCAGATTGTGGCTCTGTTGGGTTCTTTCTGTGTGACCATGGGCAAGTCATTTAACCTTGTGCCTCAGTTCTCTATCTACAAAGTAGGGATAGTTTACTTATGTGCTTAGATTGTAAACATTTCAGGGCAGAGACACTTCTCTGTGTGTGAACACATGGTGGGGACTGTCAGGCCTTCTTTGCACCCTGCTGCAGGTGCCGATGCCCTGACACCCATTACTCAAGGAAAACCCACTCAGACTGGTGCAGCAAAAAGACTTGGCTATCCCAATGCCTGGAAGGTCCAGGAGGACACACTGACCGATCAGGAGCCAGTAGACAAGTTACGAAAGCGCCTGCATCTTCTCAGGGGCATAGCTGGGTGAGGAGGGACAGAGAAGGGCTCCCTCCTCAGTGCTAGCCCAGATCCCGGGGTCAGGTCAGGGCTTTGCCCTCAGCGCTGCAACCTGAGCACTTGCCTTTGTTTGTTTAAAGGTGCAGATGGCCAAATTCTGAGTTTTTTGTTATCCTTAGTTAACACTTTGGAGACTGACGCTGAGCTTACGGCACAGGCCAGCCTCCTCTGAGCAGGCAGCTGCAACTTGTGGAGCCCTTGCAGCACCATGCTTGGGCCACAGGGGCTGCTACAGAGCAGCTCCACCCGTGACAATACAGTACCTGACAGAAAGGGGCCCTAATCTTAGCAGAGGCCTTTACTATAAATAATAATTGTGTGATGGAAGCGGGATTCAGCTCACGGTATGTAGGATCATGCACTGTTTTGAGTTCCTGTAAGAGCAAGAGGGCCAGTCCTGCAGCCTTTACTCACATGAGTAGACCCTTGTAACAGCACTAAAACTGCAGATAAGTGTCCATAGAGACTAGTTAACAGTTACTCTGGTAAAGCAATTGCATACGTCTTGTTAGACATTTTTATAAAAAGGCCTCTCCTGCCCCAGCCATGCTGAAGCTCTGTGCCCCATTCTCAGTGGCTGAGCGAGTCCAATCCCAGATGGGTTGCTGAAAATGAAAATGATTCCAAAGTCTGTTGAGTTTCCCAGTGTCGATGGACTATGACCTCTCTTTGACCTTTAGCACCTTGTGCAACGCACCTGGGATGTCCCACTGAACCAAATTGCTGGAAGGAAAGTTGAGTGGAGGAACCGATTACACAGGCATAGATAGGGAAAACTGAAAGGACACAGGATTTTGAATGAATGACAAGCTGGGTACCACTGGGTACCAACTGGGTACCACCTCTGGCTATGGTGAAATCCTGTTAGCTACCAATCATTAACAATGTTCTACGACTCAGACATTTGTCTGTAGAACAGCTGGGGCCTTAAATATTGCAATATTGTTGATGGTCTTCTGCAGGGTGCTGGGCACCATCAGCTCCCAATGACAATTATGGGTCAGAGTCTCACAGAATCAAGCCCTTGCTTACCAGCAGTTAAGGTTAGTGGGTTTCTTTGAGAGTCCAAGCAAAATCAAGAGCACTTAACCTAGTTGCAAGGTCATTAATTACCATAAGAACCTACTTTCAAAGCTTTATTACTGTTACAAACTGTAATAGCAATATTACATAATCATAATAACAATAGTACATCTCTAAATGGATGCAGGCTGCCTCCTTTGACAGCAGTGGTGGAAGATGGATCACTGAATGGTCATGAAATGTATATTTTCCCTAATCAGAATGGAGAGCTTTATTACCCTTATAATTATAGTTTAGCAGTCACTTATTAGATATCTTTAAAGATCTGTGAGTAATAAAATGAGCTTGTTTATTAAATAACATTTTAATTAGGAATCATTTTTAACATGTGCCATGTTCTTAATGCTTTCTCTTATGCAATTATTTAGATGAATGCTTGTATCACTGATAACTCCATTCTCCCCATCAGCCAAAGTAGCTATGCTGAAGTTCCCCACTATACAGCTGGTTTCAAATGACAGATTCCAGACCTATTAACATGTAGCCTTGCCAGGATTTTAACTAGTAGAATCTCCATTTATTCAGTACATTGCATTTACCACACTAATACTCTGAGCTCCTTACTGATTTTATAGTCCCTCTGAGTCCAGATATACCAGATAAAACTCCCTTTGACTTCAGTGGGAATAAAGCCAGTCAAAATTTTCTGAAATTTTGATATTTTTCAACACTTTGAGGTGAAATTTCAAATTTTCTCTCTCTCACACTGACTCACATTGTTTACAACATTACCTTGAAATGATTTGTGTTACTCAACCAGATAAAAGCTGGTCAAACTATTTTGAACTTTGACGAAAAATGTACTTGAAATTTGAAACTTTGAGCAAAAAATAATTCAAAAACGTTTACTAAATTTTCCACCTTACAATTTCCCCCCCGCGTTTCACAACCATCTCAAAAGGAGACTTGCCTGTGAAATTACTAGAGGATCAGATCCTTTCTGTCCTGTCCCCCCCACTTCCTTTTACAGACTAGCTCTAACAATAGCACATGGTCTACAGACACCTTTCACTTCATGGGCCAGATCCTCAGCAGGCGTAAATCAGCATAGTACCATTGACTTGGACCAATGGACCTCTGCCAATTTGTACCAGCCTAGGATCTTGCCTGTGAGTGCAGATGCTTCCATTGTTCCTGACTCTTTTCACATACTCTGCCTTGTTTGTGCACCCATGTAAGAACCAGACAAAATCTGTCCCATATTGGTGTCAATGTATCTTAACTTGCTAGATATTTAAAAAATATATATATATTCAATATTGAATAGAAGCCACTATTTCATTGTTTAGTATAATTTCTAGCCTTCTAAATCATAGGTCCCAAATCCATCCCTGATGTCAGCCATTCAAAATCAATAAAATTGCACTTGGCCATTGTGTCTCATCCATAAAATAAGGGATTAGGGCTATTCGGGTGTGACAGCACTCCCCATTCTCCATAAATAAGCTTCTTCAGAGTTCTTCCCTGCATGCAATTGACTGTGGGCAATGTATAATGGATGCAGAAGGCCCAGTACACCATTTGAACCGCATTTAAACTTTGGGGTAAGGGTTTATGTAGGTTATAAGTGAAGCATAGGGGCTTGTGTGGGTATTCTGCACTGAGGTGAATGTTACCCAATATGTGTCCTGCTCTCCCAAGGTGGGGAAGACGAGGGGAAGTATTAGGGGAAAAAATTCCCATCTGCACTACAGAATCTCTGCTTTGGAAATGGTTATAGATAGATTTTTGTTGTTGGGGCTGGTCTGGCAATATGGAGGAAATTTGGGTTTGGCCCTTCAATTATAGGGCTGGGAGTGCTCTAGAGGCAGCAAGCTCAGCATCTGACAGTTATATCTTGAGTTCCTCAGTCTGATCATTTCAAAGAAGGGACCTGAGAGAGAGAGAGCCACAAACATTCCTTTGTGCAGGAGAGAGGGCTTTTTAAGAATTGTGGTGATGAGTGAATGGGGGAGGGGAATTGAGAGATCTCACCCTTATCAAAATGGGAAAATCCAGAATTTTGTCCATTAATCAGATTTATACTCTTTAGAAATTATGGGTCAGATCCCCAGCTGGTGTAAATCAGAGTAGTCCATTGACTTCAGTGGAGACATGCTCATTCACACTAGATGAGAATCTGGCTCTTATCAGCTATAGATTTAATATTGTCTGCAAATTGCAGCATAAAAATACACTTATTTCTCCTTTGCTGCTAAAATTCTAGGTCTGCTGCTTGTAAAGATTCCATTCCCATGTCATGTAACACCTGTTAATTGTTTGTCCCCAGACAGAAACTGCTCTCATAAACAGCAATATTTCCTCATATTTAAAGAGGAGGAATAATTAGCAGATTAGAGATACGAGACAAAGTGTTACAAACAAATAAGCCAAGCAAAGATAAAATGCTTTTATAAAGGCTGTTTACTGATACCCAGACCGTGATTCCTGTTGCATTTTTGACTCTTGATTTCCTGTTGCTTGACTTCGGCATGCCTTGCTGGCTCCTGGGACTAAATTCATCCTTTTGTGTAACTTCAGTCTTTCATGATTTAGGGCTAGATCCAATGAAAGTTTTGCCATTGATTTCAACGGGAGTAAAATCAAGCCCTTAATGGAGTTACCCCAGGGTTGAGTATAGCCACCATCACCTGACTAGAGCTGGATGAGTAGTAGAAAAATTTGCCAGCAAATGTTTGTTAAAATTTGCGATCAAATTTACTTTGACTATTTGTGCCCCTTTTTGGTTTTGCTTTCCGTGACCATTCTGGCAGACAGGTTTACTGGCGGGCATGTTTGAGGAAACAGCACACCTTAAGAAAATATAGAACAGTATTCCTTTAAAATTAACTTCAAAGTCATAATTGTGAATATGTGGGCGAGAATAAGAATACTGTAGCAAGGGGCTTGAAGATTCTGCTCTCAGTTACAAGGCATAATTGAGGAGTAACGCCAGTGAAGCTGATGAATTTACACTGTTCTAGAACAAGTGTAAGTGAGATCAGAACCTGGTCCAGTGTGTGTAAACTCTTTGAGCCCAATTTACTGTAGCCTTGCACTTCGTGTTGTCATTTACATTGGTGCAAAGTGGTATTTAAAACGCTAACAAAACTAGGCTTCCCTATTCACTTACACTGGTTGTAGTACGTTATACTCTCTTAGCAAAGGGGCAAATGTTGAAACAGGGTAAGTGTAAGATTTTAGATTGTCCCTGCCTCAAAGAGCTCACAATCATTTACTGTACATTGGTACAGTGCCTGGTAAAGTGGGTTCCCAACCTGGGAACCTCTAAGCGCTACCACAATATGAATGTATAAGAATAATAAATAATGGTGCAGTAGAGTGAAGAATCAATTTCTCTAAATTGCTAACTCTATCCTTGCTTTCAAAGGCTCAACTTATGATAAAGTGCATAGTGAATGGCAGAGTTTGTTCCTGAGTTCTCTCCATAAAGCTGCTCCTGCTTCTCACCCAAACTGCATTGACAAGCACCACCTCTGTATTAAGGCCTGATTGCAGCAGCATGACTGTACTCTTTCTGTTCAAAGGAACATTAGAATCAGGTTCATAATTATTAATCATTTCTGAACAGTGTAATCGCTGAACCCTTATTCAAATCTTCTATTATTACCGTTATACAATAATCTTTTAGACAGGAGATCAGGAGCCAGATCCTGGTCCCTGCTTTGGCCTCTTTTTGTGGCTTCTGTGACACAAAAGGGCCAGAAAGCTACTCTCAGTCAGAGGTTTCCCTGGACTATCCCCTGTAGCTATCTATATGCCATTCACTCTAAGCTCCCCCCAATCCACCCCATCCCATAGCAGAGGGGGCTGTGTCAGAGGGAATCCTGGGAGTGGAGGCATGACCAGGGTACAGTACCTTTCTGGTGGCTCCCTGGGAGCTGATACCAGCTGGTGTAAATTAGAGCAACCTGAGGTTGCACGGGGGAACACAAAGATGGTACCCTCCACAGTTGGACTGAGGTTTGGACCCCCATATATCTAAGCTACTTCTTCCTTTCTTAAAAAAAAAAAAGAGCCTTCTGTTCTTAAGATTGTCTTATCAGGACAACCTTAAAAGTTACCAAAGTGTTTGGAAACATTCTTCAGATAAGATAAGTTTCCCTTATAGAAAAAATGAGGAACATTGGTGCTCTCAGGATTAATAGAAGCTTTCTACTTGATCAGTAAGCCTGAGAAGCTGCTACCATGTCTAGCTTTTCTGCTCTCAAGGATAGAGGCAAACAATGCTTGTCAAACTTGACTCTTTTGAAAAGACACTAGCTCTTTCTCTGGTGATGCCCCTCAGTTTCCATTGCACTGGCTTGTCCTATTTTAAATTTCTAATGGGGAAAAAAAAGAATTCTAAAGCTGGTAATCATGCGCCTTCCTCGTATAAAAACACATCTTGTTTTTTATCATCAGTAACCTGTACTACATAAGAGCTCTGACACATACGTTTCTGGATAGATTAGGAATTGCCTGCTGCATTTACATAACATTAAAATCACTGTCTAGATACACAAAATAAAATGAATACCTTCCTGATTCCCCAGCATGGGCTTGCATAAAAACGATTTTACCTTGCTTCCATTTTTTTTTAAACACACCAGTCCTTTTTTTTTTTTTTTTTATTTCTTTAGTGGGTTGGAGGGGACCGGTTTGATAGCGGAGTGAGGGGGCACCCATGCAATCTATTTTCCTGGCAGCTTTTGGACAGCAGGCTTGCAGCATTTACAAAAAATGTTATGAAAAAGTGTGTGTGGACTGTGTAACAGCCCAGCCCTCTCTGACTCCCCATCATTCCTTGCAGCTGCAGGAAGCCACCCGCCCGTCTTTCCAAACCACAGGCTCGTGTGGGTTATGATATGATTTCCTCTGTCTTGTATTTTTTCGAAAAAAGAAACTCAAAAAAACTCTGCACACCCGGTTAATCAAGACACTCCTGGCCCCTCTCATCCTCCCTTTTGAAGTGATTCTTGCAAAACTGGGAAAAGCAGTTGGAGGATATTTGTCTCTGTCATGAATGGCCCATTCTCAATCTCAATTTAAATAGTCTATTGTAATCGTTCTCTACTCTTCCTAAAAATGGGGTTATTTTATATTGGGTGATTTGCTTTGCTTTTGCTTTGTTTATTTGGGTTATGTCCCTTCTCTCATTACTAAATAGCATTCCCCTATAATCAAAGAAAGAAAATGGAAGACCTATAATCTGTCTGTCATTTGTACTAATGTAAAATCTTTATCAATGGACACTGATGAGCTAGTCAGTTGCCTATTGCGAGATGGAAATGCAGAATCAAGACTGGCTTTTTCTTTTATCATCACTGCTTTCTAGCTAAGATATTTATGCCAATCTCAGTATATCTAGACATGTTTTAAATAACACAATTTTTACTATGAAAAGTCACACTAGCAATGAGTTTGGAAGTGTATCCATATTCAGATTACTTTAGATTTAAGGTACCACATTATTGTCCAAGCAGCCTTCCACATGCAGATTTGCTGGAGTCACATTGTCTTCTAACTGTAACATTGCCAGGCATTTATGAAAAGACTATTTCAAACAGACTTGATGTTAGATTGGCTTAATGAGAGAAAGTAGTAATCTGGTTTCCTAAATATTAAGAGCCATAGGTGAACAGCAAAATGCATGTTGAGTTCAGTGGGGCCAGGATTTTACCCCTAATGTGCAAAATGGGCTCCAAAAATGTCTTAGCTAGGCACAAATATGTCTGCAAAACATGCGGTAGACTAAACTGGTTGTTGAATGTGCAAATACATTTGTTTGCCCATGCAATTACTTAGTTTCACATGCAACAGCATATTTTGTGTCTGTAAGTAGCTGTGCTTGTATACCTCCATTTTATATTCACACATCAGGCATCTGTTTTGAAAATGTGGCTTTATAGTTTCTCATCCACAGAGAACAGTGAAGAATTAATAAAAAATCCAGGTCACATTTTGTATTAAGGTTCCATTTATAAATGGTTTATAAAGGATTAATAAATGATTAATAGATGTTATATGCACATTACAGATATGAGCATTGTGTGTTGTATAACCATCTATACACATTAGTGTAAGGTGATACAAGTGATACAAGTTTAAGGTGATTCAAGTGGCTATTTATGAACCCCTTTTAGACTATTTGTATATGTATGGCTAAAGTTGGATATCAGTTTTCACACTTTTTTGTGCCAAAACAATAAAAGCGAAACAATGTCTATATTATGCATAATTTTCCCTGTTATCAAAAAGAATGAGATGTTAATGGCACTAAATATTGAGCATGTTGTGGACACACACAAATTCTGCAGGGGAGATTGTGAGTTACTGAGAAAGGCCACAAAATGTAGATCCCCATTATTTTTACTTAGGGCCTAATCTTGCTCATTTGACTCATGTAATAGGTCTCATCAGGGCAAATTCTGTGCTGACTTACATCTTGTGCTACCATGGTGAGCCAGACTGGGGCTTTACAAAAAGCTGTATCTATGGGATGACCCATTGCTGCGCTACCCAGAGAGCTGCACAAAGATGCACAATTGTCCCTTTCCTTTCCCCTTTACTCCAGAGGGCTAGTAATTTGCTACTGGCATAAGCCCCTCCTCCTGCAGTTACTCAACGGCACTGGCCAGTCTTGGCTCCATCCACTCCCTGCCCACTTGTTCAAGGGGAGTATTGTACACCGAGCATTCACTTATTCCTGTACACCCAGAGCAAAATCTGGATAGCCCGCACAGCACATGAAGATTGGGGTGAGTTTACTCTTCCTTACATCCATGGGTGGCTATGCTGTTCAAGGAACAATCAAGCACGCTGATTTGAATTAGATTGCAAAGGGTTTATGGGAAGCAGTGTGGTCTTGGGCACTGGATTTAGTGTCAGGAGACCTACATTTTGTTACCAACTCATTCACTGACCTGCTGTGTGAGCTCAGGGAAGTTACTTTGAGTGGGATTTTCAAAACCACCGAAGTGGTGCACAAGTCTCATTGGCTTTCAGTGGAACTTATACACCTAAGTGACTTAGATGGCTTTGAATACCCCACCCTTCATCCCTCTTTGTGCCTTATTTCTCTCCTTTGTTAAAGCACTTTGAACTCTATTACTATTAAAGCAAGCAAGATTTGGCACTTCATGATTAATTGAAAAAATTATTAAAAATATATAAATAAAATCAGTGGCGACCCACAAATATAGGCGTAGCAGTCTAAATGTTAAAGGTGAACTAAAACACTTCTTATCTGCCAGATCTTGAGATCCAAGATCTGTGTTTCCTCTGCAAAAGCTGATGATATCACAAATTCCTGAACACTGCAGACAGCTTCTGACACTGCATTAGGTGTAATGAAGTAACAGGGGAAAGCAAGAACCCTAAATTCAGGTTTGGAGAGTAAGTAAAGGATGGACTACTTTTCAAGTATTTTACTTGGAAAAGTATTTACTTATAATATATACTTCTACATGGACCCCTTCCTGCTTTCCTCGTGCATGCTAAATTGCCCATGTGTCTTGTGTGTTTAATGATTTGGGACCTTAAACAGCATTTTGTAATTTAAAAAAAAATCATTTCAGTTCACCTTTAAATGATAGAAATGGCAATATTCTGGAACTTCTGAATGTCAATCTGTTGAACTGATTTCTTTTTCTAATTCTCCATGAAAAATCAGGATAAAGGCCATTACCAGAAACTCTTCTTTGTTTACAAATATTTAAGTAACTTTAATAACTCTATTCCCTTTTTAAAATGTCTGTGAACTATCGTATGTTAAATTTTGAGAGCTAATGGACCAGATCCTCAACTGGTGCGAAGGAGCTACTTTGATTTATACCAACTTAGGGTCTGGCCCAATTTACATAAATTGAGCTTTTTTCCCTGTGGGTAGTAGCTATCAAACACGATTTTATCGTGTATGCATCAGGTGTGCAGTTTCATTTTATAAGATGTAACCTATATCAAGAATTGTTTAGTACTGACAACTGACAGCAGCCCAACAGTGGAATAACAGAAAATAAACCATATTGGGAACGTATGAAAGGAGGGGCAGAGCCATAGC
>NW_020664530.1:11794727-11796305 GCF_002925995.2 Terrapene triunguis
CCTATGGTCAGGGATAGTCTAGATAATACTTAGTCCTGCCATGAGTCCCAGGGATTGGACTAGATGACCTCTCTAGGTCCCTTCTAGTCCTACAGTTCTATGATAGGAAGTTTCAGACTGGATCAGACTTAAGTTCCATCTAGTTTAGTATCCCATCTCTGACAGTGGCCAGCACCAGATGCTTCAAAGGAAGGTGCAAGCAACCCAACAGTAGGCATCATTGGGATAATCTGCTCCTAGGGGTGCTGGAACAATTTGTATAGTAGGGGTACTGAGAGCCATTGAACCAAACTGTAAACCCTGCATATGATGGAAACCACTTCATGCCAGGTAGTGCGGTAGCACCCCTAGTTCCAGCACCTATGTTTGCTCCCCAAAAATGTCTCCGCCTGGACTCTGGTAGTTTATAGATTCTCTTAAACCCTGAAGCATGAGGTTTGATGTCCCTTTCAAAAATTTTATCATCATTAAGTATTATAAGTCTGGATCCTTTTGATATCCATACAAATGTCCAGCCCCTTTCTGAATCTTGCTAAATTCGTGTCCTCAATGACATCCTGAGGCAACGAGTACCACAGTCTAAATTATGCATTTCATGAAAAAGTGTGTTCTTATATCAGTTTTGAACCATCTTTAAATTCATTGAATGTCTCCTCGTTCTTGTATTTTTAGACACGGAGGACAGAAGCTCTGGATCTACCAGTACAACCTTAGTCCATGCCAACTACTGCTCATACTTTTTTTTTTTAAGAGGAAGAATCAGTACCTTTTCTAGTGATACCACAGAGCTGCTTTGAATGGAAAGAGAAAGCTTAAGTCTTTTAGTGTGAGAGCCAGTTCAATTAACCATGTCCTCACCATGTCAAAGATTGTTTAAACTTAGCCAAGGCTTTAGCATAGAATCATAGAAATGTAGGACTGGAAGGGACCTCAGTGATTTGGAGAAACATGGTTACATTCCATCTATGCTTCAAGGGTGAAGCTTACTGTATGCATGTTGTAAAGTAATTGAATCCCCCAACACAGGTGAATTTATCATGCAGATAGGACATATTTTCATTAACAAATGGTATATCTAAAACTTCAGTCTGGCATTTTATTTTTTTCATGCAATAACAGATTGATCATTTTAACATTTAACGTTTGTATTTACATTTACCTGATACAGTCCTGGATCAACACATTTTTTACTACTCCTCTCTTCCCCCCTCCCCACCCCCCCGTAAACTTTGGATAAAATGTGTTGTTTAGAAGAGATCACACAATCATTTTTACTTTTTTCTTTCACTTTTTTTTTATTTGTCTGTCTTGTTTCCCTTGCAATTGCTTAGCTACTTTGTGTTTTAAGGGAAAATCTAGTAATCTAGAAAATCTGGTATTTCAGCAACAATTTATCAGGGCTTTTCTGTGTTGCTGTTTGAGGAGTAACATGGTAAAAATTTGGCTACACAACTACTCAAGTAGGTGTCACCGAGTCTTTATCTTTTTGTAACACTCTCCTTAATGTTTGAGCAAAGTACTCTGTGAACCTACCTGATGTAAGTTAGGGCTTCTCAGGACCGGCTCCAGGGTTTTTGC
>NW_020664530.1:11796405-11863076 GCF_002925995.2 Terrapene triunguis
AAAAAAAAAAAAAAAAAAAAAAGCCGCGATCACAATTGCGATCGGCGGCACTCCAGCAGCAGCTCCACCGCGTTGCTTTCTTCTTCGGCGGGAATTCGGCAGCAGGTGCTTCCCTCTGAGAAGGACCCACCGCCAAACAGCCCGATATGCCGCCCCTTCCCCTTGGCCGCCCCAAGCACCTGTTTGCTGGGCTGGTGCCTGGAGCCGGCCCTGGGGCTTCTCTACACTGGCAAGTTTTGTCGCAGAAACTAATGTTGACATGAAAAAATTGACAAAAGCAAAGTCACCAAAACGAGTCTACATTTGCTCCCTCTGTTGACAGATCGTGTTCACATTTGGGGCAACACTGTCGACAGCGTGAGCAATGCACTGTGGATATGTATCCCATAGTGCCTGGGACACCATCTGTCGCTAGGTGTTGTGGGGAGGCAGAAACGGAGCGCGGCGCATCTGGAACGTGCAAAATGTCCCATCATGCACCGCTTTGTGTCCAAGCCCTCCACTGGTTTCTGGCTTCCTTTTGCACCGTTCTGGCTTTCCTTTCACACCATTTTTCCAACTGTCAGTCTTTGTAGTGCGCACCAGCATCTGCAGTAAGAGAGGATGGATCCCGCACTTCTCTCCTATGCGCTGCTAACTGTCGTCAGAACATTGTGCATGGCAGCACAGTTACTCGCAAAGTTACTGACAGAGGATGAATCGCAGGCACCTGAGATATGGACAGTAGCAACTTATCAGTGCTTTGTGCACTCACAGAGCAGCAGCATATGGTAGACCGTCGCTTTTGGGCTAGGGAAACAATCACTGATTGGTGGGATCGCATTGTCATGCAGGTGTGGGATGATGACCAGTGGGTACAGAACTTTAGGATGCATAAAGCAACCTTCATGGAGCTATGTGCTGTGCTGGCCCCCGACCTGCGGCGCAAGGACACCAGATTGAGAGCTGCCCTTTTGGTAGAGAAGCGTGTTGCAATCTCTGTGTGGAAGCTGGTGAATCCAGATTGCTACCAGTCAGTTGCAAATCAATTTGTAATGGGGCAGTCCACTGTTTGGGCTGTATTACTCCAAGTGTTCAGGGCAATAAATCACATCCTGCTGTGGAGGACCATGACTCTGGGAAATGTGCATGAAATTTAGTGGATGGCTTTGCTGAGATGGGTTTCCCTAACTGTGGCGGGGCGATTGATGGCACACACATTCTAATTTTAGCGCCAGACCCCTTGCCTCTGAATACATCAATAGGAAGGGATACTTCATCATGGTGTTGCCGGCGCTTGTGGATCACCGGGGGCATTTCAAGGACATCAATGCAGGCTGGTCTGGAAAGGTGCATGAAACATGCATCTTCAGGAACAGTGGCCTGTACAGAAAGCTGCAGGCGGGGACTTTCTTTCCAGATCACAAAATCACAGTGGGGGATGTGGAAAATCCCATAGTAATTCTGGGAGACCCGGCTTACCCCTTACAGCCCTGGCTCATGAAACCTTACATAGGGCACCTGGACAGCAGCAAGGAGCGTTTTAACAACAGGCTGAGCACATGCTGCATGGAAGCCAATGTGCCTTTGGCCGTTTGGAAGCTGGTGGAGGTGTTTAAATGGCAGGCTACACCTTACCAAAGATAATATTCCCGTGTTCATAGCCGCATGCTGCACTTTGCATAATCTGTCTGAATCTAATGGTGAAATGTTTGCTCAGGTGTGGAGCACTGAGGCAAAATGCTTGGCTGCACAGTTTGAACAACCAGCTGCTAGGACTGTCAGAGGAGCCCTGAGGGCTGCTATTAACATCAGAGAGGCTTTGAGGGACCACTTTGACAATGAGGGGCAGTAACACACGTCTGCTTTGGAGTTGTTTCCCTGGTGCATCCATGTACAATTTTGGGGCTCAAGCTCCCTGCAACAAAATGCTTTAGAAGCCTGTTCCCGAGATTGAATTGATTGCTATATGCTTTTTTAGAACACAGAATAAAAATGCTGTACCATTAAATACCTTAGCCTTTATTTATTGTTAAAAAGTGTAAAACCTCACAACAGTGTGTAGCTCCAGCTATCATTGTTCAAGCTGTGAGAGGGCGTGGAGTGATGGGGAAGCTCAGGACTGCTGTGAAGTGAAGAGGAATGTGTGAGCATAGAGGGGGGTGGGGTTGGCAAAGAATTGTACATGTGCATGTGCTGCAGTGGAGGTCAACCACGGATCTGCTCAGGCTGCAGCTGTATCAAAGACTTGAGCATCTCTGTCTGATCTTCCATAACTTTTATCATCCGCTCTGTCGCTTGCCTAGCAAATGCTTCATTGGCTTCCCAGCACTCTTTGCGTTCCCTGGTCTGTCTCTCATCGCACTGCAGCACCTCCTGGAACATGTCTTCTTTGCTGCGTCTCGGATTCTTCCTTTTCTGCAGAAGCAAGTCGGCAGGAGTGCATGGTGTGTTCTTCAAGGTCTTGGCTGCTGTGGACAATGCACAGAAGAGGGATTGTTACATTCCAGCAAACTATTGAAACGTTTCAGTAACAAGGGCCTTTTGCAAAGTAGCAATCACTTTCTCACTGACTCTAGGCAGGCACACAGCTCTGCGAGCACCCCAATCATGTTGAGTGTTGGGAATGGGGGGAAGGCGGTTGTGTGTACAGACAAAACAGTCACGGCTTGCAGGGCAGCTTTGCAGGGAACTCATTCTAAAATTATCCCACACTTTTTCACAGGCGGCCAACCTGCTTGCTGACATCTCACTGCTGTGGGTGAGCAGGGAAATCAGGGCACAACTACTGCATGCTTGCAGCTTTCATCCCAGTCTATATGCAAATCAGGTATGTGGCGCTTTAGTCACAGCTCTAGTGATTGCTAAATGGCATGGTACAGTTTCCTACAATGGGGGAACTAACAAGACTGAGTCCCTTGGAATCTGCGGCTAGGATTAACAAGTACCTCTTGGAAACTTTCCAGAGCCTCTCTTTGACACCATCGACACCCTGCTTGGCCATGCAGATTAGCTACACAGGACAATGTCCAGCTCACATAAAATACTACCTGCCTCCCACTTTTCAATTCCCTACACAAGCCACAGCAACTTACCCGGCATCTCATCTTCTTCCTGCTCCCTGCAGAGCACTTCTGGAGTGGAGAAAAGTTCCTGGCTGCCTGCCCCACCGGGCGACCCTGCTAGGAGTTCCACATCCTATTCTAGCTCCACTTCTTCATCCAGAATTTCAGCCTCCGGGTTACCCTCTCTTTCTTCTGCCTCCGAAGTATCCACAGGGCTATCGGTGATGGAAGTGAGGTCACCATCAACGATAGAATTCAGCTCCTTATAGAAGCGGCAGGTCTTAGGTGCACCACTGGAGCGATGGTTTGCCTCCCGTGCCTTATGGTATGCCTGCCTCAGCTCCTTTATCTTCTCTCTGCACTGCTGCATGTCCCAATCATAGTCCTTTTCGCACAAGCCTTGAGAAATTTGCCCATATATGTCCCGATTCCTATGGGTCAATCGCAGCTGCGACTGAACAGACTCCTCTCCCCATATACTGATCAGATCCAACAGCTCAGTGGTGGTCCAAGCGGGAGCATGTTTGGTGCGATAGCCAGCCATGCTTACCTGGGAAGCCATCTGGGAAGCTCACATGGGAAGCCAGCAAGTAGGAAATGAGATTTAAAATTCCCGAGGCTTGCAAGAGGGAGGGGCAGGTTGGCTGCAGAGCAGCAGAGTTCAAACCGCTGACCAGAGCAGCAGCATGGGAATTGTGGGACACTTTCTGGAGGCCAATAAAATTGAGACAAAAAGACGCGGTGTCTACACTGGCTATTTGTCGACAATAAAGGGAGGGGAAAAGACAAAAGTCTCTCGTAAGGGTGGAAGATTTTTGTCACCAAAATTGGGCATTTTTTTTCGACGAAAGTCCCATTGCAGTGTATATGCTATCGCTGTTTTGTCGCCAAAAGGCAGGTTTTGGTGATAAAACTTGCCAGTGTAGACAAGCCCTTAGTAAACTGCTGATAAAGACTTCTGTTGACTTCAGTGGATTTTGGATTGGTCTGTTAGAGTATTTTATACTAGTTAAGCCATTCCTGATCTTAATCAGATCAATGGAAATCTGGATTAAACTCCAGTAGATTTTCTCCAGATGTACATCTATGTAACAGAAAGTAGAATTTAGCCCATTATCTGTTTAAGCTCAACTAACTAAAACTGATACACAAATTAGATTATCATTTGAACCCTGCAAACAGAGCCACATAACTATTTTCAGTAGGCCATAGCTTTGGGATTTTCATTTCCGATACATTAGAGAAAATTCTAACTTCATGGTTATATATCCAGAGTAATTGTTACTGGCCCTTTGAAATGAAATATGGGGTCCTACAACCTTGAATTTTATTAACATCAAAAACAGTAGATTCCTTGTCTGCTGCTCCTGGAGTCTTCTGATCATAGACATGCTTGACAATGTTTTCTGTTTTGCTAAGTATTTTAAAAGCCTATTTTTCCCTATCTACCTTACAGTTATAACCAGGTCAGGGGACCTGATTATATCATGGCTCTCTCCTGACCTGGATACAACACAGTTGCATTTTGCTAGATAGGACCTTATCAGCATTGCCTAAAGAGATTGCAAGTTCCCTGGGTTTAGGACTATGTCTATCATAAACAAACTAGGGAAATATAACCTAGATGGAGCTACTATAAGCTGGGTGCATAACTGGTTCAAAAATCGTTCTCAGAGAGTAGTTATCAGTGGTTCACAGTCATGCTGGAAGGGCATAATGAGTGGGGTCCCGTAGGGATCCGTTCTGGGTCCGGGTCTGTTCAATATCTTCATCAATGATTTAGATAATGACATAGAGAATACACATATAAAGTCTGCGGATGATACCAAGCTGGGAGGGGTTGCAAGTGCTTTGGAAGAAAGGATTAAAATTCAAAATGATCTGGACAAACTGGAGAAATGGTCTGAAGTAAATAGGATGAAATTCAATAAGAACAAATGCAAAGTACTCCACTTAGGAAGGCACGATCAGTTGCACACATACAAAATGGGAAATGACTGCCAAGGAAGGAGTACTGCAGAAAGGGATCTGGGGGTCATAGTGGATCACAAGCTAAATATGAGTCAACAGTGTAATGCTGTTGCAAAAAAAGCAAACATAATTCTGGGATGTATTAGCAGGAGGATTGTAAGCAAGACACAAGAAGTAAGTCTTCCGCTCTACTCCACGCTGATTAGGCCTCAACTGGAGTACTGTGTCCAGTTCTGGGCGCCACATATCCGGAAAGATGTGGACAAATTGGAGAAAGTCCAGAGAAGAGCAACAAAAATGATTAAAGGTCTAGAAAACATGACCTATGAGAGGAGATTGAAAAAATTGGGTTTGTTTAGTCTGGAGAAGAGAAGACTGAGAGTGGACATGATAACAGTTTTCAAGTACATAAAAGGTTGTTACAAGGAAGAGGGAGAAAAATTGTCCTTCTTAACCTCTGAGGATAGGACAAGAAGCAGTGGGCTTAAATTGAAGCAAGGGCGGTTTAGGTTGGACATTAGGAAAAACTTCCTAACTGTCCGGGTGATTAAGCACTGGAATAAATTGCCTGGGGAGGTGGTGGAATCTCCATCATTGGAGATTTTCAAAAGCAAGTTGGACAAACCCCTGTCAGGAATGGTCTAGATAATACTTAGTCCTGCCATGAGTGCAGGGGACTAGACTAGATGACCTCTCGAGGTCCCTTCTAGTTCTATGATTCCATTATTCTATTTCTGTGTGTTCACAGAACCTAGAATGATGGGACCCTGATACTGGCAGGGGCTTTTTGGCACTACCATAATATAAGTAATAATATGCCTTCCTTACAAAATGGAACTGTAACTGGGTCCCTGTCTCCATCATAACTGTAGTGTAGATAGGCCTTCTTGATCAGTCATCTGGCCAACAGGTTGTTTAGGCTGCAAGCGCGGTCAGACTAAGAATTACACAGGTGAGTTAGAGGAAGTAGGCAGTGACAGTTAGAATGTTGACCGGAGATCATGGATTCAAATTGTATCTGGTTATGCTTGGTCCTGAGATGAAAATTGTTAGAGGCAAATTTTAGAAGGAAAAGTATTTCACCCATTGAAATAATATAAGCATAGACAACCGATTAGTCTGACCCTGCTTTTCTTGCACACCCCAAACTTCCCTTTTCTATAATATTTGAATTTTTAACCACACTAGTTAAAATATATTTTAATAAAGAAAAAATAAAAATAAAAAATATTTTAACCCTACTAAAATTCCTAAATATGTATAATACGTATAAACTGAACATGGGGAGTTTGCTGTTATAAAAATATTAACTCCTTAGACATTACCTGACATAACCTCCACTTCACTTTACCAGTCATGATGAGTCAGATAATGTAGCAATCCCTAATGCAAGGAAATATTTCTTCAGTCGTATTCAGCACTGTTGTGTTCCCTTCCTATCTTCTGAATGATATTTTTGTATTTTGTAAAAGTAAGATCCTAATAATGAAAAACTTACAGTGGTCAAGTAAATACAAAACAGTGAGTGAGGAAATCAGTAATAAAATGTATGGGATTTTTATACTATATTTTTTACTGTATTTGCGATTTAATCGCAAAATTTATGCATATGGACACAGAGCCAAAATCTGATCTGAGGTACGTTGGTATAAATCTGACCCATTATGTGTATGTTACACTAGATCTATGAGACGCTCACTTAGCCAGTGTGTGCTGTCATGAATTTCTGGGATAGGTCCTTCTATTGTCTCATCTGAGGTGTCAGGTCAAATACGCAATATCTCTAAAATAACCCCTCTTTCTATCATTGGTCTTGTTCACCTCTCTCCATTTTAGGAACAGCATGTGCAAAGGGCTAATTTTCATACCGCCCTGACACAAGTTAAAAAACACCCACATCTTGCTCTTATTATTATAACTATTTGCTTGAGGTAGTGCCCACAATATGCCAGGAGCTTTCCAGACATTCAAGAAAGGCTGGTTTCTGCCTCAGGAGCTGACAGACTAAGGTAGACACAGGTAAGGGAAAGGAAACATCTAAAAGGATTTCCTAAATATTTAAAAAAGATTCACTACAGACAGCACGAAAAAAACAGGTTTTTACGGGGGACTTAAAAATAGAGAGGGTAGGGTCCTTGTGGGTGAGTTCTGAGAGGTCAGTCAGTCCACAGAGGGGTTGCAGGGAAGAGGATATGGAAACTGATAAATGGGTAGACATGGGTGGGAACACTGGAGGAGTGGAAAGGGCGATGAAGCTTGATAAAGAAGAATAAGTAGGGCAAGGGAGACTGAAGGAGGTGACCACTAGTTTGAATATGATGCAATAGTAGATGGGGAACTAGTGATTCAAAGAGGGGAGTGACATGAACAATTTGATGGGAAAAGGAGAGGACTTTAGTGGCTACGTTTTGTAAGTACTGAACAGGAGCAATATGTGCTTTTGGGAGGCCAGGGATGAAGCTTCTGCTGTCAAGTCAGGATAAAAAAGAGCCTGAATGAGAGATTTCACTGTGAGGATAGAAAGGAAAGGGTGGACTTTGGAGATGCTAATAAGGAAGAAGTGTCAGGTCTCTATAAAAGGGAGGCACACTCTTTTTTGTAAATTCAAAAGTTCTGAGCCATTAAATAATTGGGTTGCAGTTGATGTAAAATACCACAACAATTGATGAAATAAAGGCATTAGTCCTGTAACTGCCTAATTCATTGCCAGGAACATCCTTGAAGAACTTCTCTGTCTTCAGGAGAGGTGATCTGAAGAGATTTCTCCTTGCTGTCAGTTCCACTGGGAAAAGCTCCTAACAATGTTGCACAAGAATATTTCCTCTCAGATTCATTCCTATTTACAGAATGTACAATACTTGTACTACGGCATATTAAGTATACCAACCATGTGCTACACACATTACTTCTTATAAGATGTAACATGAAGCCGTTGTTTTTTCTGTGTACTGCTTCCCACATTATTATTTGTCAGTATCACCATACTGAGTCACCTGTAAAGGTGTTATGTTACCTGTCGGTTGTGTCAGCCAATGAAACTGCTGGGTGGTTGACAATGACTCATTACAAACATGTAAATAGTGAAACTTCTGTCAGTCAGGAATAACTTGATGAAAACAGCCTTTACCTCTGATTATCTGAAACACAAAATAGGTTTGTTCTCTACACCAACTAGTATGCAGCAGATCAGTAATTCCATTACCATTCCAAGAGAACAGATTTTTATCCTCTTAGTTTTATTTCTTTCCCCACCTTCTTTCCCCTTGTCCACTTGTTTGTTTCATCTGCCTGTTACGTCTTGTCTTCTAGGCCCTGATTCTGCAAAGAGAATCAGGTGAGTGCAGGGGTGCACCTTGGTGATTCTCTTCGTAGGATCGAAGCCTTAAATTATAAACTCTTGGGGTAGGAGTTGTCATTTAATGTAGCTTTGTGTAGTGCCTGAGGCCATGGAGATACTGACTTAGTTGAGCCTTCCACATACTACTACAGTAATAATAGATAAAGGAGAAGATTTTCAACAGCACAAATGGCAGCTAGGCGTCCAATTACCATTGTGCACTTGAAAATCTCCACAAAACTGATTAAGCATTTAGTATGATCAATTGTGCTCCACAATCTTAATTCTATATATACACAAATACTGTGCACTTTTGCTCTCAGAGCTTTGGATCTCCACAATTTGGAATAACTTTGGTGCTGGAGAAGCTGTCGGCAGATTCCACACTGATAAATAGCTATTTGGACATTCTCCAGGAAGTGCAGATCACTAGATCTGCATGTGTTCCACATAATGTTTGTTATTGCACAGATGTTTCTTTTGTTTATAGGTTAAAGAGTCGTTAAACCAGAGGGCTGATCTGACAGTTTTTACTTATGCAAAATTCCCACTGCAGTCATAGGATTCCCACTGCAGGAAGAAGAATTGTAGCATTAGGCGCTACCTGGGCACTCTGAGAAGTACTGAGGATCTCCTGTGAGTTGTGGGTTGCTGTCAGCTGACACTGTCTTGTAGAGGGCACTCAGCATCTTGCAAGATCTGATTCAAAAATGGTAAAATAGCTCTGACATGTGTACAGTTGGTGGAGTCTGACCCTACAACACCTTATCAACGTTTCACGGAGAAATCATGGCATGTATGTTGTGAAATGCACTTAATTTTTTAATTTTTTTTTTTGCAAATATGGTTTCCCTTCCAAGACAAACAAACTAGTCCACTCTATGAACCACTGCCCTGCAAAATTTCATTTAAAAATAATGAAGCAGCTGTGACTTAGAGGAGCTCCAAAAGCATAACTCTTACATCACAAGATCGAAACTCATTTTTTGTAGCAGAGAGCCTCTGGGTACTGCTAACCAGCTTCCACTTTCCACCCCTGTGGTGAGTGAAGTGCTCCCTGTGTAAGTTTCCCCGCCTCACTGGGATATCATGAAGCTGAATTATTGCTTGTAAAGCTCTTTGGGTTCCTTACATGAAAGGCACTATCAAAGGGCATGGTCGTATTTTCTTTCTAATACAGGGGTGAGTTCTTGACACACACAGAGCCAAGTACTCCTTTCATTTACACTCATGCAGTTGCACTGAACCAAACTGACGTGCTCCAGTGTAACTGAGTGAGATGAGAATTTGTCTCCAAGTTCCAGCCCCTCATAAATCTGTATGACCCATTTATAAATCCCTGAAAATGGATTGATAATGGGAAAGACTGAAACTTTTCTTGTTCTCTAGTGACAAATCACAGTTTTTAAAGTATGGCATACATCAGGTACATTTCCCTTCTTATGCTTTGTGACAGACCCAGACCAGTGGGGTACAGGAGTCTGGTAGAGGGCAAATATACTGGTCACTGGATGAGTAGTTTTCTGTTCCCTGAGTGACCAGAGCAGGGGCTGTACTAGAGTAATCAGGAACCTGCTAGAACCAGTTAAGGCAGGCAGGCTAATTAGGACACCTGGAGCCAATTAAGAAGAAGCTTCTAGAATCAATTAAGGCAGGCTAATCAGGGCACCTGGGTTTTAAAAAGGTGCTCACTTCAGTTTGTGGTGAGAGTGTGAGGAGCTGGGAGCAAGAGGCGCAAGGAGCTGAGAGTGAGAGGGTGTGCTGCTGGAGGACTGAGGAGCACAAGTGTTATCAGACACCAGGAGGAAGGTCCTGTGGTGAGAATAAGGAAGGTGTTTGGAGGAGGCCATGGGGAAGTAGCCCAGGGAGTTGTAGCTGTCATGCAGCTGTTACAGGAGGTACTATAGACAGCTGCAGTCCACAGGGCCCTGGGCTGGAACCCGGAGTAGAGGGTGGGCCTGGGTTCCCCCCAAACCTCCCAACTGACCTGGACTGTGGGTTCTTCCAGAGGGGCAGGTCTCTGGGCTGTTCCCCAACCCACATGGTGAATCTCTGAGACAAGAAAATCCGCCAATAAGTGCAGGACCCACCAAGATAGAGGAGGAACTTTGTCACAGTTTCCATAAGGTGTTTGGCTCGGCAACATGTGATATTTTGATTAAAAATCTAGACTGATATAAAATGAGCATGGTATACATTAAATGGATTAAAAGCTGGCTCACTGGTAGGTCTCAAAATGTAACTGTAAATGGGGAATTATCATTGAGTTGATGTGTTTCTAGTTTCCTTCAGGGAATGGTTCTTGGTCCTACACTATTTAAGATGTTTAACAAAGACCTGGAAAGAAACAGAAAATCATCACTGATAAAGTTTACAGTTGACACAAAAATTGGGGGAAGAGGACAGGTCACTGATAAAGTGTGATCTGGATCGCTTGGTTAACTGGAAGGAAACAATATGCATTTTAATATGGGTAAATGTATACATCTAGGAACAAAGAATGTAGCCATATTTACAGGATGGGGGACTCTATCCTAGGAAGCAGTGACTCTGAAAATGATATTGGCATTCATCGTGGATCATCAGCTGAGTATGAGCTCCCAATGAAATGCTGGGGCCGAAAGGGCTAATGCAGTCTTGGAATACGTAAACAGGGGAATCTTGAGTAGGAATAGAGAGGTTATTTTACCTCTGTATTTGACACTGATGCAACTGCTGCTGGAATACTGTGACTATTTCTGTCGTCCACATGTCAAGAAGGATGTTGATAAATTAGAGAGGGTTCAGAGAAGAGCCATGAGAATGATTAAAAGATTAGAAAACATGCCTTATAGTGATTAGACTCAAAGATAGGGTGATCAGATGTCCTGATTTTATAGGGACAGTCTTGATTTTTGGCTCTTTATCTTATATAGGCTCTTAATACCATCCCCCCCACCTTGTCCCGATTTTTCATATTTGCTGTCTGGTCACCCTGCTCAAAGAGCTCAATCAATTTAGCTTAACACAGAGAAGGGTAAGGGGTGACTTGATTACAGTCATAAGTACCTACATGGGGAACAAATATTTGATGATGGGCTCTTCAGTCTAGCAGATAACAGTGTAACATGATCCAGTGGCTAGAAATTGAAGCTAGACAAATTCAGACTGGAAATAAGGCAAAAAATTTTTAACACTGAGGGTAATTAACCCCGTTGGAACAACTTACCAAGGGTCATGGTGGATTCTGCATCACAGGCAAGATTTAAATCAAGTTTGGATTGTTTTTTTAAAGATATCCTCTAGGAATTATTTTGGGGAAGTTCTATGGCTTGTGTTATACAGGAGGTCAGACCAGATCTTCACAGTGGTCCCTTCTGGCCTTAAAAAGAACAGGAGTACTTGTGGCACTTTAGAGACTAACAAATTTATTTGAGCATAAGCTTTCGTGGGCTACAGCCCACTTCATCAGATGCATAGAATGGAACAAATAGTAAGAAATATATATTCATACAGAAAACATGAAAAGGTGGAAGTAGCCATACCAACATAAGAGGCTAATTAATGAAGATGAGCTATTATCAGCAGGAGAAAAAAAACTTTTGTAGTGATAATCAAGATGGCCCATTTTAGACAGTTGACAAGAAGGTGTGAGGATACTTAACACGGGGCAATAGATTCAATATGTGTAATGACCCAGCCACTCCCAGTCTCTATTCAAACCCAAGTTAATGGTATCTAGTTTGCATATTAATTCAAGCTCAGCAGTTTCTCCTTGGAGTCTGTTTTTGACGCTTTTCTGTTGCAAAATTGCCACCTTTAAGTCTGTTATTGAGTGACCAGAGAGGTTGAAGTGTTCTCCTACTGGTTTTTGAATGTTATGATTCCTGATGTCAGATTTGTGTCCATTTATTCTTTTGCGTAGAGACTGTCCAGTTTGGCCAATGTACATGGCAGAGGGGCATTGCTGGCACATAATGGCATATATCACATTAGTAGATGTGCAGGTGAATGAGCCCCTGAGGCGGGGCTAATGTGATTAGGTCCTATGATGGTGTCATTTGAATAAATATGTGGTCAGAGTTGGCATTGGGCTTTGTTGCAAGGATAGGTTCCTGGGTTAGTGTTTTTGTTGTGTGGTTGCTGGTGAGTATTTGCTTCAGGTTGGGGGGCTGACTGTAAAAGAGGACGGTCTGTCTCCCAAGATCTGTGAGAGTGAGGGATCATCTTTCAGGATAGGTTGTATATCTTTGATGCGCTGGAGAGGTTTTAGTTGGGGGCTGAAGGTGACGGCTAGTGGCGTTCTGTTACTTTCTTTGTTGGGCCTGTCCTGTAGTAGGTGACTTCTGGGTACTCTTCTGGCTCTGTCCATTTGTTTTTTCACTTCAGCAGGTGGGTATTGTAGTTTTAAGAATGCTTGATAGAGATCTTGTAGGTGTTTGTCTCTGTCTGAGGGATTGGAGCAAATACGGTTGTCTCTTAGAGCTTGGCTGTAGACAATGGATCGTGTGGTGTGTCCTGGATGGAAGCTGGAGGCATGTAGGTAAGTATAGCAGTCAGTAGGTTTCTGGTATAGGGTGGTGGCTATGTGACCATCACTTATTAGCACAGTAGTGTCCAGGAAACGTGTGGATTGGTCTAGGCTGAGGTTGATGGTGGGATGGAAATTGTTGAAATCATGGTAGAATTCCTCAAGGGCTTCTTTTCCATGGGTCCAGATGATGAAGATGTTGTCAGTGTAGCGCAAGTAGAGTAGGGGCGTTAGGGGACAAGAGCTAAGGAAGCGTAGTTCTAAGTCAGCCATAAAAATGTTGGCATACTGTGGGGCCATGCGGGTACCCATAGCAGTGCCACTGACTTGAAGGTATATATTGTCCCCAAATGTGAAATAGTTGTGGGTGAGAACAAAGTCACAAAGTTCAGCCAACAGGTTTGCTGTGACATTATCGGGGATACTGTTCCTGATACCTTGTAGTCCATCTTTGTGTGGAATGTTGGTGTAGAGGGCTTCTACATCCATAGTGGCCAGGGTGGTGTTTTCTGGAAGATCACCGATGGATTGTAGTTTCCTCAGGAAGTCAGTGGTGTCTTGAAGATAGCTGGGAGTGCTGGTAGCGTAGGGCCTGAGGAGAGAGTCCACATAGCCAGACAATCCTCCTGTTAGGGTACCAATGCCTGTGATGATGGGGCATCCAAGGTTTCCAGGTTTATGGATCTTGGGTAGCAAATAGAATACCCCTGGTCGGGGTTTTAGGCATGTGTCTGTACAAATCTGTTCCTGTGCTTTTTCAGGGAGTTTCTTTAGCAGATGGTGCAGTTTCTTTTGGTAACCCTCAGTGTGATCAGAGGGTAATGGCCTGTAGAATGTGGAGTTAGAGAGCTGCCTAGCAGCCTCTCGTTCATATTCCAACCTATTCATGATGACGACAGCACCTCCTTTGTCAGCCTTTTTGATTATGATGTCAGAGTTGTTCCTGAGGCTGTTGATGGCGTCGTGTTCAGCATTTTCCACAATTTCAGCCTGTGCACGTTGATGGAAGCAATCAATGTAGAAGTCCAGTCTGTTGTTTTGGCCTTCAGGAAGAGTCCACGCAGAATCCTTCTGTTTGTAGTATTGGTGGGAAGGATTCTGTGGGTTAGTATGTTGTTCAGAGGTGTGTTGGAAATATTCTTTGAGTCGGAGACATCGAAAGTAGGATTCCAGGTCACCGCAGAACTGTATCATGTTCGTGGGCCTGGAGGGACAAAAGGAGAGGCCCCGAGATAGGACAGACTCTTCTGTCGGGCTAAGAGTATAGCTGGAAAGATTAACAATATTGTTGGGTGGGTTAAGAGAATTACTGTTGTGGCTCCTTATGGCATGTAGCAGTTTAGATAGTTTAGTGTCTTTTTCCTTTGTAGAGAAGCAAAGTTTGTATTGTAAATGGCTTGTCTAGTTTTTGTAAAGTCTATCCATGAAGAAGTTTGTGTGGAAGGTTGTTTTTTTATGAGAGTATCCAGTTTTGAGAGCTCATTCTTAATCTTTCCCTGTTTGCTGTATAGGATGTTGATCAGGTGGTTTCGCAGTTTATTTGAGTGTGTGTGCACAATCTCTCAGCATAGTCTGTGTGATATGTAGATTGTAAGGGATTTTTTACCTGTAGTCCTTTTGGTATGATGTCCATCTGTTTGCATTTGGAAAGGAAGATGATGTCTGTCTGTTTCTGTACAATTTTTTTCATGAAGTTGATGGATTTCCACTCCATACGGCTAAATTCAATGCCTTGCATAATGACAGGTTTCAGAGTAGCAGCCGTGTTAGTCTGTATCCACAAAAAGAACAGGAGTACTTGTGGCACTTTAGAGACTAACAAATTTATTTGAGCATAAGCTTTTGTGAGCTACAGCCCACTTCATCAGATGCATAGAATGGAACATATAGTAAGAAATATATGTACATACAGAGAACATGAAAAGGTGGAAGTAGCCATACCAACTGTAAGAGGCTAATTAATGAAGATGAGCTATTATCAGCAGGGGTAAAAAAAATTTTGTAGTGATAATCAAGATGGCCCATTTTAGACAGTTGACAAGAAGGTGTGAGGATACTTAACACGAGGAAATAGATTCAATATGTGTAATGACCCAGCCACTCCCAGTGCCTATTCAAACCCAAGTTAATGGTATCTAGTTTACATATTAATTCAAGCTCTCAGGCATAACAAATATAATATTCAGATGTCCTAGTCTGTGTAGTCCATATCAATCCATTTGTGCAAAGTTTCCTGCAGGGAGAGGAGGTTGACACTAGATCTTAGGATGGGACCTTGGCTACAATTTTATTATTATTATTTATTTATTATTTGTATTATGGTAATGTCTGGAGACCTCAGCTAAGATCAAGAACCCATTGTTCTGGGAACTATACAAACACATGGTAAGAGACAGATCTTGTTCCAAAGAGATTAGAATCTAAAATCCCAATCCTGTAAACACTTACACACACGCTTATCTTTACTCCTGAGAGTAGCTCCATTTAAGTCAATGGTACAGCTCCCATATACAAAGTTACTCACATACTTATGTCTTTGTAGGATGAGGGCAAAAAAATAGACAAGACGGGATGGGAAAAGGTTGTAGTATTATCCTCATTTTACAGATGGGGAACTGAAGCAGAGAGACACTAAGGGCTGGTCCACGCTAAGCCCCCAGTTCGAACTAAGATATGCAACTTCAGCTACGTGAATAACGTAGCTGAAGTCGAAGTATCTTAGTTTGAACTTAAAGGTACTTACCGCGGGTCCACACGCGGCAGGCAGGCTCCCCCGTCGACTCCGCCTACTCCTCTCGCGGAGCAGGATTACCGGCGTCGACGGCGAGCACTTCCGGGATCAATTTATCACATCTAGACAAGACATGATAAATCGATCCCAGAAGATTGATTGCTTGCCGCCGAACCAGCGGGTAAGTATAGACGTACCCTAAGGTTCCAGTCCTGCAAACAGTTATGCATGCTCTTAATATTAAGTGTGTGAGTAATTCCATTGAATCAATGGGGCCCTGGATTGAAATTCAAGAGATATGGGTTCAATACCTAACTCTGCTATACATTTTATGCATGACCTTGGACAAGTCATTTAAGTTCTGATCCTGCAAATATTTGATGCATGTTTATCTGAACGGTACCCATGTCCTTACAGTTTGACTGATTGGGCTGTTAGTGTAAGGACCATCCTTCCTCTCTAACCTCAACTATGGCCACACTACTCAGAGGCTGAATTTGAATTGGTCGTGTGTGCTAGCCCACCTGTATAATTACTATAGGTCACTGAAAATAATACATAATTGGAGATTTTGAAGAATGTACAGCAGGTCAGTTTCTGATGTATGTCAGTGTAACTCCTGAATAATTCTAAGGACATCAGAGGGGTTATTCTAGATTCACACTGGGTTAATCTGGATCAGAACCTGGCCCACTTTGTCTATGTCGCTCACTTGTATACGCTTTATAATACCCTTGCTAAATTCTATTTGCCAGGGTTGCATTTTTCTTTGCTGGCCAAGTAAAATATCATCACAGCAAGGGCAGGTGAGTTGCTTTTATGTCTAACTTTCAGGATGGCTTTTCCACAGTGCGTTAATTTCGTTTATTTTACCACACGTGGTCATTGGGTACCCATCCCCGTGGTATCTGGGCACTTTTACAAGGCTTAAGTTCAAGATCCAGAGGCTAACCACCCCCTGGGGGAAAAAGTCAGTGTTGTGCATCCCAGAGGAGGGGGCTGGCTCATCCTGCAGCGCATGAAGGGTTAACAGGTGGGTCAAGGAGAAGCCCCGTCCCGCTGGGCAGCGTCCTGGCGCAGCAGTGCAGAAGAGGCTCGGTGAGAAAAGAGGGTGTTGCCCTCCTCTGACAGCCTCCGCGAGTCTCCTGCGCTCTTCGGGGCTGCTGGGCTCGCCTTAAAATGAATCTCTTTGCAGGGCGCGGGGGAGCTTAGCGGGAGCGAGATGCCCGCTGGAGCTGGCCGGCTGCAGTCATGTTGCATTGGAATGAGGAAGTGGAGTGGAGAGGGGAGGGACCGAGAGCGGAGCTGCCTCCTGCCGCGGCTCTGCTGCGAGGAGGAGCCGCAGCACATGGAGCTGGAGAGGACTGGGAGAACTGTCTGCAGCCAGCCCCGGCCAGAGCAGGTACCGTACTGCCGAGCCGCAGCGCTCCAGGGGGGCAGCTGCGGAGTGTGGCAGGGCATGTCTCGTCTGGCATGCTCGCCCTGTGCCGCCCTTTGCCTTTTCCTGGGCTGCGAGTAGCCTGGGTTGACACCTGTCTGAGCGCTTTGCTGTGCTGCAAACTTTTTTTTTTTTTTTGGGAGGGGGTTAGGGGAGGAGAGGACAAAGTTTGCTGAGGAGAGGGGGCAAGTGGTGAGTGTGGATGGTGCGAATGGTGGGGAGCTAACTTTTCTGCTTAGGGCAGGAGGAGATCCCGGCTCATGTTTGTTAGGGGCCAGCGCTGATGTCCTATCCTGGTGGTCTTGCGTTCTGGGATCATAGGATGGTCACAAGCAGCGGACAAGGAGGAAATTTGTCATTTACAGCTGCCCAGATAAGGATGGGCTGTTTCTTTCGTAGTGCTTTAGCAATGCATGTTTGTTTGTTTGTTTGCACTATTGTTCTATGTTTGCTCTGCTAAAAGCGGATCAGCTTTTTGGCCATGGATACCTCTTCAGAAACAGGTAGCTTTAGAGGAGATCCCGAGGAGTCAGTGGGACTCCTCTATGTGTATAGTGTAAACTCCAGAGAAATACACAAGAAAACTTCAGACTAATACAAGGAAGGCTCGCTTGTTTTGTTTTATTTTAAAGAAATAGGGAACAGTGTGAGTTGAGTAATTTCAGGAAGTTGTGAAAGAAAACTGGGAGATTACAGAGGCTAAACAAGCTGGTTTTCTCTCTCTCTCTTTCTCTCTCTCATTTTTTAAATGAATGTTACCAATGTTCCTTCTTATCCTGACTACGCATGATAGTAGGAAATAAATGTATTGAAATGTAGGTTGCACAAAAGAGCCAAGATACTTTTGAATTATTCCCTACAGTTTTTAGAAATAGGCAAAACCCGTGAGATATTTTAAAACAATTATTCGTTATTTTTAAAAAAACATCAGGAGGGTGAGGAAAGTAAGGGGGCAGTAAAAACATAATCCCCTCTCAGGAGCATGCTTCAGTGTCTCTGAATCACCACCAGCATCTAAGTTCATTCAAAGCCCAAGTTCAAGTAGGTTGCCCCTGTAAATTACAGAAAGAAGGCAGTGGGGGTTGCATAACCCACCAGGGACTTGTGAGATGAGCAGAATACATTTATTTGGAGATCTGGCTCTAAGGAAGGAACTATCTTCATTGTTTTCTTCATTGTGGCATAGGCTCTTTCAGTTGAAGATTTGTTCTTTCTCACCACACAGCACAACTTGTTATTTCCATAAGTGACTGTTTTGCCCTGTAGTTTCTTTCAAAAAACATAGTATAGAAACAACTTCACACTTCAGATGTCATTTATAAGGAAGCTTCTAATTTTGTTTTTGTTTTTTTAATTTAAGAAATGTCTTACTTTTGGACAATGTTCTACAAAGTACATCAAGACTGTCCTGTATTGTACAAAGCATCCTCTTAGGCTTTTGAGAGTTAAGATCCATGATAGTATTGTGGTTATTTTCTGTTTACAGATAACTCTTAAAACTACTATCCTAATACAGTTTATAATCTCAAACCCTTAGTATGAAACCGGTGTTTTGTAGAATGTAACAGTTTTTAAGATGGCATGGTCTACTGATCAAGCAGAGCAAATAATTTGAGGGGAAAATAATGTAATTTTTTGGAAATGTATAAATGAGTGTGCTAGGTATTTACACACATTAATGGAACTGGAATTTTCAGAAGGGCAAGGGTAAAGATGGAGAACAGAAACAAGACTGAGGACTCTCCAGTTCTGTTTTGTCCATAGGAAAGTTTTTAACATGTCAATAGTTGGATATTACATAGGTTGTATCCAGATGCATCCACTGTTTTACAATCCTAGGGAAAAACACCAAAAAGAGTAGCCTACAAGAGATTTTGTTTCATGTGTTCATGACTACTTTCCACCTTTGCAAGTTTTGTAACTATTGGTTCATTTTAAAAGTAAAAGAAAACTAAGGGCCAGATTCTGCAAGCTCCCACATACACATGCATTAACATCAATGGACTGCTCATGTGGATTGTAACTCATGCAGGATTACACCCTAAATAAATTGGACACAATAAACAATCATTAAAATATAAAGATGAAAAGTTAAACTATTACATTTAACTCCCACTCCCCCGCCCAAAACCTGTCCAAATAATCTAAAAGGTTTGGCTTGCATCAGTTAAAACAAGGAAATTACATGAGTTAGGTTGCCCTCAACTTCCCTCTTTATGCCCTAGTATTTCAGGGATCTACTAATGTGAGGAGTTCATGAAGCACTTCTGCTGCAGTGTCTAGACAAAATGTGAATTAAGGATGGAGTGGCAGTTTCAAATTGAAATTTCATTGCCTCTGTTGATTTTACAAGCCACTTGTAGTCTCACTTCTTTTTTAAAATTTTCGTTTTGTTTTTTTATGTAGAAAAATTAAGAAAAAGATGGGAAAAAATCCATTACTACAGTATTGTAGATGAGCTTACTTTAGGCCTGGGATGCCTGCTCATGGGGCTGATATGGGTTGCACCACAATGTGCAACACTTCTTGAAAAGTAGTTACTACTTTCATGTTGGAGCTACTTTTCGAATATAAATTGTCCATTTACATGATTTGTTTTGTTTTTAAATCATGAGTGTATGTCAAAAAGAGAAATATGTTCATTTAAGACCCATATCTATGTTCATAAAATTGGAAAGGGAAAAAACCCCATAACAACACTTGATCCTGCAGTGAGCACTTGAACTTTTAGTCTGAAGCAAACTTGAATGCCCAAGTGCTAAATCCCTATCCTCTCAAAGAGCTGCTCATGGACACAAGAAATTGGATGAAAACCCTGTGCACCCAGAGTCTCTGCTGGCATACTCTCCTTTTAGAAACCACAGTCCTCATTAGCAGAACTGGGTGGGGGAAGACTCGGCTAGCTTGTAGAGATCTATACTTCACTATGTATGCGATCCTTCCTTGTTCTAGTGATATCTAGTCCCAGAGATGGTGCCAGGTTTAAAAGTCTTGTAATAAATATTAACTTTTGGGCAGCTTGGAATTGTGTTAGCTTTTTATTGGTAACATTTAGTTAAATAGTGCTTTTCTACCAAGTGTTGTAAATGAAAATGTAAATATAAATATAAAATTATAATTAAAGTTAAAATTCAAAATCTAAGAACCCACTTTTTGAGTGAAATCCAGACTCTGTTGAAGTCATTGGGAGTTTGGCATTGTCTTTAATGAAGCCAGGATTTCACCTCTCATGCATTAATATCTGGAGTCAGGACCTATCTTGAATATTTTTCTTCCAGAGGAGCTGCTTTGGAGACACAGGCATAGTGTGAAATTTTGGAAACAGGGCACATTTACTTCAGAATTAACTGTTATCTGATGTTGAAGGGCACAGCACATGAATTACATGGTTTAAATGCTTGCTTGTTTCCACTATATGCTCATAATAACTGCAGAAACTTAAATGTTTTTCTTTGGTGCATTATTTATCCCATATAATGTTTTGCTGAGTGGCCGCATATCCTGAAGAACACTAAGTAAGTTAGGGTGACCAGATGTCCTGATTTTATAGGGACATTCCCGATATTTGGGGCTTTGTCTTATATAGGCGCCTATTACCCTCCACCCCCATCCCGATTTTTCACACTCGCTGTCTGGTCTCCCTAAAGTAAGTTGAAGCATTTTGTAGCATGTGCAGAAATTGCAGTGGAGCTAAAGACCTGTCATACATCTGATATAGCCTAGGTGGCATGTCAAATACCATTGCTAACTTTGGACACAGATTGGTGGAATGCTTAGTTGTGTAAGTGTGCGTATGATATTCATGCAACGTGCAGCATGATAACAAAATGCAGCAATCCCCATTCCAATATTAGTAAAGCAGTTTTTTATTCTGTTGTGGGCTTTAAAGACTAAAACCTGGTTCGCCCGTTACTTCCACCGAGTAGCTACACTAATGTCAAGTGTGAGAGGAGAATCAACCTGTGGTGTTTTAAAATAGTGGTAGAAGATTGTATCTATATTGCTCATCAAATAAATTGGATAACTTAAAAAATGATGCCACAAACCTTTCGAGATATATTTGTATTTGAACTGAGAGGTACTTCTTATACCAACTGTTTGCACATTCCAGAGGTAAGGAAAATGCTTTGAACAACACAAAGCACCGAATAAATTATATGTCCTATGTTGGCAGTTTGTGCTTGGAAACTTTTTTTAAAAATCCAGTAGGTGTTAAAGTCACTGATCCAGCCCAATCCTGTATCTCTTTGGTAGGCAAAACTTCCACTGAAGACTTCAGCGGGAGTCTCATATTTATAAGCACTACTGCACTGGGCTCAAGGGTTAATTTTATTGTCAGGTTTTCTTATTGTTCACCAATGTACTTGAATGCATTTTGAAGTAACAATTTTTCCTGCTACACAGTGTAGGAGAATTAAACAAAATTGAAAATAAATAGCAACGTGTTGGGCAGATTTTAATATTGGCAACTTTAGAAGATAAGTTAGCAGCAAGTGCTGATGTGCTGCTAATATTTTAAGGTGTTCCCACAAAATTTCCGTTCTTAGGCTGTGACAAAACCCTGTGTTCCAGGGAAGCATGTGATCATACAGAGGGAGGGTTGTGAATCTAATCATTTTCCATTGTATAATCTCCCCTTAAACGGGGAGGAGGCAACACCACTGGACAGCTAAACTAATATTAAGTGCATTTGCTGGAACTGTTTAGAAAAATATGGGGTATATGTTGTGTCACTTGAAATGTGGACAATGAATACACTTAAAAAACATAAAAAAATAAAAAAGGCTGCCTGGGTGTTTGATCCTCTGGGAAACATATTGAAAATCCCTGCCACTTGGTGAAGTAGCCCAAAGGCAAAAACACTTGCTCATCTCAAGTGTTTTTATGAGCCCCAAAGAATCATTTGCCTGTGGCAGGGAAGATTTAGCAGTATCCAGAAAGGTGTGTGAACCCTGTCAGAGGCAAGGAAATTACCCCAAAACCACCCTTCAGTTTGGTGGTGAATTTTAACAAGGGGATGCGCCAAGCCCCCTCCAGCACGTTATGAATAACTATACTGTCATATCTCCCTAGTGGCTATGCATCGGAAGTGATTACGGAGGGCAAATTGCCTTTACCAAGGTCAGTTTGACTTGCTCTCCTCAATCCTACATGTGTGAGTCATTATGATTTAAAGTCAGTAGGAGTTTTACATGTGGATTGGGCCCTAAATTTGGACAGAACTGAGAATTTTTGCAGAGAGAGGAATAGATTGTGGTGCATCTTAAAAAAACAGCAAAAAACAAACAAACAAACAAAAACCCCACAACACCCATAAACCACACCTTTTTCCCCTAAGCCATGCCCTCTTTTGTGCTCTGAGTGTTTCAACATGAAGAGGCTGTGGAATGGGTAGTGATTGATACGACTTTGAGCTGAGTAGACTGTAACCAAGTCAAATTATACCTGTTGAGTGCTAATCTAGGCCCCAAATCTGTAGATTGATGTATATTCTTAACTTTACTCAGAGAGTCGTCACATTGGGAAGTTGTGTGTGTTAGTGCAGGATTGGCGGCTTACCTTGTGAGTGTGCTTCAATACAACAGAATGCTTTTATATTGCATTTTTCCAAGAGGCATCACAGGGTGATTTAAATAAAATATAATCTAAAATATTAATGATTTTAAAAGCAATGGGAAGCATCTGTTCCTTTAGCTTAATAAGATATATTTTTAATAAAACATTTCTATTCCTCTGTTGATGTTTCATTAGCCTTCTCAGTAAAGGAGCCACTGACAGATTGTAACCATGAAACTGACTACGTACAGTAGACCAGACCCACAGTTAAAACAATAAAGTGACAGCCGTGTAAAACTGGAATAATCAATAGTGGATTGGGTCCAAAGTATTGCAAAACACAACGTAACCAAAAGAAAGAAATAGAGGGGGAAAAAATCTGTTAATTTATTTCAGTTATAGTAATTTTAGGAGTTATTTTTAACTGTATCTAGGAAAAAAATACACCCACATATAAGATACTGTTCCAAGCTAATAATGCCACTTTATAATCTTAAATTGTGAAGAGAAATTAGGAAGTAATTCCACAATCATGGGTATAGGTACTAAATCCCCTTGTCATTTGGACAAACCAAATTGACTGCTGATTCTTACTTCAATATATGTCCTGGGGTATTTGGCAATAAAAGTTCCATCAAATATAAAAATGTCTCTTTCTCTCAACTGTTTTGCTAGATTTGCTGTAATAAACGTCTCTGTGTTTTTAAAGTAATACATAAAAATTCAGTTCTGCATGGGATGTTCCCCCTGACTGAGAGGCAGCGTGCAAGAATGTCCTAGAGCAGAATTTGGCTCTTGGATAGTGTGCTTTGTTCTTAGGTAGAGTCAGTGCCTTAATTTACACTCGTGACTTTTTTAGTCGGTTTGTTTATTTGATGGAGTGTGAGTCTCTTCTGTATGATGGCGATTTTATTTGGCTTAATGAAGAAAGGAGTCAGAGTTCAATGAATTACTAAAGCATGGCCTCAATTAGGAAAATTGTCTCTTTATTTTTCTCATTGTGCAAAGCAATTTTTTTTTAATGAATCGGGTTGCAATCTAAAAATTTGGAAGATCCTTTTTAATTTTTGCTTTGGCTCAGGTATGGATATCTGAAAATTGCAAGGATTTGTATACAAAGTGAATAAAAAGGGAAGATATGTATTCCTTCCCTTCATAATATACTGCAATAGAGATACAACTGAAATCTAATAGAAAGCTAGTAAGATTATATACGGAATGTATATACTTTTTTAAAAACACCATTTGCAGTGCTCTTACAATAAATTCCAAAAGAACTGAGAATTATATAGGATGTTTGTTTCAACGTTTCTCAGACCCTTGCAATTGTTCACTAACATGGAAATTAATTTTACAAGTGCCATATATATAAATATTTTGAATCTGTGCTTTTAGCAGAGTTCTTTTCTTTTTTTTTTACTCATGTCTTGAATTACAGTGCTTCCCGCATTTTATAGACAGGGACTCTCAATCGAATCTTGACTGCACGTTTCTAATTGTTTTGTCAATTCCCATAGTTAAGCAGAATTTACACCTGCCAGGAGTAGAAAAATGACTGTATTAAATAAACTCCTCCCTAGACTTTTTGGAAAATGTTGAATGTAGCCTGGGTAGAAGAGAAATTGTGACGGTAAGTGGGAAGGATTGATCTTTGTTTTAAACTTCTTTTTATAAAGTCTCTTAATAGCAATGAAGGTATTTTTAATTGTTATTGGAAACATACCGAAATCCATAGTGTGATGCTCAATTTTCTGTCTTTAGAAGGGACTCTTTATTTTTCTTCTTAGTTACTATTTATATTGAGTAGTGTGATAGGGAGGAAATTAAAATAGAATTAAAATGGTTCCAAAGTAGCGTCATTCATAGAGATTGTGAAGTCTACTTTATTAAATACCAGTGATAAAGTTAATTATCAGCTGCTTGTTGAGATATTGAACACTTTTAATTAAAACTAGTTTACAGGTTTTAGCAATTTTCTACAAGTATTTCCACCACATCCTTCTCAGTTGATTCAGAATATGCTACATTTTACCCAACTTAATAACCTTCCTTCTTTTGCCTTCTTCCTCATTGACCCAATTTGGCAGTAAAGGGTCCTTTAAAACAAAATGACCTCATTTACAGTAGATGCATTAAAAAAAAAATAGAAAAAAATAGAAAGATAAATACTTTTACAGGGTTTTTCCTCTTTGTTAGTTCATCGTCTCTCCGTGGTCTTTGGTCCAAACCTCAGCTTTAGCAGATTTGAGGGAATTATCTCAGTAACATTCTGCAGTTTGAAGCCGTTTGATGCAGTTAAAGATACAGCTACGCTGCAGTTATGCAGATGCATGCAACAGTTGACTTTTTTCATTAATTGTGGACCCGTACATGCCACTCCTCGCTTAGTCATGCCATTAATATGCATACGCTTTCAAATACTTTGAACAGTGTATTCTTTGATGGTACCAGGTTTGCTGGGAAGCTATCTGGGTTGGCTTTATCGAGTTTGACCTCTCTCTCTGTATTGTTGAAGCTACGACTCACGTGAGATGCATTGCTTTGGCTATGTTTTTTTATGTTGTATCCTGTGTGATCAAGAGCCACTGAGACTTATATTTCAAAGACCACAAAAAAGGAGACTCACTATAATAACATCAGTAATCATTTAAAGCCAGTTCCTGCAATTCTAACTCAAATGAGTTCTGTTTACTGCTTGCGTAAATGTGGGTTGCAAAATCAGCCCTTACCCTGGATGGCTTTGTTGGGGAGGGTTATGGTTTTTTTAGAATAGACCTATTAGCCCATGATTATAGCAATGGAAGAGTCCCTGTTCAGCCATCATGTGTGCTGTATGCATTTTGGGTGGGATTTTCAAAAGTGCCTAAGGCAGTTAGAAGCACAAGACTAATTGTAAATGGGACTTGTTCTTCTGACTCCCTTAAACTCTTTAAAAGCTCTTACCCTTTAATTGTGCACATAATTTGAGAGAGCAGTATCACTGGCTATGTGGTTGTTTAGTTGTGCATCTCTGAGACCTTTCCACTTAGGTACTGGGGCTTAAAAATCCCACAAAATGGGTAGGAAACAAGTAGCGAGGAGTGTAATGTAATGTAAGTTACCTGGGCCCTATTCATACTTCACAAAATCAAATAAGAAGAACTATATAAACAGGGGGCCAGATTCTGATCTCAGGTGTGCTGGTGCAAATCCAAAGCAACTGCACTGAGGTCAGTAGTGTTACTCCAAATTTTCATCAGTGTATTTGAGATTAGGATCTAGCCTACAGTGTGTTAATATAAGCCTTGATCCTGCAAACATGTATGTACTTAACATGGGCACGAGTGTTGTCCCATTGAAGTCACTACCCAAGTGCTTATACCAAAGAATGTGGAAATGTAGCGGGATTGGGATAGTACGTTGGAGTCAATTAGGCAATAGGCCTTATCCTGCAGTCTCTTCACACTCTAAAATCCCATGGGTTTCAGTTGAAGTTTTGGTTGCGCAGGATGCAGGACTGAGCCCTCATGCTTGTACATCATGTTGAATGTATAAAGCATGTTATAAATGCAATACTTTAATGTATATAGTTTACCTTTAAATTTTCATTGAAAAATATGAGATGAAATAATACATCAACACTCCATTTGCAGAAAACAAATTTGGTGCATTTTGAAGGGCAACATCCTGAATTAGGAAAATTAACCTTATAGAGATGTTTTCCCCTAACAGCATCCTAAAGGATCCCATTAACTTATGGGCCCAAATTCCTCATTGATGTAACCCTACTGCAATGAATTGTAATTGACGTGAATACTTAATCTGGCCTGTTTTGACTGTTAGGTGGGGAACAAAATAGCTCAGAGTCTACAATGCACATATTGGACCAAATTCTCCAATCACTAACAGCAGTGCAACTCTGCTGAATTTGAATGGTGTAGCGTGGGAGTAACTGAGGGCAGAGCTTGTCCTACTCAACTTTTCTTCAGACTATGAAAGGTTAAGTGTTCCATATGAACACATTCAAAATTGTGCATGTATTATAAATTAAACATGATGTGGATGGCATACACGTGTGCATTTCCCATGAACACTGCATAGGCAGAGTTGTAGAGAGGAGTTGACAAGAGGAAAAGAAATCATGTGCATGTCTGCATACACAGGATTTGACTAGATGGCAACCTGTACAATTTCTGTGTGTGTGTGTGTGTGTGTGTGTGTATATAAATTAATTGTTTTCTTATTTAAAGCATCACTTTGTGTAAAACAGAACCAATACAGAACTTCCATTTTAGTGTGTGTTTCTCTAGGATTAATAATGTCACGACCCAAAGATTTACAACATTTTGCTTTCCAAAGCTTTATAATTAATTTTTGCAATCAAGTCTCTAGATTATTAAGAGGAAAATATATTGGTTTGAATTCAATTTCTAAGGAGATTTGAAGAACCGATATAATATTTTAAAGAGAGCTTTGTAGATATTTTCTGTAACGGCCCAAGCACTTAAATCCATATTTAGGCACCTAAATAAAAGAGACCAGAATTTCCAGAGGTGCTGAGCACCTGCAGCTCCCATTGAAGTTAATGGCTCCTTTTCTGGGTGCCTAAATGTGAACTTAGGTGTCTAACTTTAAGCACTGACGTTTAAAAATGTTGGCTTACATTCACTGTTGGCATAAGCAGGGGCAACTGTGTAGAAGGCAGTGAAATTGCACACACTCATGCCTATAGTGAATTTGGCCCAATGAGTTTAAAATTATGAAAATTTGCAAAGGGTTGGTTGTTAATGTTTTTCCTTTTACTAAATAATAGTACTTTCCCCTAATGTCTCATGCCATATACACTTCTGCAGAAATCCTTTTGTGTTCACCTGTGATAACATTCAAAATCCAGTCTTAAATCGAAACTTTGGTGGGGGGAATCCTAGTGTCCTTACTCCGGGCTATATCCTGCTCCCCTTGAAGTCTATAGCAAAGCTCCCATTGATTTCAATGGAAGCAAGATCAGGTCATCAGTTCTTACTTAGGCATATACCCATGTAAAAGTCACTAGAACAGGTAGAAAGAACAGGAGTACTTGTGGCACCTTAGAGACTAACAAATTTATTAGAGCATAAGCTTTCGTGGGCTACAGCCCACTTCTTCGGATGCATCTCCTGTTCTTTTTGCGGATACAGACTAACACGGCTGCTACTCTAGAACAGGTAGTGCTCTCATTACACAAAAATTTGGCCCAATGGGAGATTATGCCTAGGTAAGGATTTAAAAACCTTTGTACCAGTTCAGGGTTACAAAAAACATATTGTCCCAGCACTTAGATATGGGTCCAGTCATGCGTCCCTGGCAAACCTAAAACTTTCGTTGGAATTGGTTGGGATTTCACTGGTACTTACAATCTGAAGACACTAGCACTACACTATTATTTCCCCCTTCAAATTAGGCATCACCTGCTTTAATTTAATGAATTTAAATATATTGAATGATCAGCGCTGTGGGTGCTGAACACACGTAAGACTAGCTCTGAGTTCCAAAAGACCATTTAAAAAAAAGACATTCCCTCCTCTTTCCCAACCAAACTAAGATATTGCCTATCCACTCATCTCAAAACCCTAATCAATCTCTTGTCCCCCCTAAAAAGCTCAGGGAAAGAGGTGAGCCTGAGAGAATGTACTGAAGGTCAGCAAATCTAGGCTTTCACAGACCCAGGAGCGGTGTTTTGCAGTGTGGAGGATCTCTCCTCAAGAACACCCAGTCGCCAGTCCTCTCCTATCTAAACCAGTGGACCTCCCCATTTAGAAATTGGGAAACCTTTGCAAATTTAACTCCACGTCTGACTCCAGCTAAAAGGCCAAAAAGGAGCATGCTTTCAGAGAATAGGAATGATTCAGTACTTGGTATGCTGCAGAAACATTGGGGTTGTATGGTTTGTCATGTTAAAGGTGGGTAATTATGGGAATAATAAAATAGAAACTTTCATATTTAAATATCCTTTTCTGTGGAAGTGACCGTCTTTAGTGGATTTATTGAGGAAGAAGAAACCCCCCATATTTTGCTTTGTCTTCTCTGAAGCCCTGGAAGTACATCTTGAAGCATTTTCTAATTATTCTAGAGACACTGTTTAATTAATGTATAGGATTCCCTTTTGTTGTATATTTTCTTGAGTTTTTGTTTGGCTGGAGTTCACCATGCCACAATGAAACTGTGTTTATCAAACAGCTGGATGATCATCTAAGGCACCAAGAAATGCATAGGAATGTCTTTTTCTTCATTTGTGTTCAGTGAACCTTGCAGGAGAACTAAGAGAATGTGTATATGGAGACTGGACTTTTGTACAGTCCCACCTACCAGTACATACCACATTTCCGGTAACTGAACAGGTTACAATTAGAAGATGATGTTGGATTCCCCCTCCCTCATGATAAGTAATCAGTGGGAAACACAGCCTATCTTTATTAAACAATGGACAAATTGAAATCTCTTCTGTCCCATAGAAGTTGATGTAAATTGTTGGGTGGGAGGAAGCTTGTTGTGTTTTGCAAAGCTACAGTTATTTTAGGCAGTGATTTTTTACAAATTGTTTTGGCTGGGACTAAAATTTGGGACTGAAATAAAGCAAAACAAAACGTTCTGGTATGTTTAGTAGCATTATGACAGTTATGCAGTGGGTGGAATGCCTGGTGGAGGGGACAGACTGAAGGCGTGGTAGCAAAATGCAGAGGGTAAAAGTCTGCTCTTAAATCCACACAGCAGATGTGCACACTGATACTGGTCTCTTCCTTGTGCACAAAGCTTCCATTGACATGAAAGGGAGACTTGCATGTGTCTGAAGAGCAGACTGTTAGATCTGAGGTGCACTGTGTGAGTTCTGAGACAAATGTTGCCTGGGAAGTCCATAAAATTCATTGGAGAATTAAATAGGACTACTGCTGTTACAAGCTTTTCCACTACCATGTATTTGGTATCACGTTACTATCCCCAACATTACTGATGGCTTCTTTCTTTCTTAAGAAAAAGAGATGTTTGAGGATTTGAGAAGAATGGATATTGTACACTTGCCCCAAACATCAGAATAGTGTTATAACTCTTTGTACAGTAACTCAACCACTATACTCCTCTGTTTCTAACTCTTTCATGGAAATAGGTTTCCAGTTTCCATTGCCACCTTTCTGATTCCAGAAAACTAGATTGGTGGTGGTAGTGCCTTGAATGTAACGATGTCAAAGGAGCCAGATTCTCAGCTGGTGTAAACTGTCATAGTTCTATTGAAGTCAAAGAAGCTATGATAGTTTACATTAGATGAGGACATGGCCCAAAGCCTTGTAGTAGACAGAGTTTACAGGTTAAAGAACTTTTTTCTCCTAAGGTTACCTGAGTTGCCAGCACCATGCTGAAAGTTCAGTATCAGGTTGTGCTGGGAATACCTGCTCTAGTAAGCCATTTATTATCCAAGGCGCTACCAGATGTCCACCATAGGCACTTGAGACTTCAGACTAGTAGGCTTGTGCTCCAAGTGAAAACTTTAATTTTATTTCTACCCACTAATCCTCAGCGTGCTTCTCCCTGGAGTTTGTGGTCACTCGCAACTTACTCTCAGAACATTATGTGTTGCAACAGAAGGGCAGTAGCTTCCCAGTATTTGTTACCAATCTGAGGAGCCAGCCATCTGTCAGCAAAACAGGAAGGCCTGGGTTCCCTTTGTCTCCTGGGCTTGTTTTGCTATTTTAGGGAGCTTTACTTCTCCCTGTGTAGAAGAAAGCTGATGTGGTCTGAAGCAAGGGCTCCTGAAAGAGTGAGGGCCAAAGACTGAAGCTGCTGTTTTGCCCATCTGCCACTGCTTGAGGTGTATTCATTATTAATGGAGGCAGTGGCGGTTGCTGCTCAGATATGCAGCCCTGCCTGGGTAAATGAGACATTCTTCAGCAAATTGCTTCGTTTTTTGATTGCTGATTGTACGCGTGTCACCAAGCTGACTCAAGGTTCATCGATGCATGCTCAGTAAATTAGAAAGAACATAACTATGGATCAACCAAGAGAATGAATTCTGTGCCTACAATGACCCAGGGCCATTTAATTTTCTGCTTAATTTTGTTGCAGTCAGTTTGCATTTTGGGTTATTATGCAGTAGGAAATTAACAATAAATAACAAATTTGGTCCTCCTGTGCTTGTAATGATATTTTTATAAATCTTTGTAATGCTGTTTTTAAAAGGATCAAGGTCTGTGCCAGTCTGATACTCAGGTATTCAGGGAGGAAAATAAAGAGAAAAATACATTATTCTTGCCAGATAATCTCATAGTTAAATAGCAAAGGATTTTTCTTTCCCCCCACCCCACGCTTTTTGTCTTGTTTTTTTGTGTTTCACATTAACTTAATGCTCTTCCTCTCTTTCTTAGATTACTTGAGGAAAATGGAAACAGATGAGGCTCAAGATATGTCTCAGGTTTCAGGTGAGATCCTTAAAGAATACATCTACGATGAAAATCCTGAATTCCTGTTAATCTCTGTACCAGAGTGCAGTGTTGTTGTTATTGTCATTATAATTGCTTTGGATCTTTTGTAATGCCAGAGTGGAAAGCAGGACATAATTAATGGTATCACTTAATATCAAACCTAGTAGTGCATAGACTTTTTTAAAAGGAACTTTATAAATAACGAAGCCAAGGAAAATATAAGTAGTTTTGTATTAAACCTACAGTAATATATCCTTGAAGCATGGTCAGACTCACATTGGAGGGTATTTGGGGGGGACGGGGGAATGGACAAAAGATTGACTGGTACATGCCGGTTTCAGGACAAGTAAACTTCAGTCATGAGGGGAAAATATTAATTTAAAAAAAATTGCTCACCAAGTAGGTTTATGGAATCTCTCCTGTCCCCGTACCCCCAAATCTCTTATAATGCAATTTGGCTTAAGAAATAAAGGCTGGCTAGATAAATATCTGGGTAGATAGTAAAAGCCATAGCACCAATGGCATTAGACTTTAAGGGTCAGAACTCTTTTATTCCAAGGTGTCAACGCATTGAAAGAACCTTTAAGTGTTGCTTGGAAGAGTTAGGCCTCTAAAATTTGCCCTATGAATATCATAGTTAGGATTCTACAGGCCCTTGGCTTCTTGTGTTTCTCCCATTGGGAGTTTTATTATTGACTTCATTGAGGTTAGAACTGGTCCCTTGGCAAGTCTGAAAATATAATTATCAAGATAATACTATTCTTAATACTATAGTGCTCCATCTCTAGTCTCAAGGAGCCATATAGTTTGCCCTCCCCATAGGTTCCCTAATATTTGACAACAGTAATGGCAAATTACTTCCAGTTTTCACTTTTAGTATGCTGTTTAGAACAGGCCACCTTTGTTCATTGAGGCCTCCATCTTGCAGACACTTAAGCAGGTGGTTCACTTTAACGGGCAACTGTCACAGTTAAAATTAAACATGTGCACAAGTGTTTGGAGGATCAGTACCTAAAGAACAGCTGTATGTGATCATAAAATGGCCTTGGACCATAGAGATGGTCAGGACATTTTTTCCTGAAAAAAATTAGATGAAAACTGTAAATATCATTTTCATCTCATTTTGAAGGAAAAATGAAAAAGTAAATTATATATATGCAGAACTAAATTTTGTGTGTGTGTGTGTATATGTATGTATATATATATATATATATGTATATTTTTTTTTCAAAAAGATTTAGAAATCTTTTTGAGTTTTCATCAGAAAATAAAAAAACATTTTTTTTATATTTTAGATGAAAACCTGATAAGATTAAAATAAAATGGATGTGTCCCATGGAACATTCTGTTTTGAGAGGGGGAAAAAAAAAGCCATTTTCCATCACACTTTTCAACAGAAAATTTTCAGCTATTCTGTATGGGTTTGTTGATTTCCCCCGAATAATCCATCATCATCATCATCATCATCATCATCATCTTTACATTATAACTAAATATATTGAGCATCAAACTTTTATTGCATATTGAAATAATTAAAAACTTGCTATCTGTGTATAGTTTGGCACATACACTGCTCAACAGGAAAAGCAATGGAGCACAGATCCTGTATTCCTTATATAGACAAAATTATTAGGATCTGTTTAGACTAGAGCTTTTAGTTGTGTTCTAATTCAAATTCAATGATTCTGTGTGCTGCACAATCCCGTACATGGGTGCCTCATGGGGATTGGGCTCTGCTGGGTTCCAGGGGGGCTGGAGACAGTTGTATCATTCTCTGCCTCTATGGCAGCACATATCCTAGTGGATATCCACACCCAATGTTATGGTGCTTAAAATAGCATTAACTTGAACTCCACATCTGCTCCCTCTTGCAATGGCTGGCCAGAGGCAGCATCACTCCCATACAAGCTATGCTGCTGTGAGGAGGAGCAGTATTGTGGGCTAGCTCTCTAGGGGACGGGAGGCTGCTTTGACTCATGGGTTAGGAGGCCACACTCTCTGCCTCTTTCCTTGGGGGGAAGATTTGAAGGGAACTCCAGTAGTATTTCTAAGTGAGGGGAATACTGCTGAAGGATTGGTACCACTTCTAGTATTTCCACAGCATCCTTAGGTGACAATAAGTGAGACAATAAGTAAGATTCTTTGGTGGTGATTTTCCTTTCTTAAAAAAAGTGGACTCTGAGGTGAATTTTAGCTCCCTGATATAATCTGCCAACAGCAAATGCCCTGCATAAACCTCCCCACTCTGCTGTGCCAGTGACCCATTGATCTTTGACTCTTGGGCTCTCTTGGAGCAGAGACTGTCAGTTCTGCTGAACAGTTAGTTGTGTTGGTGATGTGATCAAATGGCCACAGAATAGCTTACACTTGCTTTCATTTGTGATCTGAGCTGTGTGCACACACAGTATTCCAAAGGCAACAGCCTACTGGATTAACCCCCACAAATACTTGACTGAGCCCTCATTAATACGAGTAAAGTATTCTGATGTTGGTGGTGACATCATCCACAGGTCAACTGTTGATTCAATAAATCATTTCAATATCTTATTTTTCTATCTGATATTATTGAGTATGTGATGCTGCATACAGTAGCATGGCCTAGTTTTCATGCCACGAAAAACAGCTTGGAGGGGGGGCAGGGGCAGAATGCTCTCTGGAGCTCACAGGAGCAGTTACATGCTGCTTACACCCCTTCAAGGGGTGCTACTTATTTCCTTCCCATCAGGGGCGGCTCTATGTATTTTGCCGCCCCAAGCATGGCAGTCAGGCGGCTTTCAGCGGCGCGCCTGCAGGAGGTCCGCTGGTCCCGCGTCTTCGGCGTACCCGCCGCCGAATTGCCACCGAAACCACGGGACCGGCGGACCTCCCGCAGGCACGCCGCCAAAGGCAGCCTGACTGCCGCCCTCACAGCGACCGGCAGACTGCCCCCCACGGCTTGCCATCCCAGGCATGCGCTTGCTGCGCTGGTGCCTGGAACCGCCCCTGCTTGGTTGGCCAGCTCTGCTGGCCAGTAGGCATGGGATGAAGGGAATCATGCCCTATTGGGGATGCCATATGCTTCCAGGGACATAATTGCAGGGCAAGGCTGCTGTAATATGTTGGGGACAAGCTTGGCAGTTGTACAGTCCCAGGACTGAGGGGTCATAACTGCAGCTGTAAAATACCGTGGTACTCTTCTCCTGCACTGTGCCTAGTGCTCCTCAGCCCCACTGTAGAATCTGAGCCAATGGGCTAGATGTGCCACTGCCTTTCGCTTGGTATAGTTATTCATACTTTGTAAAGTAGGTGTAAGAGCCCTGTCAAGTCAGAATGGTAGCACTTGGAAGCCATTTACTTGCATAGCTGTAACGGACACAAGGTGTGTCAGTGGAGAATCAGACCAACACAGCATAAAATGGGCATAAGTGAGATCAGAGTCAGGCCCTTTGGGTTTGCAACACAAATGTTCCCACTTCTTGGAATTCGGTCACTGCTAGCTCCTAAAGGAACCAAAATGCTCTATGATAAGCTCAGAGTTCACCCTTTTTTCTCCTGAAAGTGATATTTCATGAGGCAAGCAGTTGCAGTTCTGAAATGAAGAGAGAGCTGACATACATTTAACCAAACCGTATCCGGTGCCCATACAAGAGAATCAGAAAACACAGATAATATCTCACTTAACCAGCAGTGTTTATCCTGCTGTTTTTTTCAGTTCTAGATTGGGTCTAACAGTTGAGGGAGAATGAAAGACCAGTGTGAATGTTTTCACCACTATCACACAAAGATCTCCCCAAGGAACCACTATTTGTAGTTCTCAACTTTTGCCAGTTGATGAGAAAACAGGGAAAAAGGTTTTGCTTCTGACATGGCAGGCTAGAGCCTCAGCTGGTGTAAATCGGCTTAGCTGCATTTAGCTCCAGTCATTGCGTCTGATTCTCTTCTTAAGCCAGTGTAAATTGGGAGAAATTTCATCAATCTCAGTGACTTTACACCAGTTTAAAAGTGACATAAGTGAAAGGAGAATTAGGTTTCTAGTCTTCAGTCAAGACAATCTTATTTCTTTCTTCTTGCATTACTGTGTAAGTGACCATAGAGTTACCACTCAAAATAACCCTAAAGCTTCAGAAGCTCTTTTAGCTAATATTAGTTTCTAGAAAAGTAAAGATCCAGTATTTCTAAAAGAAAACATTTACTCTCTTACTTTTAATAATACTGAGTGCTTCTAAAGCACCTTTCTGGCCTGAACCTCGGAGGCGTCAAAAAATTCTGTGGAGATGCTGAGCCAGCTCTGTGCTCGTTGGCTTCATTGGGAGTAAAAAATGCTCAGAACATTCTTGGATTGGTTCTGTAAGTTTCCCAAAACTCCTGTTTGGTAGTCAGTGCTATCATTCCCATGCTACAGATGGAGAAACTGAAGTACAAAGAGGTTGAGGGCCTTCAGTTTGCAAAATAAACAGTCTGCAGGGTTGGGCCCTAATGCTACAATTCTCTCACACATGTGTCAGGGGTTAGGCATTTGAGACCCTATTTGGAGAGCCTAAATATGGATTTGGGTGCCTGATTTTAGGCATCCAAGTTTAAAATTTTTGGCTTAAGTGACTTACCCAAGGTCACCCAATGACTCAGTGGCAAAGCCAGGAATAGATTTCAGATTTCCCAGAAGTCCTGTGCTTTCCCTCTAAAGCTTTTTATAAACAAGGGTATGTTTTAAGGCTGTTTTAAAAAAACAAAATTTACACCTAGATGCTAGACTGCTGTGTGTGTGTTTCACACACTTTGAGCAAAACTATGTATAAGAGTGGAGTAAATGTGTGGGACTTCTATAATTTTGTGACATTTTAACAAATGGTCCCAGTGCTCACTACTAGCTTTACAATTACATCCCTTACATCTGTTGTTATTCTGGACATGCCTGTAAGAAATTAAATGGAGAACTGTTTCTTTTCCCCCTTTCCATTTTTAAATCCATCTGCAAGAAATGTTAGCAAGATTGCATATCTGTAAGATTGCCATGCAGTAGTGAATTTATCAGGGTGTAACAATTTAGATGTAGTTAAGGCATGAAATAAGAATATCATGCTCTGGAATCCAAGAGAAAAAGCTCCACAAACATAGCTATTTTAAAACTATTATTTTTACCCAGTCTTTTCGTATACAAGGATTGTGCTATCATGTGCGGTGGGAAGAAATCCCAAGCTTCTGTGACAAGAGTTATTAAAGCAAAGTTTGCAAAGTGGAGTTTCCTCAAACAAAGTAGTGTGTTCGATCTTCAGCTTGTGTAAATCAGCTCCACTGAAGTCCACTGATTTACACCAGTTGGGTGTCTGGCCCCATTCTTTAGTAAAACTAAACAAGCAGCAATCCATATCCATCTGGCAAACCTGGTTATTTACAGTAAACTGCCAAAGTGCTTGGCCTTCTAAATTTTTTTTGAATCCCAAAAAGCTTCCTTTAAAGATGTGGAGGTAGGATGCCTAACTTTGGGGAGGAATACAGTTCTGATTTTATGCTTGCTATTCCATGTGGTATGCAGTTACCTATTTAAACTGGTCTTTAGAAACACAAGCCTGATGCTTTTTATAATCGCTCTTCTCCCAAATCTAGAGTAAGTATGTGGGCTTTAACTGGAGTAATGGAGAGCACAATAGGGCCTTGAAACTGGCAAGTGGCTTTTGATTTATTTATTTTTAAGCCATTTTGCCAAGAAAAATCTAAGATTAGGGAAACTGGTTCTGATTGGGAATGACCCTCGCCCATGAGTTAAATTTCTTCTTCTTCTTCTTCTTCTTTTTTTTAAATAGCTCAAATGTTTAAACCATATTACCCCACTCTCTGTAAGATACATCTCAGCTTGGCAAGTTGTGACTTGCCGTGAAAAAGTTGTTGGCAGTTCTTAAGTTCCTTAAAGTCTGTAAAGTAGTGAAGGAAATTACAGGGCTAGCTGCACAAAGGATCTGAGCAAATAATAATCGGAACAACATTTTAATCAGCTTGCTTCCTGCTTTGTTCTTTTTTGCTCTGAGTTCATGCTCCTTCTTTTCCCTTACCCAACCCATCTTCAGCTGAGCATCCACATCTAGTCAGTATTATTTGTCTCTTTATGAAAATACCATAGAAGTTAGAGATGGGAATTAGAAGTTGGGGGGAGGGATAGCTCAGTGGTTTGAGCATTGGCCTGCTAAACCCAGTATTGTGAGTTCAATCCTGGAGAGGGCCACTTAGGGATGTGGGACAAAATCAGTACTTGGTCCTGCTAGTGAAGGCAGGGGGCTAGACTCACTGACCTTTCAGGACTGTTCTAGGAGATAGGATATCTCCATAAATAAATGTGGAAGACATTTTAACCCATATAATATAGTCTGTCCTCCTGCCAGTGTGGGGATTAATCCCCACAGTTTATCCTGAAGTTCTTTGTCCACCGTAGTTTTAAATGATTCATCTGATGCTGCTCCTGCTGCGTCCCTTGGGAGACTGTTGTACAATCTGATAAATTCATCAATAAGAAATTAAGTCAACTTCTTTTTTTTTCCCTTTTAAATTTAATCTCTTTATACCTAGTTATGTAGCCACAAAGTCCTTAGCAGCACTTTCCTTTCTATACCGTCTTCAAATACTTGTAGATGATCTTCATAAAAGGCCCTCAGTAATTAAAGCTGGTAAAGTTAGTGGTGTTATTCCGACATCAGTGAGATCAGAATCCAGCCCATTGTCTATCTCATTCTTTATTGTTTGATAAAAGAATTGTCTCTTAATAATGGCGGTCTAAATTAATCTCCTAGATAACTCCATTGGCTACAGTAGAGTGACACCAGGCCTGAATTTGACGCATAGTGTTTAAAGCCATTGTAAGAGGGCCTCTTGGCAGGATAATGCATGCTGTAGTACTAGACAACAGTGTTGTATCCACAGTCAGGGCCGGCACCATCCCAGCAAGCAGGTGCTTGGGGCGGCCAAGGGGAAGGGGCGGCACGTCCGGCTGTTTGGCGGTGGGTCCCTCTCAGAGGGAAGCACCTGCTGCCGAATTCCCGCCGAAGACGAAAGCGGCGCAGTGGAGCTGTCGCCGGAGTGCCGCCGATCACAATTGCGATCGCGACTTTTTTTTTTTTTCTTCCGCCGTTTGAGGCGGCAAAACCCTGGAGCCGGTCCTGCCCACAGTGAATGAAAATCAACACAGGAAACCTCCCCATCTGTCATAGTGCAGTAATTAGGAGTGGAATTATTTTCTGAAATGTTTTGCATTTGGAACTGAAATGTTACCTTTTTAATTTAAAAAATTGCTATGGAACCTGATTTGTTTATACTGCAAAAAGCTTGTATTCAAGCTATTGGTTTGTTTCACTTTGCCAACGAGAGATCACAAAACACAAAGCAGTACCATGTTGGGTTGTACTTGATTCTGGCAGCAGTGCACTGGCAAGCCAAATCATGCAAGATGCTGAGTGATAGAAGTCACTGGGAGCTGAGGGAACTAAGCATCTTGTAGGGCCAAGCCATTTTTAAGCCTGTGTTGTGAGCCAGCCAGTGAGAACTGTGGCTAAGAGTGAAGCCATGCTGTAAGCCCGGGTGGGCAAACTATGGGCCATATCCGGCCTGGCAGACCATTTAATCTGGCCCTCAGCTCCAGCCGGGGAGTGGGGTCGGGGGTTTGTCCTGCTCCAGCCGGCATGACCCCTCCCCTCCCCCGGCTCGACCCCCTCCAGCTCCTACGTAGTACGCGGTGGCGTGGCCTGGGGGCTCTGCATGCTGCCCTGTCCACAGGCGCTGCTCCTTCCGCAGCTCCCATTGGCCACGTTTCACAGCCAATGGGAGCTGCAGGGGTGGCACCTGCTGACAGGGCAGCGCGCAGAGCCGCCTGGCTGTGCCTTGGAGCCGGAGGGGGGACATGCTTCCGGGAGCTGCTTGTGGTAAGCGCCGCCCGGAGCCTGTGCCCCTGAGCCCAACCCCACACCCCATTCCTCTGCCACAGCCCTGATCCCCCTCCTGCCTTTTGAACCCCTCAATCCCAGCCCAGAGCCTCCTCTTGTACCCCAAGACCCTCATCCCCAGCCCCACCCCAGAGCCCCCCCCCCCCGCGCCCCCCCCCCCTGGACCCCAACCCAGAGCCCCCCCTGTACCCTGAACTCATTTCTGGCCCCACCCCAGAGCCCGCACCCCCAGCCGGAGGCCTCACCCCATCCCGCACCCCTACCCCCAATTTTGTGAGCATTTCTGGCCCGCCATACAATTTCCATACCCCAGTGTGGCCCTTGGGCCAAAAAGTTTGCCCACCCCTTCTGTAGACCCTAGTCATTTGTGAGTAGAGCTTTTAGAGCATTTAGACAATTTGTCAGTATAGTTTTGCTGTTCGTAGGTGCTAGCACCAGAGCAAAAATCTACTTATCTTCATGTAGCATCGAGAGAAAAAAGTAAGAAGTTAGTCCCTTGATGTTCTGGGTAAAGTAAATCTAGCAAGGATGTTCTTCCATGCATATACCTCCCACTGCAGGAGGAGCTTTTCATGCAAGAGGATAGCAGGCTAGGGTCCCTGGTAAGTGTTTTAGCTATTCCACCCAATATTATTAATCTTACATTATTATTTATTCTTCTGTGACTAGGAAAGGAAAGTCCTCCAATAAGTGATGTCCCAGATGATGCAGATGAGCCCATGCCTGTACCAGAAGACCTTTCAACCAGTACAGGAGGACAGCAGAAGAATGATAGAGTTTTGGGTAAGATGGTTGGTCTGCTGTGTTTAGAAATATTAGTCACCATAGTATTAAACAAAATACTCTATAGTTGACTGGTATACTAGGAAGTCTTGAGTCTCTTCATCCCCTTTAGCAGATGGTAATTCAATGAGGTTGTTCAGTGCTTTCCCCCCAGCCATCACCTAGGGGAATGCAGTCTGCAGGCCAGCAGGCCAGTTCATCCTAAAGGAACTAGAAAGATCCTGCCACTTGTCTAGTTTCTAAAGCATGACTGGTTGCATGCATCTCCCTCAAGGAGATGAAACCCTTCTCATTCTGCATAGGAAACTGTTTTGCTGTAGAGATCAGTAATAGATTAAGTGCGTGGTTCCAAGGCAAAATAAAGCTTACTCCAATTTTGTTAACACGTGGAACACTCAGTTTTCTGATCTGAACATTAGCTTGGCCATGAGCACGTTAGCTCTGTGCTTGGTGGATTTCTTCAAACATTTCACATTATAGCATATGGTTTGCTCATAACTTGCAAATTCTTTGGCTATATATGTCCAACCTTTTTACAGACTGCTCTGCAATGACTCTTGCTGTTTTTATTGTGCATACCCTAAAATCACTTGAATTTCTCTTTCCTGTGTAATCTGCAAAATGGCCAAATCCATCAGTTTACAGCTAATCATGAACCAGAACTGATTTGCAAAGTGCTGATACGTCTTCTTAGACTAAGAGCTTGCTTGCTTCGTGCTTTAATCCACCCAAGACAAGTGTGAATTCTAATGAGCACTAGTGTGTTGAGCACTAACTGGCCCATGTGGACCCTCCTGGCACGCACTAAAAGTCCTCCACTGTGCATTAATGTAGTACTGTTTGGAATGGAGCTATGTTAACATGCACTAGGGAAGTTTTAGTGCATGCCAACAGAGTTCACAGTTAGTGTGCAACATGCTAATGCACACTAGAATTTACACCTGTCTGTTGTGGACTAATGCAGTGTGTAGACAAGCGCAGAATCATTAACTCACAGCCCAGTGTGAAGGATTGGGTCTGTTGCTGGCTGACACACGTATGTGCCTATATTTACTCTGATAGAGTAAAATATTCAAATATACCTGTGCTGCTGCTTCTCTCCACTAGGGTGGCCAACTCAGAAGGAATTTACAGAGCCATAGAATCAACATTTCCTCTGTCTTCCAGATCTGGGATTAATACCAGGAAAGACTGAAATGTCCCTTTTGTTAGGAAAAGGCAATAAATATTAAAATGCCCTCCTTGTCTGTCTGCCAACACTGGGGGTTAGTAAAATGCCATTGATATTTGGATAAACAGAGGTGCCAGAAAAGGGTTTATTTTATGATAGCAATTAGAGGCCCCAATAGAGATGGGGCCCCATTTTTGTGCAAGAGGCTGTATAAACAAAAGATTGAGAGGGTCCCTGCCCTGAAGAGTTTATACTCTAAACAGAGAAGACACACAAAGGATGGGAGGGGAAGAGGAGTCACAAAAAGGGGAAATAGCTCCCCCAAACTGACCCCGCAGGGCAGGGGCGAAGCAGTGAATAGAACCACCAGCCCAATACTGCCTTGGGAGTCTTGATTTTGTTCAGCGCTTAAGCAAATATTCTCAAAAGTTGGAGCATAAAATTAGGCTCCTAAAGCCATAATTAGGTCCCCTAAAATAAGTGGTCTGACTCTTTAAAAAGAAAAAAAAAAGTACAGGTGCTCAGTGTAACCCACACACTTCCAGCTGTGGTGTTCTGTCCCATCTAGTGGCACCAAGACCACTTAGAGAGAGATTAATCAGTTTGCTCTACAGCCTTAGCAAAGAGCAATATGGCTTTTAGCTCATGCAGTAGAGGCTCATGTATTACGCTCCAGAGATCCCAGGTTCAGTCCCGCCCGCCGACGACTGGGATCTGTCATTGTTACACTCCGCAGTTTTGAAAATCAGGCCACTTATGAATTTAGGAGTCTAACTTTAGGCACCTGTTTTTGAAAATGTTGGCCTTTATATCTTTGTTAACATGATCAGTGAACGGAACCTATCACTCCCCCACAATAACCTGCCATTACAACATATTCAAATCTTGATTTAAAACCTCCTAATCAAATAACTGGTGAATATAGATAACTTTTAAAACAGCCAATATTTTGATTACATCAAATTTATTTAACCGCACACAGATTATGCAAAATGGTCCATGCTTAAACCCACCTTTGCTGGTGGTGCAATTCTTCTCAGCACGCCTGTAGTGAGATTGCAAAGTAGTACATATCTACAGGGAGTTTTTATAAAACAAACACAGTGTTCCTGGGTTTCCTATACAATGAAATATATCTGTTGTCCTCATAGGATCCCAGTGGTAAAACAGGTCTTCATCATCTTGACTGCAGCATATCTTTCTACAGCTGCTCAAAGACCCTCATGTACCATGCATGGCTACTTAGGTAGCAGGGGTTTCATTCTTGCAAGGAAGAGATGCACTGTCCTATATAACAACAAAGACAATTCGCAATACTGTGCTGTCTGGGCACTATTCATTATAGCCACTGAATCCAACACTTACGTTATTTCTCTAGACCCCCAGAGCTGGATTTGCTTTCAAACTTTCTAATAATCTTTTCTCCCGGAGCTAACCATAGTTTTTCTTTGAAAATTACATTCTCCTGTTTAAAAGGCCTCAATTTCAGAACTACCCCATATTCTACACAATCTTAGTGCTGTCTGAAGTATAATACATGCATCTGCTTGCTACCTTTTTAAAAAAAAAAAAAAGTAAAAATGGGGTTCATAATAAGGGAGAATCTAATTCTGCTTTCATAATACTTATCAGTGCATGTTTCAGGGTCCCTCCAGCTGAACAGGGAGGCATTTTGTTTATCATTCCATCTTTGTCAGAGTTAAATACATGACTTTCATCTCCCATTAGCAAGGCTTGGCATGCAGCATGCATTTTACGAAGTCAGTGAAATATGGCCTCCAGAGACATTTTGGTTTGATAAGGTGGCTCCCCCAGCCAGAAAAAGTTTAATGTCAGTCAAGGTTTAATGAATGCAATAGCAGAGATACTACAATGTTTGGACCATAAAACTTGCTAGACAGCTAGGAGAAGAACCTGTTACCACTGTGACGGTGGCATAGAAGTGTAGAAACTCCTTACATTGCACATTAAAGGAGTCATTGCTACACCTCTATCTATGTATTATCTCTCTATGTATTATCAGAGGTCATAAGTTAAATACCAAGATGACCATGGAAGGCAGTTTGGGGGAAAGGGGGAGATGGTCGTGGACAGCAGATTATTGTAACGACCCACAAGTTATATACACATTGCAGTAGAGGGAGAACTTGTGGGTCATGGTAATTTACACAAGATGCATATGAAAAAAGAGGACCAGGCACATTTTTCTCCTAAAGACTTTCCCATTGTTCTATCTGGTTCTTTAGGCAATGGGAATACCCTGTGCATTCTAGTGCATTTCAGCCTCTGATTATGTTTCTACCATAACCCCTTAGAAGATCAATTCTCTCCTTACCACATGCCTGTAGCATTTATTGTTAACCAGAATTGTGGGTGTGTGTAGCTGAAACATAAGCCAACTGGAGATGACAATGGAAATTACTATTTGGTTAAATGGAAGGAGTAACTATTGTCCACCATGATCTAGTAACATTAGTTGAGAAATCTTGAAGGGATGACATACCTATCCCTGAGGTTGAAATGTTCCAAATGGACTGCTTGCTTAGTCAGATTAGTAGTTGCACTGAATGAAACGTCTAACCCCATCCTCAGAAAGTCAGTGACCTTTATTCATCCATTTAGCATTTTAAAGGTCAAAAGATCAGAGAACATAAGTTATTTTAGACAGAAGGATAGGCACCTAACTCCCCGTTGTGCCTTTGAAAATCTCCTCTCCCACCTCCTCCTATGCTAACCTGAGTGTTGAACCTTATGCTGCAGACCTGCTAAAAAGGGAACATACTGAAACTCTTTTCCCTTGACAGGAAGTCCTTGCTGCATAGATTGGCCAATGCTTACTGGTCTGTCCTGTTCACATGTGTGAATGGTAGCACGTGGTTACAAGAACGGGGAGAAAGAACAATAGATCAACAAACATGAGCCTAGGTGCCTGGGAAATGCCCCACATAAGCTCTTCTTTCCTTTGGTGAACACTGTGCAGGTGCTTTCACACGTATACACAATACATTCTTGTTCATACGCCACCATCTCTCAGAGAAGTGAAGGTACAGTTGATTTGTAACAGAACAAAATTCACCAGCCAAGATTTTCTTTAGTGACTGGTGATTTTTGAGTGCATCAGTCTTTTTATGTCCAACTTGAATCAGCATGATGGGACCCAGATTTCAAGGTGTTAGTGCTCAGCAATTAATAAAAAAATCAGGCCCCTTTTAACGTGCCTCAAGATGAACACTCAACAATGGAGACAACCAAAATCTCTGTCTGTGAAAATGACAGGCAGCTTTGAAAATACTCTATGCAGAAGTAAACTCATCACTAGCTTCTGAGAATACTCTAAACCAGCAGAGCAAAGCACCAATAAAGAGGGTCAGGGGACATAATTTAAGTCATTTTATTTTCCTGATCAGCTTGCCAACTTCTTTACCATCTAACTCCTGGATCACTGTGAGGTTGAATAGCTTCCTCCTTCAACCTCTACTTCTGCTGCCCGGTCTACCAAATCTCCTTCCTGCCTTTCTTCTCCACCCTAGATTTCCTTCTTGTTCTGATCTGGCACCTATAACCGTTTTTCTTTTCTTTTTGCTCTGCTCACCCAGACCCACCTACTCTGAGTTTCAGGATCTTTACTCCTAGAAACCACAAGTGAGATTTTCAAAAGTGCCTAAATGACTTAGGAGCACAAGTCTCAGAAAGCCACTGACTTGTGTTAAGTCACATAAGGCCCAGATTCTGAAAGATATTTGGGCTCCTAACTTCAATGGAAGTTTGAGGATCTGGGCCTTGGGCACTTTTGAAAATCACACCCTTTGGTGATAAGTGTTTTTTATAACCTTGCATAGATGCATAGTCCTACTTCCCATGTTTAATTGTTAATTAAAAAGCTGACCTGGAATGTTTGGTTCCCATTCCCACTGCCCTCATTCAGGTTTTGTAATAAACATTTAGAGCAGCTGCTGTGAATTGTCACTGCTGAGCTCCTTGCATTTGATAGGCAGTTACAGTTTAAGATCTTCTCACCCTGAGAATTTGCCCTGATTTGAGTCATCTGTGGCGTACCACTGATGTGCAAACCCCTAGAATAGACTAGTAAAGCCCCCATTTGCGTTGGTGTAACTTACCTTCATTTCCACCAGTTCAAATAGAAGCTTCCTTTGTCTACGTTAGAGTTTACATAAGTGTGCCTACATCAATGGCTGGCCACTGATGGCTGAAATGGGAGGCAAATTCCGAGCTTAGATGAGGCCACAAAAAAGAAATTGTGGGCCCAGGGCTCACAAATTTTCTGAAACTGTAGCTACCTGCTAAAGGTGGGTATCCATATTGCTTACTCACAGCAGCTGCTTTAAACATTCATTTCAGAATTGAATGGGGGCAGCGAAGAGAACCAGTGGCTTTGTAAACAAAAGTAAAAGTGGCCACCAGCTCAGTAGCTGGTGATTGCTATGGGTTTGGAATTCTTAGACCACAAGACCATTCTTCCTTCCCAGAGGGAGTGGGGAAAACTCCTCCCCCACGGGTTGAAATGTGGACAGACTGTAAGGTAAAATGCCCAAAGTCACAGGTTTTAGAGGTCACAGGGTGTGGGGGGGAGGAGGGGATCACTCTTTTAACCTAAGGCATGATGGCTTTTACTGTAAACTACAAACTCCAGTCAGTTTTCTCAACCCATTTAAAAAAAATAGGGGGGGGGGGTTGAAGGGGAGAGCAATATCTATTCCTCTCTCCTCTAATTTGAGTTTGGTAAAGGGCTGATGTTACCTCCCTCCCACACACCTCATTTTCAGTAGGAGCCTGCTCAGTTACTGAACCTCAGCACCTGGTATCGCTGGGACTCTGACACATCCCTAGGATCCTTTATTCCACGTGTCTTGGTGATTCAGAGGAGGTGTCACTTGTATTACCATCTTCTTAGATCTGGTGCATACCAGGATTCTCACTCCTGGATACCATGATCTTTTATTTCTCCTAAAGCACTTCAGCACCTGGAAAGAGGATACTAGGGTACACAGGTGTCTGAAGGTACCAGCTACTACAGTTCAACTTTAAAATAGTTCTGTGGCAACTCCCAACTAGGTGAGTGCAGGCAGAGAAAAAGTGAGAGAAGGCTGCTGAAAAAGAGGGAGACAAGGCAGGAAAACAAAAGGGGAAGTGCACCACCCGAGATTGCAAAACACAGTCCAATTGGTTGCGATAAGTCCATATTACTCTGTCCAGTTAATTGCTATTTTGACAGTGGAACTGTGGGCCCCAAACTGTTAAGCATTTAGGAGAGCAACAGAACTAAACTCTTTACGGTCACCCAATCAGTCTCATCCAGTTGGACTTTGGTGGCCAACAAGGGTGTGTGCTGTTTATGTATAATAAAATACTTTTGTGTGTAAAATCTCAGAGAGAAAGAGAGTGAATATAAAGCTGAAGTGTGGCTTAAAGGGTTCACTTTCATCAGTTTGGGATGTCCATGTTGCTCACATGACTGGCAAAGCGCTGAGGGAGTTGTGTGAATCATCCTGAATAAGTGCTGGTGAAAACTCGTGTATTCTGTAGGCACCAAAGATGTAACCGAAAAACTACTTTAGAAATGTTTTGGGGAGACTTGCATGTTTGTATTGGAAGTTCTCTATTAAATCTCCAAAATAAAGCCAGATTTCTGCAGTATCATAAATCCAGCTGAAGAGGTTTCTGACGGAGTGAAAAAAAATGATAACCAATATGTTTTAGAAACTTTTTAAAATAGGGAAGCTGGGAATCTCCCCTCTCATAGGAGCTAAAGCTTCCATTGAGGAGTCATGAGATAGTGGACCTTAAAACTGTCACTGGAGCAGCTCTGAGTATTGCCTGCAGTTGGACCCTGGCCAGTATGATTTTGTGGGAAATTCCACATTTGAGAGGAAAGTAGGAAATATTTTCATAGAGGTTGTTCTTTTTAAAAATATGGCTGAATTAAACAGCTCAGGGTTTTTGTATATTAGAGTAAATAGGGTGGAGATGGGTTAGTGGGCAGAGTGCAAAAAGGACTGTTAAAAGTGCATGATAAATCACACAAATATCATTACCACAGAAGTGGGGGGAGGGTGTATGTGATGCATCGTATATACATCAGCCTGGCAAAAATTCTATTTGCCCATTGGATAGAATGAGACTGTGCACTACACATATATTTATATGGACTGCTGAAGTGAGGCACTAAGGTGATGGATGTGGAGGGCTAATGGAATATTGAAGGATGCTGCTGAAAACAAGCTGTGCAACACAGACAGGTGATGGTTATTTTCAGCAGCTTATAAATGCAGACAGATAGGTACAGATTTCCATGAGGCCAGTGAAAGATAGTTCCTTGAACCCAGAATTATGTCCCTGTCACATTTCAAAGGCCTGCTAAAAATAATGGCGTGACAACTTCTCAAAACAAAGTTGCATGAATCGTTTATAATGGCAAATGTTAGGTAGTCTAATCGTACGGGTCACTGCTATGCCCCTATCATAAAATACTTTAACACAGGGCACTGTGGAAAGTAAGCCTGAAACCTACCATAAAACCTGTGTCAAATTCTGCTCTTGGGTATAACCACTTGACTTCAAAGACTTCCTTGAGACCAGAAGTTATCCTAAATAGGATAATACTTTATATTCTACAAGCAGCTTTTTCATGCTTTATCTTTTAAGTGGAGGGATGACTTCTTTACCCAAAACACGACAACATTCTGGGTGGGAATGGTATTTTTTTTCTTTTTTCACCCAAGTTGTGTAATTTGTAGAACTGATGCCATTTTAAGGGTACCTGAGCATTGCTGAGGGCAGTGCAAATGTCCACTAGTAAATGTCATTGCTATGCCAGGGGAAAAACAAAACGGTCCGAGTGTTATTTCTTCACAGTGGGAAGTAAGGCCTTGTGTATACTACAAAGTTTTGTCGGCAAAAGCTATCTTTTGCCAACAAAACAGGGGAGGTGTACACACTGCAAAGCTACTTTTGTCGGTAAAATAAAACCACCTCAATGAGAGACATAAAGCTTTTTGCAGCAAGTTAAAGCAACAAAGCGTCAGTATAGACACTGCTGTGTGTTTTGTCGACATAACTGGCTTCCACCAGCAGGGCTGGCACTTCCACTAGGCGACCCTAGGTGGTCGTCTAGGGCGGCAGGATGTGGGGGGCGGCATTTCGCCGCCCTCGGCGGAATTTCGGCAGCGATTCCTCTGGGCGGGAAGAAAAGCGGCTGCGGAAACGCCGCCGAGAACCAGGGCCGCCCAGAGGGGCTTCTTCCACTCCGGGTCTTCGGTGGAAATTCGGCGGCGGGTCTTTCACTCGCTCTGGGACCCGCCGCCGAAGTGCCCCGAAGACCCGGAGTGGAAGGACCCCCGCCGCCGAGAACGCAGCTTCAGAGGAGGCGCTGCCGCCGATTACTGAGGAGGAGCGTTGCCGCCTAGGGCAGCAAAAACCCTGGCGCCACTCCTGTCCACCAGTATCCCACAATGCCTGCCCTGACTGCTCTGCTCACTGTTTTGATCTCTGCTGCCCTGCAGGCATGCCCCTTCCCGCCCTTTCAAAGCTCAGGGAAGTATCTGACAGCTGAGCATCCTGCTCTGTTTGGGGGAACAAAGAGCAAATCATTAATGTGGAATGCTCCTCTTCTGCCCTGCACTAAAAATAGGGTGGCAGGCAGCGGGGAGTGGGGACAGGAGACATTGCTGTGCTGCTTTGACATTCCTCAGCACGGAGAGCTCACAGAGCTTCTCAGGATGCAGCTCCCCGCAGCTGAGGAGGCTGTGGGAGAACTCGGAGGGAATCACAGAACCATAGGCAGGCAGGCAGGCAGGCAGAGGAGGCTGCTTCTGGAGAGACTGCTGTGCAGAGCAGAGCTGGGGGTTGACTTGGGTGGGGGTTCCCTTCCCCCTACGGTCAGCCTGCTGTCTCCTTTGCCCCAGACACACCACTCTCCTCTCCCTCCCCCACCCCCCTCCAGTTGAAAAAGGGGCTGACAATCTACTAGGATGCCCCTGGAACGATGGGATTGAGAAACCTGCATCATGTGATGCTGTACCTGCCCCATGAGGCATTTGCAAACCCTTCCCAAAGCACCCCCCGCCTGGCCAGTTGCACAGTGGGATAGCTACCACAGTGCACTGCTCTCTGTGTGGATGCAAGAGCTGTTAGTGTGGATGCACTCTGCCGACACAAGGAGCTAGTGTGGACATGCAACAGCGGTTTTAATTAAAACACTTTAAAGCAGCATAACTTTTGCCATCAAAACTTTGTAGTGTAGACAAGACCTAAGCGAGCAGTGAGCTTTGGCAAAACTGGAGACAAGCAGCGTGCATAGCTGTGTGGCTTTTAAGTACGGATACTGAGCCTGCTGATCTAATCTACGGTTAAAGGAAGTTGTTTTTTTATCTATGAAGCACATCTCTTCTGCTCTGATAAGCTCCATTCTAGCTGGGGAGTTAAAATTATCTAGCAGGATCTCAGCCATGACTGCAGCAGAGCTCAGACAAGTAGGGTTTTTGCTGGATGTGGGGGAGTAGATTTTAGACTGGGGAGGACCTTTGTGACAGCTTGCTAAACCTCAGGTTATTTTAAGGGAATGACTGTGTATAGAGAACTTGGATGGGTCTCAGGTCCACACACTTTTATATTTATTATTTATTGTTTACCATTTGGCTCAGACTCGCTCTCTCGCATGTGCAAGTTCTGACTAAACCTGAGCACGCTGTAGGGTTGTAGCCAAAGTGAGAAGATGATTGGTCTAAGCCATAATGCAAAGAGCAACTGTTGCCTGAGCTTTGGATCTAACTGCTCACTCTGCTTTTTCTAGTGGCATATTGGGCTAACGTTGCACTGCGTAACTTAGGGCCATTTTTCAAAGGTACTCAGGCACCTAAAAGTTCAGATAGGTGCCTAGTGGGATTTTCAAAAGTGCCTAGGTACCTAAGTACCATTGCTTTTGAGACTCTCCCTAGGTGTTTGGCTGCATCTTTAGGGGCCTGAATACCTTTGAAAATCTGACCTTTAGTGCTTGTGTACATTAGGGGCATTGGCTCTGGTGTACTTGCACTGATGCAAACCCCTAATATAGATGTGCTGTACCAACGCAAAATGGAGCTTGCACTTGCACCAGTATTACAATAAGTTGCTCCAGGGCAGTGTGTCTACATTAATGGTTTGCACCAGTGCACCATGTCAGTGTAGCTGCACCAGTGCAAATTTCCCTAATGTAGGCAGGCCTTAAATCTCTAATTTATTTATTCCAGTTTCCTTTTCTAAATTCTTGATCCAATAAAGTCCATAACAAAAGCTCACTGAGTTCAGTGGGACAGAGATGTGTCCCTGGATCTTTCCAATTCTGTTAACTGAAGTCCTCTCCAACCCTAATCAAGATCGATCCTTCTAGGGAAATTGTGCAATGAATGCAGAAGGTTGAATTCCTAGCAGCACACTTTTTGCTCTTTTCATTGCAAACTTATGAGTCTTTTAATTATAGAGATAGGGTGAAGAGAACAGGCAGTTGACCTGTGAGCTAAAAGGAACCTGTTCACCACAGTCATGGTTTCAGGAAACAACTTGTAGAAAGTCCAGCTCTGACCTCAAGTATACACACTCTGGAATGAATAAGATAGAAGATGAAGAAGCAGGCAATAAAAAGCTGCACATGCTCTACATAACATTACAGGCTTCCCCCTGCCACTCCTACCCACAAGGACAGAATTTTATGTTGTAAAGATGCATGTGTGGGAAAACTAAATATCAGGATAGTACTCAATTTTTTTTTTTTTTAGTTTGCTGCTATTTCCTTGTTTCGATTACATTTTTAGGTTAGGGATAATATTTTCAAAAGTGACTTAGGACCAAATTTTAAAGGTATTTAGATGCCTAAAGATGCCTAGTGGGATATTCAGAAGTGCCTAGTGGCCTAACTCCTATTGAAATTGATGAGATTTAGGTGCCTAACTATGTCATTTTTGAAAATGGGACATAGGCTCCCAAGTCACGTAAGCCCAGATTCTCAAAGGTATTTAGGCATCTAACTCCCATTGGAATCACTCAGAGTTAGGCACCTAAATACCTTTGAGGCTCTAGGTCTTAGGAACTTTTGAAAATGTTACTCTGGATATGTAGACAATTCTGTTTATAAAGCAGACAGCTAATTTGCCATTAATTTCCTATTGAGCAGAGATGTTTAAATAAATCCAAGTTTTGGTTGCTGACTGTCACCTTTGCTCCTCTCCCGCGCTCCCCAGTTTAGTCAGAATTTTTCTTCCACTCTCCAAAGTGAACTAGCAGAGAGTTTTAAAAGCAGAAGAGACTCATGTACTCACTAAAACGTGTAAGTAGAACTTAAATTGTAAGCCAAATTTTCTACCCTTTTTTCTGCTCTGGAAAATATATCTTTTGAGGAAGTTGCTCTTACAAAGTTTTCAGTAACCTTGTTTGCTCTGGACTATTATGTGAAAAGAGATGAGCCTTCCTTTTTATTTATTTATTTTTTTAAAAAGGAGCTTTAACAGAAATTAGAATTTGAGGGAATAACCTAACAGAAATTTCTAGTGAAATGAAAGGTATGTTTTAGGTGAGTTTGGAGATGCTTTCAGCATGTGTTGCAATTTATATAAGAGGAAATATTTATTGTCCATATTTCATCATTTAAAATCATCCTGTATTTGCAACAGGCTGTGAGCAGCAAACATCCCCACTTGTATGGATGTGAACTTGCAGACTTATAAATGTTTGCTTCTTGTTGTGTTTTGTTTAAGCCAGGAGATCTGTGTCTTAATTTTGAATCCTGGCACAATTTTGGAGAGTGAAAGGCTGATCCTTTCCCTTTCGAGATACATTTGCATCTCCGTGTGGTGTGAACAGGGTTATGGACATGTAATTCCTGTGGTAAATATATGGTTCAGTGTTTGCAATTGGCATCAGTAGTTGATGTTAAAGCGGAAAGTCTTCATTAGCACTGAAATGAGCATTGCCAGCCAAGGAATATCGCTAAGCCTGCTCCGTTCACACGGGACAGTCTCTTTTTTGTAAAGACAAGGTGGTTGAGGTAATATCTTTTATTGGACCAATTTCTGTTGGTGAGAGAGACAAGCTTTTGAGTCGCAGAAAACTCTTCTTCAGGTCTGGGTAAGGTACTCTGAGCATCACAGCTAAATGCAAGGTGGAACAGCTTATAAACAAATTTTCAGTCTGCCCACATGACAGAGTCTTTTCAGAGAAGAACCATGCGTTTCTTTCTTCCTGTGTATTAAAGAGATCCCCACTAAAAGTAAACTGATAGGTCTAATCCTACTCTTCTTACTGTGAGGTCAGTGGGCTGGATTCTACCCTACTGCCTATAGGTGGGCCCTGAGAGGATTCACACTTGGGAGAGAGCAGACATTTGGCTGGGGAGAACAGTTTTGATTTGCAGCTGGGTTTCATAGGAGCCTTGGTGGTGCAGGCTGCCTGGGGAATGCACTGAATTGGCCATGTCCCCACCTTGGCCAGCCTTGCTCATTTTTTGGCCTGAGCCAGCCAACTACCAATCACTTTGCTTCATCTGAGACCCCCCTGACCTCCCTCCCCACATTCCTCTACTCATGCTTCTGCCGTACATTGGTTACTGTGGGTGCACAGCTCACTCAGGTTTCCACTGGAAACCAAAGAAGCAGTGGCTGGCATGGGAATTTTGACTAAGCACTGCAGGATTCCCCCATGGTTAGTTCATACTACTGTATCACAAGGACACTTGCACTTTCCTTTCTGTACCTGGACTGAGCCTTTCTCCCAGAATTTGAACAATTTTATCACTGAAATATCACTTTGCTGGAATTAGAAAAGGGCTGTTGAACTAAGGGGATTGCTGGAGCATGTTTATACTGCAGGGTATAGAGCAACATTGTCCTAAAAATGAAGTGGGAATTGGACTTCTCTGTTTTGTTTCGTTGCTGCCTGTTTGAACACATAACTGTAGAAATAAATATAACAAATGGTAATGCACTAACAGGAGATTTCAATAACTTTGGAGCCCATCACATGCAGAAGGCATGGAATAAATAATGGTAATGAGGTAGTACCTGTGGTATGAACACATTTGCTTAATCTTACCACAGCGTTGCAAGTAGATCCTAGTGAAATTGATATCCTATCATGGGCTTATTGTGGTGTTAACTGGAATTTGTTACTCCTTGCAAAACAGTACAGGAAATGTCTCATTTTGTTAGTTCTGTAATTACACATTAACAGGTCTCCCTCCATGCTATGAAAGAGACTGATTTATACAGTACAAGTTTGAGCCTTTGGTATTATAGGGCCAGTGCTGAGATATTTTTAATTTAGAAATCCTCGTCTTTATTTATTTTTTATTTGTTTTTTATGGTGCCCTCCTGGAATCTTGAAACAGCAGTGTTTCCCAACCAACCACTGTATGTTACTCCATCATGCATAAGTACTTTCTCTATTTCTCATGTGTATACTTATGTATAGAAACACTATTCCGTGTTTGTGTAAATATATGTAAATACACACACACACACACAGGGCTACATTATATACATTTAAAATCAAATCACACATATACAGATTTATTGGTGTAGGATTTCTCTTGAGGACAGGGCTTCTAGCAATTTTTTAAAGAACAAAGAGCACTGAAGTATGCATTTTGCAAAATAAATACAAATAACAAAACAGATTTTTTCAAACACAGAAGAGGAAAAGATTAGTTGCTGCTAATTTGACAGTATCCCTTCTACTCGGACAGAGCTAGCAGTGTAAATTCCAGTTGGGAGGTGGGCAGGAGCTGGGGAGAATATGTTTAGTTTTTAGTTTTGTATTCATTGCATCTCTCACAGGTTGTGTAAACACAGTGTGCCCATGAACAGAGGGAAGTATGAAAATAAAATGGGCCAGAAAAGTCTTACAATGAAAGGAACAAAATCAACATAGGATACTGCACACCCCGTCCTCCCCTCCCCACCCCCCCGCCAAGTCCCTCTTTCTTCTTAACTCTGAGCACTATACTCTGCTGCATGGATTTAAGTTAGTCATTAATGGCAGCATTAACTCTGAGAGCCTGATTCTCCTCTCACTCACACTAGTGTAAATCAGGAGTGAGTGACTCTGTTGAAGTCAGTGAAGTTATACTAGTGTAAGTGAGGGGATAACCAGGCCGTGAGAATCCTCTCTGCAGCACCTACTGCACAGTTAGAGGATGGAGGGCATCCCATGGCAGCATAACTCCCAAGGGAGCTGTGCTGTTGAAGGTGGAAGCCTGCATAACAGCCCAAGGATTCCCTAGGATCCAAGGGATTGGGAACAGAGTTCTCCATGGATACCATGACTTCATAGGTTTAGCCCTTGCCATCTCCAAGGCCCCAGAGAGTAGCTGTTGGTGGACACTGCACTTAGTTTCCTGGTGCCCTGTTTCCTTCCCACAGGTAGGGTTTATGGGTGGAAGGGCAAGATACGGCCCTACGTCAGAAGCGGTGCCACACTCCTGTATTGGACCCAACTGAAGTGAAGGATAATTGTGCAGTTTACGTCAGTGGGAACAGGATTATTCCCTAAGTGTACACAAACTCAGAATCTAACTCACTGACTGGTGTATGTGCTTTATTTCTTAAAGTAGTTACCTAGAGTGTCAATCAAGTAGAGACTCTATGAGAGACAGAAGGGCAAGTTAATGAAACTTTAAAGGGTTAGTTCAGAATATTCAGCTCTTAGCATATAATTTTTCCGATCATTAAGTCTAATTTTTTACTTTTTTATCATGTGATAGAAAATTTAGTAATGCACACTAGTACTTTTTGAGGCATCTTTTCCTCAGAACAGAGGGATATCCGTATCATGTTGAAAAAAACAATCACATAGAAAATACAGATACAATATCTTGTATCTCCTGTTTGATATACACTTTCCACTAAAAGCTGATGCATGCCTTCTAGCTTGATAACCTAAGAGACGTTTCAATAATGGATTGAGCAATTGAATATGAAAGAGCAATTAAAATAAAGAACAACTCTGAACAGAAGTAGTTAACAACGTTTCTATTCTCCAGTCCCAGAAAATGAGTGTGATATTTAAGGAACCGCCTCCAACACATGCAGAGGGCCTACAGGTTGGTGCAAAATACAGCACTTCTGAAAGCCTAGGCTAGTTGAGCAAAAAGCAGACCCCAGCCTTCCTGTGTGAGACCTGGTGTTTGCTGTGTGATCTTCCCCCCCCCCAACCTCCCGCCAGTGAGACAGAGCGCAAGTACTTATGTTACTTGCGTACTTCCTGAGAACACAGTGATCCACACATTCTGGGCTGTGGGTTGTGTTTTTCACATTCAGGCATATGATGGGAGTTCATCAGATAGCTAGGGGTAGCTCTAGCAAATAGCACATTTGCATCAGCAGAAGCAATTTCACAAGACCTGCTGGGAAGGTTTCCCACAGCGCGCTGTGCTCCTGCAGTACTAACAGGCACTGCACGTTCGTTTGATGTAAAAGATGAGCCAGAGAAAATGAAACTCTTAACGTTTTCCTCTGTCTCCCCTCTGGGACCATGTGAGAGCCACATTTTACTCTTAGATGCATGAGTGCATGCTCAGAGTGACTTTGCTGGGAACTCTGTTTCCATTTGTGGTCAAAAGAAGAAATGGATGTCCCATCTTTTGTCCAATTAGATGGCAAGCCCTCCAGGCTAAGGACTATTGCTGTGCGTTTGTACAGCGCCTAGCCCAATGTGGCTCCAGGCACTACTTGATATTATAAAAATAATAATAATGACTGAGAATTTCAAAGGAGTCGGGCATCTAATCGCAAAGGCTCATGTGAAAATATAGCCTTAAAATGCAGTTCTATATAAGAAAAAGTGACTGTGTAAAAATAGATGTTCCATATTTTTGTCTGTGACTTCCAGGTCAAATTTGCTTAATTTACAAGTAAAAAGATAGTTTTCTAATGGCCAGCCCCCAAACACTCACACTGGGCTCTGCGAATCTAACTGGGTTGCTTCTGGTTTGTCTACACACAGAGTTGTTCCTGAATAACTCCATGTATGGACACTTGTATTCCGGAACAAGAGTACTTTGTTCCTGTTCAGCTAAACCCACTGGGTTACTGCAACATCCTTTTCCCTGGCCTTGACAAATGCAGTCTTGCCCTGCTCATATCAGTTCAGAATGCTACTGTAAAGATCATTCTCCTAGATTGTCACTTTGACTATATCACACCTCTTTTTGCATCCATCCACGGGCTCCCTTTTCTCTATTGCATCAAACATAAACTACTTGTCTTCACTTTCAAGGCCCTTTATGGCTTATCTCCACTATACCAGTCATCTCTCATTCAGTATTGAAAGGTGTACTCCTGCCTTCAGTTGGCCAGTGATGCCAGCCTCTATTGCCCACTTGTTAGATTTTCAAACAAGCCCCTTTGTGCTTTCTCCAGTGCTGTCCCTCACTCTTTGGAGGAACTGTGCATAAACATCCATAAAGCCACTTCACTGCTCTCCTTCAAACCCCTCCTTACAACTCTCCTATGCCATGAGGAAGAATAGTAAGGGGCCAATATGGCTCCCCCAGGAGCTTTTTAATGACCTAAAAATCCAAAAGGAATCTTGCAAAAAGTGGAAAGATGCACACATGACTATGGATGAGTACAAAAGACTAGCACTAGCATTTGGAGACAAAATCAGAAAGGCACAAAATGAGTTACAACTAGCAAGGAACATAAAAAAGAATACGAAGAGCTTCTGTAAATACATTAGGAGCAAGAGAAAGATGAATGAATATGTAGGTTCGCTACTCCAGTAGGGAAGGAAAGCTAATAACTGATGACATCAAGAAGCTGGAGGTGTTTAATGCCTATTTTGCTTCATTCTTCACTAAAAAGGTTAATTGTAACCAGATGGTTTAGCACAATTAATTTTAAAAAGAGGGAAGGAATGCAAGCCACAATAGGAAAAGAACGGGTTAAAGACTATTTAGATAAGTTAAATGTTTTCAAGTGGGCAGAGTCTCATGAAATTCTCCCTAGGATACCCGAGGAACTAGCTGAAGTGAGCTTGGAACCGTTAGTGATTATCTTTGAGAACTCATTGAGGGTGAGGTCCCAGGGAACAGGAGAAGGGCCGACATAGTACCTGCCTTTGAAAAGGGGGACAAAGAGAATCTGCCGAATGCTATGCCAGTCAGTTTAACTTTTATACCTGGAAAGATATTGGAAGTAATTATTAAAAAATCTGTAAGAATCTAGAGGATAATAGATGATAAATAATAACCAACATGGATTTGTCAAGAACAAATCATGCTAAACCAACCTAATTTCCTTCTTTGACAGGGTTACTGGCATAGTGGATCGGGGAAAGATGTAGACATGATATGTCTTGATTTTAGTAAAGCTTTTGACACAATCCCACATGATATTCTCATAAACAGACTATGGAAATGTGGTCTAGATTAAATTACAGTAAGGCGTGTGCACAATTATTTGAAACACCATATTCAAAGAATTTGGTGTCAGACTGGGAGATTTATCCAGTGGGATCCCACAGGGAGCTGTCCTGGGTTTGGTACTATTCAATATCTTCATTAACGATGTGGGTAATGGAATGGAGAGTATGCTTATAAAATTTGCAGATGACACACACTGGGAGGGATTGCAAGCAAGTTGGAGGGCAGGGTTAGAATTCAAAATGACCTTGATAAATTGGAGAATTGGTCTGATATCAACATAATAAAATTCAATAAGGAGAAGTGCAATGTGCTACACTTAGGTAGAAAAACGTCAAATGCACTACAAAATGAGAATCAAATATGTTAAGAGCTGTTATAAAAAGAAAAGCGATCAATTGTTCTCCATGTTCACTGAAGTTAGGACAAGAAATAACAGGCTTCCTCTGCAGCAAAGAAGATTTAGATTAGATATTAGGAAAAAAATTCTAACTACAAGGATAGTTAAGCTCTGGAAAAGGCTTCCAAGGGAAGTTGTGGAATCTCCATCATTGGAGGTTTTTAAAAACAAGTTGAACAAACACCTGTCAGGGATGTTCTAAGTTTACCTGGTCCTGCCTCAGCACAGGGGACTGGACTAGGTGACCTCTTGAGGTCCCTTCCAGCCCTACATTTCTATGATTCTATGAGGCCTACAAAAAATTGACAGAAGTTAGGTTGTGGTATGCTGAGACGACCACTGCCTATCATGCCGACCAACATTATCTCATTGTGTACTTGACTGTCAGTCTGTCTGTATGCATCTGTTGCCTCTTCTCTTACTCTTAGGTTGTAAGCTCTTTGGGGCAGGGGAATGTCTTTGGTCTGTATATGTACAGCCTCTAGCACAATGGTTTTCTGGTCCAGACAAGCCCTTAGCCATCAGCACTAGTAATAAAGATTTTGTAGCCCAAATTCACTCTTCAGTTACACCTGTCCTCAGATGATGAGGGGAAGAGGATATTTTGCTTCATGGATCTTCTTGTACACCACACTGCACTCTGGGCACATCAAGGGTGTGGCAGTTTGCTTTAGCTGATAGGAAGTAGTAGCCTCCATGGAGCTGTTCTGCAGCTGGTGGAAAAGGCTTTTCATCACATTCAGCTGTCCAGCACGCAGCCCAGCTACTCTGGCTAGGTGCTGGCATGAGAATTTTGTGTGTCATGGACTGAGTACCACTTTGTTGTGGCTTTGGATCAACAGTGACCTCACAAGCCACTTGAAGCAATAGTGAACTGACATAGGAATATATTTGCTAGGGGTTTTTGGTTTTGTTTTTTGTTGTTGTTTTTTTACTTTCCAGAGAAAGGAAAGTACATACGTTTTGGGTGCAACTACTATTTTTGATTTGGTTAAGCAGCATAGGAGTTGTACTTTACCTGTACTGGAAAGACTCTAACTTTCCAAACAAATGGCTTTTCTAACGCAATATGAACTTAGAGACACTGTCCTAGGAAAAAAACCAGTCAAATGTGAGCTGTCCTGGAGCAGCAAAAGTGAGTCTCACATGAATTATGTTTGATAGGATCCTATTCCATCTGTTGTCAGATGTTGACTTTAATGGTGCTGCTCCCATGCATTTTACTCACCTGTTTTACTGTTTGCAGAATCATGACATTAATATTTTGGATGTATAAGCAAGCATTCTATTATTAGTCACACCAATGAACTGTATGATTGTAGGTATAAATTTGGTCAACTATATTATATTGGTGCAAACTGAAGGCAGTTAAATTGACAGCTGATATAAAAAAATCCTGTTTCCTGAAATAGATACATGATGCTTGTTGTTTCAAATTTTGGTGTAATTTACCTTAAAAAATACACTGAGCAGATGCTTTAAAAAGTTACAGAAAGACTTAGGCAAGCTAATGGCCCCCACATGCTATACAAAGCGTGCAACTAAGAGCTGACAGGAAGTTTGACAAAAACTTTGTCTGCTAGACATTTTTGAAGATTCCATAAAAGCTAGGAGACCAGGAAACGCCTTTGCTGATAATCTTAACACAATATGAACACTTGCAAAAGTAGATGGCCAGATTTTGATCACTCACTTCACGCCTGTCACAATACAGAACTTGTTTTGATGGTGCATAGTTGCATATCCAATATGCTTATTAGCTGGATAAAATTACTCCCCTTGATCTTTTCAATATGTCATTGATTATGCAAGATTTCAGCCCCGAACAATTGCTGGGGGTAGATTAAGACGCTGATAGTACCTTTTATCTAAAATTGTGTTATTTATTTGTACTGCAATGACATGTAGGGACCCCAAGGATGGATCAGGGCTCCATATTGCTAGACCCTGTACATACACACAACATAAAGATTGTCCTTGCCCCAAAGATCTTACAATATAAGTGATGTTTTACAAGCTTAATTAATTAAGCTTCATGACAGGTAGGTGGTATTATTTCGGTTTTACAGGTGGGAAAACAAATCCTCAAAGAGATTTAGGCACCTAACTAACATTGAGGCCCTGGGCTAGAGGGGTTTGAGTGACTGCAATAACAGTAGAGCCCAGTAATTGAATTCACATTTTACCAGTCCAGGGCTCTAACCACTAGACCAGGCTTTAGAGGGAAGCCCTTAATGATTGTTCTGAAGGATTGAGAGAGCAAGCCTGTCTCTCCAACAGCGGCAACAGACAAACCTTGAGTCTCCATTCCAGTATGCAGTGGCACTGGTTTGACATGAGACATTACAAGAACTTAGTTTTGTTAAAAACAATATGGCCTAAAATTCAGAGAGTAAGAATATCCTTGGATCTAAAAATATAGCACAGAATAAATATCAAATTTCATTATATGTGGAAGCAAAATAAATAGCACCAGTGGATTATTTTGGGGAAGTTCTATGGCCTGTGTTATACAAGAGATCAGACTGCATTATCACAATGGTCCTTTCTGCTCTATGAATCAGGTAATTTAAAAGTTTGTAAGTCAAGTTAAATATATCCTGCAACCCCCTCATTTATTTTGCAATTTTTAATTATCTGAGCTACTAGTACCTGGAAGTTGCTCACAGAAGCAATTTACTGTATCACTCTAACTTCGGGAGGAGAGGAGGAATGTTAACAACTCTTGTGCCTGATTCACGACTGCATTACTCCAGTGTTATGTCTGTGCACTCAATGGAGTGACCCTCATAAAGGAGGCACAATGCAATGATGAAACAGACCCATTTTGTAGAGATGTGAAGTTTTGGATGTAGGCCCAAATTGATTGAAGTTGAAGGAGCGTGTTTTGGTCTAGGCCTATCTTTGCTACTGTGCTTTTGAGGCTATGGAGGGTGTGAAAGTTGCTTACAGAATGAAAACATGCTGGCCATTTGTTTTTGGAGTGAGATGTCACATCTCATAACTGAATTTGAAACAGTCATGTTTCAGTATGAGAAATCTTCAAGTGCCGACCTGGAGATAACATGCACTTCAGTGGTTAGTCATTTCCTACAATAAAGGTGCAGTTTGAGCCTCTTTTTTTCTTTTCTCTGACCGCTAAGAACGTCTGCCATGGCTACTGCAAAGCACGGGGACAGTAAAAATATGTTTTGGAGAAAGACTGCACTGTGCAAATTTTTCTCAGGATGCTCAGTTTTGTTTCATTTTTTTTAAACCTAGGTTAAAACTGAGACTTTACATTTCACCCTGAGTAGAGGGCAGGCAGGAGCAGCCTAGAGAAGAAATTACGACTCGAAAAGTCATACTTCCTTCCCTACTTCCCCCAGTACTCCAGGGGAGAAGTAAACCGCCTGTTGCCCTTGACCAGTAGTAGATTACATCTCCCCCTGGAGTAAAGGTCAGTTTGTGCTTTGTGGTGAATAACACCACCCACTTTGTCCCCGGTGCACAGACAAGTAATGTGGGAGCATTGTGCATGGGAGTAAAAGGTGTGTTTTTTGCCCTTGTGCTGCTTTGTAGTGCAAGATACTGTCTAGCCCTCAAAAGATTGTGGCTGAGCTTTTCAAAAGTGCCTAAGGCCAAGATCCTCAAAGCTATTTAGGCACCTATCTCCTTTTGATTTCAATGGGAGTTAGGCACTTAAATACCTTTGAGTATCTGGACCTAAGTGATGTTGGAACTCAAGTCCCACTGAGTTTCATTGGAGAAACAATAATCCCCATTTTTTACAGATGGGGAAGTGAGACACATGATAAATTAAGTGACTTTCCCATGATCACACAGGAAGTCTGTGGCTGAGCTAAGAACTGAACCTAGATTTCCTGAGTCCGAGTCTAAGTCCAAGTGCATTGCCCTATCGCCTAGACTCTCCTTCCTCCCTGAAGTCAAAGTTTGGCATACAGTAAAGCTCATTGCAGGATCAAGCAGGAAACTATGGGCTATGAAAGAGAAGGCCTTTGTTAAAAGGTAAGTAGCGTTAACAACACAAAAAGAAGTGAAGACAGTCCCTGACCCCTGAATGTCCATTTCGATGGTTACTTCAATGTTCTCCTTTTCCAAGTTTGCATCAGCGTGAAAATCCCCCTACAGTGTTTTTCCTTGACCAGATAACCCACAGTGATAATGCATAGAGCCACTGATTCCTTCGTGTGTGATTAGGAGCCTCTTGGCCCTTCCCAGCAGAGCCCAAAGTTCCATTTTTTTTTTTTTTAATTTAAGAGTTATACTACTCTAAAGATAAGTGGCTTTAGGACTGTCTTGGCAGGAAAGCAAGAATATTCTGCCTCTTTTGCTTGCTATCCTTTATCCAAAATTAAATGGAGAAATTGTATCCTTTTGCTATGGAGAATATTGATAGTTTAGTTACATATTGCAGTACTTTTTTTTTCCTTTACAAGGAATTGTATTTAAAACAGATATAGGCCTAATTTTTCTTTCCTTTATGCTGGTGTAAACCAGGAGTAACTCCACTGAAGTCAAAATGGGTGTAGAAACTGATAGCAGGGTTAGGTCCTATGCCTCAAGCCCAAAGGTATGCCAACCCTCCTTCATAATCTCTAAGTGACATTGAGCTGCCAGAAACCTGTAAAAGTCACTCACACTCTCACAGAGCATTATTTACTTTCTATTCAGCTTTGTCACATCTGCCATCACTATCAAAAAAATGCAATGAATAAATAGCCAGTATGACAGTATATAAGTAGTGATAATATGACAAAATCAGCAATACAGTTATAATTTCTGTTGTTCTGATGTTTCTATTGTTGCTGATAAGGTAAAGATAAGGATAGAAAGCATTGTAGAGTAGGTGAAATAGGTCAGATCTCCAGCTGATCTTAAAGGCTAAAGGAATAAGCTGATACAACATAATACAGAACAAAGTAGATACATAAACAGGTGAAATAAGATAAAATTCCAAGTCCCTTCCCTACCTAATACCTAATAATTCATCCCTCCTCCTGTACAAATCCAGAATAAATGAGCTTTGTGCCTGGAACTAAACATGAGTTGAGGGAACCAGATGACATTCTCCCAACCCACAGGCAAGTTGTAGTACTGAAATGCAGCCATTGCCTCTTGACATTATCTTTGCAGGAGTTCTTAGCGATCAGATCCAAGAAAGCATAGATCCTGTGCCTCCTCCACCTGATCACTTCATACCAGCTTGTTCTGACCATCTCTGCAGTGCACAGCCCCTTTTCTCCCCCCTTTACATCTGCTCTGTCCATTTCTCCTCACTCCTCATAGAGGGCTGGTCACAGATAGCTTTGAGCGAGCTTGCCCCAGCAGGGTGGCTTTTTACCCAGTAAAGAATAACTAAATAAACCCCCATATATTTTTGGCATACTTCTGTCATGCCATGTCCTGTCTTCATTTACATGTAGTGTGTCACCACTATATTCCTAAAGCAATCTGAAAGTCAGCTTGCCTTAGTCAGGTCCTGAAGTTCTACTCCATCCTTAGTCAGACAGACTCCTGTTAAAGTCAGTGGGCGCTAGAGAGAGTAAAAACCAAGCATGGGCTGCTGGATCCGGTTGTAAAGGAGAAGAGAGAACACTTCATATGAATTTTAAAACCCTTTCTGCTGTCAACAAGTTTCATTCTGAAGTAGTGGGACAGAATTGTACATTATCTCATTGGAAGGACTTCCTAAGTTGTCTGCTCCATCCGCTGGCACTAGTACATGATTGCCCAATAGGCCAATCGGTTGTAGCCCACGAAAGCTTATGCTCTAATAAATTTGTTAGTCTCTAAGGTGCCACAAGTACTCCTGTTCTTTTTGCGGATACAGACTAAGGGCTGGTCTACACTGCCGCGCTAGTTCGGCGGCTGGGGATCGAAGTTCCGAGTTCGATTTATCGCGTCTGGTCTGGATGTGATAAATCGAACCAGGAAGTGATCCCCGTCGACTGCGGTACGCCAGCTCAACGAGAGGAGTACCGCGGAGTCGATGGGGAGCCTGCCTGCCGCATGTGGACCGCGTCTGAACCGCGGTAAGTTCGAAGTAAGGTATGTCGAATTCAGCTACGTTATTCACGTAGCTGAATTTGCGTACCTTACTTCGACTTGGGGGGTAAGTGTAGACCAAGCCTAACACGGCTGCTACTCTGAAACCAGTGTTTTATCTAGTCTCCTAAACCCCTCCGCTACCATCTTCTCAATGGCTACCTCCGGCAAATGAACCCATTGTCTAATCAACCCTTCTCACCCTTGGAAAAATTTAAACTAGACATTCTGAGCTATTTGCTTTTCAGTTTCTCTCTATTCCTTCTTGTTATGCCCTCCTTACATTGTTCTTCCCCCTCACTTGAAGATTTTTACAGTGCCCCATTATATCAACACCTATTGTTTGGGTAAATCCATCTGTGTGTAGAAGTTTCACAATTCGGTAACTGCCTTAAAATGAAAAAAAATAAAGCCAGAGAAAGCCAAACAGGAATCTTAATTTAAAAGGTTGATTTAGAGGCAGAAAAGCCAAGCCTATTTTTTTTTTTTTTGTTTTTGTTATTTTTTTGCTAAGCCACCGACTGCAATTCCTGGTCTGTGCTTCCCTTTCTGTCACTTCTCCATAATTCTTAGCATTTCGGTTGGGCTGCTGTGTCTCTGCTGCTTCCTCTTTTCCTGCATTCCTATATTTCATTATTTGCACTTCTTCCTCTTCGAGTGCTTTTACAACAGTGCGAGGAGGATGTGGAAACCCAGTTACAATATGACACACAAACTGCAGAGTCACAATTGCTGGTATTCGGTTTCACCTCCTGGAGTGTGGAGATGAAGGGTGGGGCAGTGGGGAGGGGAGAAAGAGACCTATAAGCAGGGGAGACTGATTGTCCAAGCCCAGAGGTTCTGGAGCAGGGGTTTGTGATGGCAGCTTTTAATGTATTTGTTTCAGTGTTGTCTGAAGGTGAAAAAAACATTAGGGAAGATCCTCAGCTAGTGTGAATTATTGTAGTTCCATTGGCTTCAGCGGAGTTTTGATGATTTAACCAGATGAGGATCTGTCCCATTACATTAAAGCTGTATTGGCTTAGACCCGGGGTTCTCAAACTGGGGGTCAGGACCCCATTGGGGGTCATGAGGCTATTACGTGGGGGGGTTGTGAGCTGTCAGCCTCCACCCCAAACCCCGCTTTGCCTCCAGCATTTATAATAGTGTTAAATATATAAAAAAGTGTTTTTAATTTATATGGGGAGAAGGGCCGGCTCCAGCATTTCTGCCGCCCCAAGCAAAAAAAAAAGCCGCGATCGGTTGCCGCCCCTCTCCCTTGGCCGCCCCAAGCACCTGCTTGTTAAGCTGGTGCCTGGAGCCAGCCCTGATGGGGGGATCGCACTCAGAGTCTTGCCATGTGAAAGGAGTCACCAGTACAAAAGTTTGAGAACCACTGGCCTAGACCCACAGTAAAGAGTAAACTAGCTGCAGTAAGTATCTGACACATTCAGTCCTGCTTAATTTGCCAGGCAGCTGTGAGACCCCCAACAATGTGTGCAACTCTTATACTATACTGTGAGGAACATTGTCACTTTCTAGGTCTCGCTGTGACCAGGGGCCTCTGCATTAAGTGGTTCCTCAGCCAAAGAATTTGCTGCAGAATCTGGGCTTTGCTTTTCTCCTAAAGATAAGAGTACAGATCCAGACTTCATGTTTGTGAAGTGAACCCTTTAAAAGGGTGGTGAATGTAAATCGTGCAGTGTGGTCTTCCTGAGACTGCAGGCAGCCAGAAACGCTTGCCCCGAGAGATGTGTACTGCCCCCATCCACTTCAGAAAGGCATTTTCAGGGTTGCTATAAGCAGATATTACACATAGGGGCCTTCTGAAGCCTTTCAGCTGGGCTGCCTGGATACGTGCCCTGAGAACCCGTGTACGATTTGCTCCAAAATTCTGTTCCATGACTCACAGGGAGGAAGGGGGCAGCTAAGGAGACATACAAGTGTGGGGTGGGAGGAAATAGGTAACATGTCCAGACTGCTGTGTTTGTTTGTGGGAGCAGTTAGAGGAACAGTAGCTGGAGGTTTCCTGTTAAACCCAACAAGGGGGAAGCTGTGATATGCCTCAGCTATGGCTGCAATAGAAGAAGAGAGATCCTGATTCCCTAGGGGGCTCAAGTTCCGTGGCGTTCTCAGGGTGGGATTTTCAAAAGCACCTAAGTTGATTTAGAAGCCTAAGTCCCATTGAAATTTTACAATGCTGTGTAAAAAAAAAATATATATATGTACCTTCAGCCACGGCAAAGCAGCTTGTACTCCATGCTATTCAGCACTGGAGCATGACCAGACGGGCTCCTGCAGCTGCAAAATTGGAAGCAATGTCTGAAAAAGCTCTGGTTGTGGACTCTGAACCCTAAAGAGGACAATACCTGTTAATAATGTTACCTGTTTCCCTGCTGATCATATTAGCAGAACAACCCATGTAATGTGTATATCGCAAAGTCCCAAGATACCTACCACTCCTCTCCAGGTGCCAAAAACACCAACTAACCACTACCCAACTGACAAACCCTCCAGCTTAGCCCCTGACAATGTCTATGACTATGTCTACACCTACAGCGGCATGTAGAGCACAGGCACTGCATGTGTAGCTACAAGCTGCAGTGAAGGCTCGGTTAGTGGGAAGGCTGTGGGGAAAGCCTTTCCTGGAGCCTTTCCCTGAGGCTTCCCCATTGCTGGAGCCTTTCCCCATTGCATCTCCCTGCCAGAGCCTTTCAATCCGGGGGGGAGGGAGGGAGGCTCTGGCAGCAGGGAGGCAGCGGGACACTGCACTGCTTAAAAATAGCAGTGTAGACATGGGAGGCAGGACTTGGGCACGTAGAGAGCTGTGTAGTGTATACACTGTGGGGTTCAAAGCATGTAGTGCTTTCTCTACTCACCTGTGTCTCACCATCTATGCTGCTATTTATACCTGTGCTAGGTGAGTGTGCTGTGTCTGTACTCTACACCAGTGGTCTCCAAA
>NW_020664530.1:11863476-11935497 GCF_002925995.2 Terrapene triunguis
CGGGGGCCAGCGGTGCTGGGCGGTCGGGGGGTGCGCCGGGCCGCCAAGGGCCGGCGGTGCTGGGCGGCCGGGGGGTGTGCTGGGCTGGGGGTGCGCTGGGATGGGCGTGCTGGGCCGGGGGCCGGGCCGTGGGCCGGCGATGCTGGCCCGGGGCTGGCCTGGGGGTGCTCGGCCGGGGGCTGGCCCGGGGCCGGCACCCCAGGGCCCGAGCCGAGCCAGGCTGGAGAGGCCGGGGCCGGCTGCCGGAGGGGGCCAGAGTGGGCCGCGCCTCCTCCCTCACCCCACCCCACCCCCGCAGCTTACCTGCTTCCTGCTTCAGGCTTCCCACGAATCAAATGTTCGCGGGAAGCAGGGGAGGGGGCGGAGTTGGGGCGGGGACTTTGGGGGAAGGGGTGGGGTTGGGGCGGGGCCGTGGGCGGGGCTGGGGGCGGGGCCCCGTGGAGTGTCCTCTTTTTGGACACTCAAAATATGGTAACCCTAACAAGGGCTGCTGTGCTGACTGGATTACTCATTTTCCTATTTAATTCATTAGACACCCTCCAGTTTTGAATGTGGAATGAAACTGGTTCAGCCTGCAGAAGTTTTAGTCTGTTGCAGAAGTCAGGGATACTTGTCTCAGAATATAGTTTAGCTCTCCACGGGCCACTTATAGGTTAGGATAGACAAAACATGTGTGAGAAGCTACCAGAGTGCATGTGTGCACATGCACACATATGAAAAGGGCATGGCCACAATTTTCAGAAGTAACTGGTGATTTTTGGTGTTCATTTTTGGATGCTGAACTTGAGATACCTTAAAAGGGCCTGCTTTTCAGAGCATGAGTGCTCAACGCTTTCTGAAAATCAGGAGCCTTAAAAGTGTCTCAAGATGGGCACGCAGAGATGGAGGCACCCAAAATCACTAATCACTTTTTAAAATGTTTTCTTCTAGGGGTAGGTGAGCAAATAAAAAGCAATTTATTAGGCTTGAACAAAGGAGCGAAAGCTGAAGTTAGACAAATTCAGACTAGAAATAAGGTGCAAATTTTTAACAGAGATGGTAATTAATCACTGGAACAACTTACCTAGGCTGTAGTAGATTTTCAATCACTTGAAGCCTCTAAATCAAGACTGAATGGCTTTCTAGAAGATACTATGGCCCAACCAGAAATTATGGTCTCGATGCAGGACTTACTGGGTGGAATTCTACGGCCTGTGTTATGTAGGAGGACAGACCAGATCATAATTGGTCCCTTCTGCCCTTAAAATCTGTGAAGCTACTAAATATGGGGTGGTATTTATGAGGGCCAGTTTATCAAATGGGGATTTCTTGGAGGTATTTGTTTCCTGCTGCCGACAGAGAGTTGTCTGTGGTGCGTTAGTTAACCTCTCTTGTGTGTAGATAAAAATCATTATAATTTAAGATGCTGGCACTCTGAAAATAATGATTGTTTTGTTAATTATTGTATAAAGTAAGTGTGTGATCTCGGCTCCCTTTCTAGAAATTATTAAAAGTAAAATTGGCTGCATAATTAGAGTGGTCACTACTGAGCACACGGCTCTCCTCCTTGTCCATTCCCCAGCCTAAAAGTACTGCTGATGTTTTTCTGTTTCTAAATCAGGACTAAGTTTCAGTGGGTTAGCACACTAGCCTTTGACATCTAGAACCCTGAATTCAGAACCTTATTTAGGGCCCGCTCCAGCTTCCACTGAAGTAGACATAATCCTTTTCATTGACATCAGTGGGAGTTGGATTGAGGCCTTTGCTCAAAAGTGAGAACGAGTGTTTTTGTCTCCTCCTATTCTATATCACAAAACCACTGCGCTATTTGGTGTAGTTCAGTGTGACTGTCCGTCTTAGCTCAAGAGAGGTTCAGGAATTGATTAGCTGGGAAGTTGCAAGTCATGACGCACGTGCATTTGAAGAGCAGAACAGGGAAGCTTGCACCGACATTGTCCACACTAGATCTGATCCGACTTTAATTGAGTTACTCTTAATTGATGTTGGCATCAGTGAAAGAGGAATACCATTCACTATGCCTGGCCAAGCCAATGCTATCTGTCTTTCACTTGCCATGCACACTATTGGGGAGGTGTTCAGCACTATAGGGCAGACCTCAGTTGAGCTACACCACGTTACACCAGGTGTGAAGCGAGTTGATTCTGATCTCACTTGTACCAGTGTAAATCAGGAGTTGGTGTCAGTGGAGTCAAACTGGTGTCTGTGAAATCAGAATCAGGCTCAAAAAGCTCAAATTATAAATTGTCACTTCAAATCATCAGCTTGGTCAATTTGACGGTAAACTCCTGTCCTGCTGGTGTCTGGTATGACACCTGAGTGACAGCAGTTTTCTTTGAGCACCAGCTTTTTCCTATAGGTACTGTACTCTCCAATGCACGAGTGTCTTATCACATACCTGCTGTGTGAGGCAGCAGTGTACCTGTTAACAGAAATGTGAGGTCCGTGGTGCCAAACTGAGACTTTCTTATGGCCTGGAATAAAAGGAACAAAATTCAGTGCTAAGACAGCACTGTACTAGTTAAATCAACAAAAAAATCCATCTTACATTGACATTACTTAACAGCACAGCTCAATAAAAGTGGCCAACAAATTCTAAAAGTATACATCTAATTTTAGTGCTTAACAGACGGAAGGAAAATTTAGAACAGGCCCAAATCTCAAAGCTATTTTATGTCAATCACAGCTTAGGTCATAACAGTTCATCTCACCTAAAGTGGTTACTGACCTGCAAGTGCCTCTTCCTTTTTGTTACAACTCAGTGTAATGTCCCCTGCAGTTCAAGAACCCCCTTTGATGTGGACACAGCGGTGAAATGAGGAATTTCCCTATAGCAGGTATTTAAGTGGTTCCAATGTGGGGGTTATAGGGCTCCTACCATATAATCCATAATTTGGGATGGGCTGTCCTCAGCCTACCTCTCAGGACTCTCCTTGTTCTGAGTCCTACCATCACCATCCCCCCTCGAGGGGGAAAGAGGATACAGAAGGGTGGGGACCTCAGCCCACGGGGGCCACAAGGTATCACCCTATTCCATGAAACTAGGGCCCATCACCATAATTCAATGTCTTTTATCTCATTCTCACACTGGAAGCTGGCTGCAAGTTGTGATGAATTACCATCTCAGCTTAGGTACCAAGCACACTCCTACTTAACCCACAGTGGCTTGAAGGTGCTGCAAGAAAGGTGAAAAACTCTCCAGTCCTCTGCTAATTGCCCCACGGAAGAAAAAATTCCCTTCTGCCCCCTAAACAGGAGATCGGTTAGACACGCAGCATCTTTCAGACCGGGTTCCCATTCCTAGTTCGGGAGGGGATGCTGGAACAGAGCCAAAAGAGGCACCACGTGGCCCTGCTCCTGGGAGCTGAGGAATAATGACACTCAGCACCACTCCCCCTCAACTGCCAATGGGTGCCAGAGACTGCCAGAGGGTGAAGAAGCTACTAGGCATCCCTGAGTAAGGGTCTCCCTCCTTCACTGCTGGGACTATCCCCTTTCACCACTGGCATCAGTAAGTTCTCCCAGCCATTGAGGCAGGTGGGTGGCATTTCTGAACTTCTGTCTTTTTTTAAATTGATTGTGAGTTGCTGGGGGTTACAGGAGTTCTGACACTCTCCGCTGGATCAGCTGTTATCTTAACCTCCCACAAATTCTGGGGTTGTCTTAGCATTGTGTTCTGAGGTATCTCAGACCTAAGGAAAGCTGCAACAGGCAACATTTGGTTAGAGCTGTTGGATGCAGCACAGAAGAGAAAATTACTTCAGAGACTTCCTCCCCCCAGTCCCAATAATGGCTGGGATCTGATTGTGTCCAGGGAAAGGAAGAAGGATTTGTTTTTTTCCCTTGGATGAGGATAAAGACGTTGGGATGTGGAAAAGGGGATGGGAAAGTGAGATAAAAAGAGAGACTTTAAAAGATTGGGATAAATATAGGCTAAGTAAGATGTTTCCAACTTGGTCCAAACCTGTGAGCCCTTTGAGGATCTCCCATCACTGTTCAGAACACCCAATTACTTTTAGCACATACTGGACATTTTCCCTGGCCACAATACCAGACATACGATCCCCACACTAGCAACTGATTGGCTGCAATACACAAGGGGGAAGGAATAATTTTGTAAAGAGACTTGCTTCAAGGGCTATCTCCATCAGTGAGATCCAAAAAGCTGATACAAGATTTCAGTGTAATAGTTTTAGGTGTCCTACCCAATGATCTAGATTTCATCACAACAATTGACTGCACGGGTGATTTGGTAAACTATTATCAAAATTCTCCTATTGGCTCTAACATCTGAGAAGAAAACACATCAAAAGAGTCAGACAAAAGTGTCTAACAAGGCAAAGGGATACTGTCATGACTAAGGGCTTGTCTATCCTGCAAAAAAACACTAAACCCATAGCAGCAAGTCTCAGAGCCTGGGTCAATTGAGTCAGGCTCTGAGATGCATCCTCCTTGCCCGAGCACATTTCCAGCCTGGGCAGGAACTTCTGCATGGCTATTTTCAGCCCCGTAGCACGAACCCCACAAACCCAAATCAGTTGACCCAGGATCTAAGACTTGCTGCCGTGGGTTGTTGGGTTTTTTTCAGCATAGACAAATCCTCATAGGCCTGAAACTTAACCTAACTCAGACTCATTTTCCCAATTGATCTAACCCTAGGAAAGAGGGAGGAAAAAATCTATCATTTCCACAAAATGAGGCCTGGAACATTAGAAAAAGTCAATTTCTCTGTTCAGTGACTTGTCTACAAGAGATTGGGTGGCAAGATTCTTGTCTATTTCAATCTTTGACCTGTTCTCAAAAGCAGAACACACAGGCAGCACAGAGGGATGATGGGATTAATAAAGACACACCCACAAACCAAAATGCAGCTGGTAGATCTCATTTTAGGCCTACCAACCTTTAAGACAGCTGGGGAACCATCAGCAGTCTCTTAACATACAGTACAATGTATCACCATGACAGCTGAAGAATCCCTGGTAATAGTTCTACACTGTGCTGTTATTCTGCCAACAAAGGAGAAAAAGGAGCCTGCTTTGTAGTGAGGTTATATCGCTTTAAATATGCAAATTGGTATTTAAACAGATCAGTTGCATTTAGGGGCCAATGTAAATCTGCATAGTTCCATATAAGTCGCTCAAGATATGTAAATTGTTCATCGAATTCGAGCATTGAAAATGTTTACCTTCTTTTTGCAGGGAGTAATTAATACAGTGTCTTTAATTAATATAACTCTTTCCACCTAAACCATATTAGTCTTATAAACGATCATTCTTGATGTATCCAGCATGTACAGGGATTTCACAGAGTTTTTTTCAGTGGGCTTAAATTCTCTCCCCTAACTACACTTCACATCACTTCTATATACCTGACCACCAGTATGTAGCCTTATTCCACTGGTTGGGTTCCTGGATCCCCACCTCATTGTGCCCTTCCTTTGGCTAGGAATCTCTCCAGCCTATTCCGGTCTATTCTGGTAACTAGACACTGAGCTTTTACACGTATAACTACAATGCTTTGTTTATGAACCCACCTGTCTCTCCAGCTTGGTAGTTTTCTCTGGACCCCACTGTTAATTCCTTATCTCAGTGAACCTCCCCTCTTTTCCAAAGACTGGTCCTGCACCAGTCAGCCCTTTTATTGCAATACTAGGTGCTCTCTTTGTGATTGCAAAACTCTCTGGTGTCGCCACACTCCTAAATCAGAAAGTGGAATCCACACACAGCAAGGCAGTAGATTTTGTTGTTGTTGTTTAAAAACAGCACATCCTAGAGTGCAGATCAACACTGATAAGTTTCCCCGAAGTGTTCTTGGAGGAAGGATTTGAGAGAGAGTGGATGCCTCCCCTGTCAGGAGAGGTCATTATTGGCGTTAGGCGTGGTCTGCAGCAAAAAGTTAGGTCTACCCACTAGGTTGCTCAGTCCAACCCCCTGAGCAATGTAGTTAAATCGACCTATCCCCTGGTGTAGACAGTGCTAGGTCAACAGAAGAGTTCTTCTGTCAACCTAGCTAGCACTTCTCACAGATGGATTACCTACACTCACAGGAGAACCCCTCCTGTCAGCATAGATAGTGTGTACACTGAAGTGCTACAGCAGCTGTGTGGCTGTAGCATTTCAAGTTTAGACAAGCTCTTAAATTGTGATATGTATCAAGTTCTGCTTCTTTTGGAAAACTGTTGGTGCAACAAAAGCCAGGAAGTTCTGTATCTATAGATTCTTTGCAGAAAGCAGCTTCACACAGATGCACCTATATCCGCTGTGAATATTTTCATATCTGACAATGATTTCGTATCACTTTTATTGTATATTGTGACTTGCATTATTTAAAAATTCACACTAAATGCCCTTGTGTTATTTTCTTATTCTTCAATGTGCCTGCAAAATAAATTCAGATAGAAACAGAGGAGGCAAGGAACTGCATTTGTGCAACGCTGTGCCCCTGGGCGGGTCACTGTTAGGGAGAATCAAACCTGGAGTTTCTGTACTAAAAGCATGAGCCTTTGCTACCAGTCTTAGGGCACGTCTACAATACAAAATGAAGTTGACTTAAGTTAAGTTGACATATAGCCACCACAGTATTAAAGCGGTGGTTCATGTCCACACTGTGCTCAGTCTGTCAGCAGTGCACGTCCTCACATGGAGCGCTTCCATCCACTGAAGTGGGGCATTGTGGGGCACTGACAGCTGGAGCCCTGCCGCTGCCCTGGGGCTGACAGCCTCAGCTGTACGTATGGGGCTCATAGCTGCCCCACCCCAATTGTCAGCACCAGGCCGGGGGAAGAGGAGCCTTGAGCGTGTCATCTGGGGCTGACGCCAATATGCCGATCTAAGTAACACAGTGTCTACTGCACGCTCTAACTACACTGACACTAGCAGTATGCCTCGCGTGGCGGTATTATGTCGGTGTAGCAGGCCACTTACTTCAGCAGAAGCAGCATTCTAGTGTAGACACTGACACAATTAGGTCGACGTATGCTGCCTTACATCGACCTAACCCTGTAGTGTAGACCAGTGGTTCTCAACCAGGGGTATGTGTTGGGGACATCAAGGGTCCATCAACTCATCTAGATATTCGCCTAGTTTTACAAAAACCTACTGTGGCGGGGCGAGGACTCACCGGTGCGGCGCCTCCTGCTGGTCGTCCAGGGAATTAGCTCTTCCAGCCCAGAGCGCCCTCTGCAGGCTGGTGTCTCACCTACCACTGGCCTCTGTCTCCCTTCCAGACCCGGTGCCCTTTGTCCAGGGATTCTGCAGACCACAGTACCCCTGAACTCTGGGTCTCCCCTCCCAGGGGAACCCCCAACCCCCTATCCCCATCTTGCCTCAGTGGCTACTGTCAGTCTCCATTTAGCCCCCCGCTCACTGGGGCAGAAGGCAGTCTGTAAACCACTCATCATTGACAAGGGGGGTTGGACTAGCTGCCTCTGCCTATCTCTGGGCTGCCTCTCTGCAGCCCTGGTACCCTTTTGTGGGCCCTTAACTCGGCCTGCAGCCTGGGGCTTTGCTAGGCTGGAGCTCCCCAGCTCCCTCTGCCCTTCCCCAGCACTGCTGCACCCTAGGTACCCTCCTCAGCTTCCCAGGCAGCCAGGTCCTTCTCTCTCTAGGAAGCTAGAGAGAGTGTGTCTTTCAGTCTCTGGCCCTCAGCCCTCTTACAGGGCCAGCTGTGGCTGCTTCCCCCGATCAGCCTAGCATTTCTCCACCACAGCCCTCTCCAGGTTTCCTTTAACCCCCTCAGGGCAGGAGCGGGGTGACCGCCATGCTACACCTACATAAAAAGCACTAGTAAAGTCAATACAAACTAAATGTTTATACAGACAATGACTTGTTTATACTGCTGCATATACTGTACACTGAAATGTAAGTACAATATTTATATTCCAATTGATTTATTTCATAATTATATGGCAAAAATGAGAAAATAAGCAATTTTTCATTAGTAGTGTCTTGTGACCCTTTTGTATTTTTATGTCTGATTTTGTAAGCAAGTAGTTTTTAAGTGAGGTGAAAGTTGGGAGTACGCAAGACAAATCAGACTCCTGAAAGGGGTACAGTAGTTTAGAAAGGTTGAGAGCCACTGGTGTAGACCAAGCCTTAGAAAGCTCACCTTGAATGGTCTCTTAGAATGTGTGCTAACTACTTATGCTAAACCATCTGTTCAATCTTGTATTTAGCTGGGACACTCTGAGTGCCTTTCCCAGACCTGAAGAAGAGCTTTGTGTAAACTCGAAAGCTTGTCTGTCTCACCAACAGAAATTGGTCCAATAAAGATATTATATCACCTACCTTGTCTCTTATAAATCTCAGGTCTGTTAGCAACTATAAGTAGCACTTGATCAATGTCTCTGTCTGATAAAACTTTTCTCCCTTCAACAATGCATAATTTTATTGATACTTCAGGTGAACACCCAACAGGCAGCAGATAAACTGCTTGGATTCAAACACCCTCTAGTTTAGATCCAGAGCAGAACTGTGCAGATTAGGCCCATTGAACTGGTTATAAAGCCCGCTAGAACCTAACTAGTTAGGCCCTGCTTCAGCAAAGCTGGATGCATGCTTAATAGATTTAAATAGGAATATTCACATGCCTAAGTACCTTTTTGAATTGGGACCTTAGGTCTGATCATTGTTCTATGTGCAAAATAGTTTCCCACCTCCTAGCCCCCATCTGCTTTTGTTGGACTTTACCAGATCACCTACATTGCTGCAACAGAATTCTTTGGCGCTTTCTCTTCTTGGTGTGGTGGGGATTTCTTGGATAATCAGATGTTAATAGGAGGCTGTGCATAAATCCCCACAGTCCTGGAGGAATAGAGACCCATTTTGTGGACATACAGAAAGGTGTGGCTTTTTATGTCCACTCATTTGCATTCACTATGCACCAACTTGCATGTTGTAATTACAATTCCACAAGAAAATGCCAATCTGGTTGCATGACACAATAAGCGAAGGGCAACTTTATTCATCCGTTAAGAGAATGTGGAAGCAGGGATATTTTGCCCATCGACTATCACACTGATGTGCTTCTTCTGTGAACTCTAGCTCGGGTTTTGCATTTGCAGTGGAAGGAAATGGCAGCCTCAGATCACCAGATGGGTGGAGCTCACCAGAGTGGTTGTCCTGTTGGAGATAGCTTATCTGAAGGAGCCTGTGTGTCTGGAATCATGTATATTTGAGTAAAAGCCAAAATTGGGGTAGGGAACAAGTTGATTCCAAAGGCTGATTGTCTAGGAACCTTGAGTAGAGGGAGTGGTTGAGTTTACTTCAGAAGGATGCATCAGGAATCATCCTTATCCCACATGCCCAGTATGCTGCAGTTGCAGGGGGCCTCAAGGCATTGGTGGATCTTAGTGCTAACTTTTCTTCTTTTTTTTCCTTTTTCCTTTTAAAATCCATCTGAGAACTAGATGAGTCTGAGCAGCTGCCCAATTATTATGAAGTACCTGCAGTTTCAGGCATAGTCTCTTCTTTGCCATTTTGAATTTTGTGGTACAGTAAACGACTCACAAACAGGTGGTTGTGAAGGAAAGTCGACCTATTCTGTCACTAGGTTTACTCATCTCTTTCGGGGGTTAGCTTATATTTGTCTTACTGGTTCTGCTGTTCCTTGGCACACTGAATTCTTCAACAGGTTGAATCCTTTTCTGATGAAAGTGCTGTACTGGAATTTGTTTAGGCTGGTTTATAGCAGGTGGTTGTTGTTGCTTTTAGGGGTTTTGTGAGCTTTTTAAAAAATAGTTCTTTTATCCATGCGAATAGTGTATTTTAAAGTCCAAATTTTTAGCCAACCGTAAATGGCATCTAGTTTTTTTTATTATTTCCCACATGCAGTGCTTAATTTGTGCCAGGGTTTGCCAAGGCTGAGCCCCGGCACCTCTAAACTTGGCAGTTCATAGCCCTGGCACCTCTGGGCTTGCTGCATCAGTTATAAAAGTAAAAAAATTGCTTGAGCCCTGGCATCTCGTTCATCAAAAATTAAGCACTGCACACATGTAAGTATCACATATGCATGTTCCAGTTGGTACTTGTACATGCAAGTGCAATAACTGCACGTGAAAAATCACAGGCCACTTTTAAAACGATTTGGCCTCATCTCCTTTTTTCTGGAGTTCAAGAACCAGTCAGTTTGGATAAGTCCAGCAAGGCCATATTGTGTCCCTCAAACTGGTAACCTGGACCAATCCCATTAAAAAAAATGATGCAGATAAGCAAACTCACAAATTTCTTTACTTTCTCCTTGAAGTGAGTGACTGAAGCTATTATTAATTATTGTTATTAACCTCATTATTATCATTATTAACTTCTGCCCAGACCTTTTTAAAGATATTTCACAGCTCCATGGAGAAAGCTTTAAAAAGGCATGGGGGGGATGGGAGGGGCAAGAGTTATTAATAAAAAAGTCAAACTAGAGAATAAACTTCATTCATTATTTTACAAGCCAGCCCATGAATTTTGTATCTTTGAAAATCATTCTGTGGACAAACACCTCGCCTGTATGTCTTGTAGTTCTGTGAATTGTTTCTTCCCTTTAGCCTTTAATACCAAGGATATTTCTGAGGCATTCATAAACCCAGCTGCTTCTTCCCCACCTGTAGCACTACTCCTCTTTGGGTATGTCTACACTACCCGCCGGATCTGCGGGCAGCGATCGATCCAGCTGGAGGTCGATTTATCTCGTCTAGTCTAGACACGATAAATCGACCCCTGAGCGCTCTCCTATTGGCTCCTGTACTCCACAGCTGCCAGAGGCGCAGGCGGAGTCGACGAGGGAGCGGCAGCAGCTGACTCACTGAGGTGAAGACACCATGGTAAATCGATCTAAGTATGTCGACTTCAGCTACGTTATTAACTTAGCTGAAGTTGCATAACTTAGATCGACACCCTCCCCCCCCAGTGTAGACCAGGCCTTTGTGACAGCAAAATCGTTTCCACAACAACTCGTTGTGATGTCACAAACTAAGGGATTGTGACTTCAGGTGCGTAATTAGCATCACAATCTGAGTCAAAAACCCTCCCCACTTAAAAAAACAAAACAAAACCCCACCACATCTGATTTTATTTGAAAGTCTTTATATAATAAAATAACGTGAATTACTGAAAATATTATATTTAGGCAGATTTTTACCAGGGTAAATGAGAGCAAAGTCTCGCTCCATGTGTTGTCTCAAAGTTTGGATTGATTTTCTTGTTTATTTTTTAAATAATAAATAATAATCTGTTCCTGTCTTCTTCAGCAGTATTGTCTGTAATTTGCTAGTAAGGATGGTATTAAAGATTTTATTCTCCTCAGCACAACATTTTAAATCCAGTATTCAAATCAATTGGCTCTTGTTGCAGCTTTATCCGTCCACCGCTTGAACAATTATAATATCCTTCATGCAAAAATCTTGCTGTACTGTAAATTAAAACATCAATTGATAGCAGCAGAATACTTCCAACTTCCCTTAAAATAGCAAATTAAAACAAAACTTGCACACACAAAAAATAACCCAAACACTCAAAAGGACCTTTCCTTTGCTATTGACTTCTAGGACCCTGTGAGGTGGGAGGGTCTCAGAACCTGGGCTGCAGCCTGAGCCCAGACATCTACACCGCAATTAAACAGCGCCTGATCCCGAGCCCCGCAAGCTTGAGTCAGCTGGCACAGGCCAGCTGCAGAGTTTTAACTGCAGTGTAAAAATACCCTTATGTATCACAAGATGAAGATTCCCTAGTGGGATTTTCAAAAAGTGCCTAAGCAAGGTAAGCCCTTAAGTCCCATTCAAATCAGTGTGACTTAGGCACCTAACTTGCTTAGGCACTTTTGAGTATCTCACTAGGCATCTATTTGCATCTTTAGGCACTTAAATGCCATTGCAAATCTAGCTCTGCAGTCATAAACTCCTTGGAATATCAACTGAAGAGAATAAGGGCAAAATTTTCAAAAGCACTTAAGTGATTCAGGAGGCTTAGTCCCATTTTCAAAAGTGACTTCAATACTTAGGGCCAGATTTTCAAATCTATTTAGGCACTTCAAGATGCAGCTAGTTGCCTAATTCCCATTGAATAATTCCCACCTAACTCTCCTAAATAGTTTTGAAAAAATGGCCTGTAAGACCCTTTGACTTTCAATGAGTCTTAGGCTCCTAGACCCCTAAGTCACATAGGGGCTCTTGAAAATTTTGCCTTGTGTCTTTAGGCTAGAGTCAAGCCATTCTAAGAACTGATGCACAGACACCCAGGGAAAGGAAGCATATAAAAAGGCAGTTCCTTCTCCCAGCAAAAAAATTTAGCTTTCTTTATATGTGGGTTGCATAAAGGGACTTCAGAGCTAGACTAGAAACTATAATCCAGCGTGTGGTAAAACAGACATTTACTGGATCGAGACAGTCATAGTATGTAAACAGCAGGATTTACTGTTTCACCAGAAGTCAGTTAAGTTCTCTGAGAAATGGCCCGTTGATCTTGCCTGACTATATTTCAGCAAATTGCTCAGTAAGAACTCTTTTTGCCTCAGATTTCCACCTATTAAATTATACTGCATCACATGAACATAGAGTCAAGATTTCTGAGTCGATTCCTTACAACAAGCAGCTGCACAGTAAGGATGCTTTGAGCGGAGGCACTGTGTCTGCTGGGATTCTGCAGCTTCATGGCTTGTGGCTTGGGAGAGGGAAAAGGAGGAGAGAAGAAAACAAAAGAGGAGAGTGTGGGTGTTTCCTTTCCCTTCCTGTGACAAAATCCTGAACACCCCGAACTCAACTGCCAAATCCTCTATCAGCCATTAAGAGCCTCCTGTTTCCCAAGCAACCCACTGTGGTCTCTCTCCCCCTGTCAAATCTTCATTCATGACAAAACCCTTCATTTCTCACTCCATATTGCCCAGCTCCTCCCAGGGGATCATGGGGTGGTTAGGCACATGAAACCTTTGAGGATCTGGGCCCAAATCCTTTTCTCAAGGGGCCAAAAATAACCAAACCTCTCCACCAGCCTTCCCCATAACAATATGAAATGGTCTCTGTGTAGCAAAAGCCCTGATTTCCTCCTCCAAACCAACAAGAATCCTGAACAGCATTACACACACTCTCTCTCTCTCTCTCTCTCTCTCTCTTTCTTTCTCACACACACACACACACACACACACACACAGAAATACAAATCTGACCTCTATCATCTGCAAATACCTCTGTCTTCCCTTAATACTTGCTGTGCTGTAGTTCCATATTGCTCATGCCAAGGCCCCTGTGCACTGCACAGAAAGCTGGGCCTGTAACTTCTGCCACTAGCTTCTTGGATTTCTGCAGCACTCTGGTGCAGCAGACTGGAAATCTTGCAGCAGCATCGTTTCAGTTTAAAAATTGAGGTTTTGTTGAAACACATGTGAAAAGTAATAGAATAATAATTACATTAGCCCTGCTCATATATTTTGATATTAAACGCAATTTGCTCTCTGTCCTTATATCTGCAGTTTCCAATGTGCTGCAGGTTGATATTAACTACCTGTATTGTGGAAATAGTCGGGGAGATAGGAAGATGAAGGATTTGGTACGTGGTTAGTTGACAGGCACTTTGGACACGGGAGGAACCATGAGAGGAAGCTGGGGATTGTGGGAGACGTACATTAGATAGATGGTTCTCTTAATATCATCGTCTCTTAAAATTTGCAAGAGCCTCTTTTACCTTTCAGTTGCCTTTCCTGCAATTGTCTTTTGGCATTTATCACATCATTCTTGGGGGACTTGGTAGTTCAGTCACATTGGTGCAATATATGCATTCATCACAGTGAAAGTGGATTCTGATTTAACCTCCTATGTATCTGGAGCTTAATTCACCACCACATTAGTCCAGTGTTTTGCTGGTGTCATTCAGTGGCATTACATCAGCGTAAAAATGAAGTATCACAGTGATGAATCAGGCCCAACCTGTATAGGAGCTTAAAAGGTCATCTCTAACCAAATTTAAGCATATTAATTAAAAGAATAATAGCTTGACTGGGTTAAAAGGGCTAGGTTTTCATAATAATAATAGATCATATAGTGTGCATGGGTTAGGTTATCTGTACAATACTGGGCAATTCATGTTTTGTTGTCTAGAAAACACAAAGTATCAAATATTTATTGTTGCATCAATAAATCTGAAATACAAATCCTGCTCCCTGAGAGACTTGTCACATCATCTGAGCACTAGAAATACCTCCATAGAAGGGAAGGAGATCATACAAGTCTCATCTTCCAACAGAAACAGAAAATGTTGATATTTAATCCAATCCAAGTATAAAGCTTCAGACAAAACTTTAAAAACTGATGCCATGCCACTGATCACAATTAAAAAAATCTGCTTTAATACACCTCTACCCCAATATAACGCTGTCCTCGAGAGCCAAAAAATCTTACTGCGTTATAGGTGAAACCGTGTTATATCGAACTTGCTTTGATTCACCGGAGTGCACAGCCCCGCCCCCCCGGAGCGCTGCTTTACCGCATTATATCCGAATTCATGTTATATTGGGTCGTGTTATATCGGGGTAGAGGTGTACATTTAAACTGATTTCCCTTTCCTCCTCCCACCATGTTAAACACTCTCCCATTTCCACTTGTTTTATTCCCCATTCCTGCTCTAACACATCCAGGCTCCTGTTGAGTACATTGATGCTCTATACCTCCATGGCTATTTTCAGTAATTAAAGTACTCTGAAAAGTTACTCTATAAAAATGTGCTCCATTTACTCGTGCAGAGATCTATTTTCCTAACAGCCAGACCTGTAAATTCCCTCTGAGATGTTAGAGACAAGCTGGGTTCTTTCCTTCTCTCACATCTTCACCAGTAATAAAAGTTCTGCAAGTCAAATTAGGCCCTCAGGAACACTGGCCTGTGCAACTCTATTATAATAAATGGGGCTGCATAGGTGCAGCTGATTGGAATTAGGCCTTGTCTTTGTTGGATTTTTTAGCCACCAGTGTAGCTAAACCAAAGCAGGTGCACCACTACAAAAGCCATAGTAGAAGCATTGCATTGGTTTATACTGTTATCTGTCCCCGTGCAGCTCACCTCAGGTTGCCACAATTCAGTACTTTATGTCTGCACTAGGTATATGCATCAGTGCAGCTACACTACACTGTTGAGCTACGCTGGTGGTGAAAAACCCGTGTAGACAAGGCCTCAATAAAAAAAAAATCATGATGATGATGATGTGCAAGAAGGAATAGAATCCAGCACCCTCTCTTTCCACTGTGAGCTTGTCTACGTGGTGTATAGTGTGCCCCAACAGCAGGGTAAATTCTAATGTGCACCAGCATGTCTGTGCATTAACTGGCCTTTTGAGCATTGAATGGCCTGTGTGGGCCCTGCTGGGGCATACTAAAAGCTCCCTTGTGCACGTTAATATAGTTCCATTTCAAACAGTACTATATTAATGCACACTAGGGAACTTTTCATGCTCATTAGCAGGGTCCCCACAGGCCAGTTAGTGCACGACACGCAGGTGTGCACTAGAACTTACACACCTCTAGTGCAGACTAATGCACCATGTAGACAAACCCTTAGTTAACTCTGCAGGGTTAACAGAAGTGAAAAAAGCAAAAAAACACTCATTTTTGTCACTAAAGTAAATAGAGATGATTGAATACAAACAAGGGACAGTTCTCTGGAGTGGAAAAAACTGTTGGATCATGCCTCTATAATGCAGTTCTCTTGAAGACAAAGGCAGAGACTTGCAAAGAGGCTCAGGCAGTTGCGTGTCCATCTCCTCTTGCCTTTCAATGACTTTCCCTTGAAAATTCTAATCAAAGTTCCTGTTGGCTTCAGTGGGAATTTTACCTGCACTAGACCTGCAGAAACTGGTGCTATCAAGGAAGGAAAAATTCAGAGAAGTCTTGAGGTTTCACAAAACATCAGAGAACTTACGGAATTCTGGAAAAACAGCATTTTTCAAAGGGAAATTACTGTGCATGTACATGAGGATTCTCCTTCTAGCTATCATTCTGCTGTCCTTCCTTTATATTGTGTTTTTTCTGTGCTATGTCTGTGGTGATAGTTCTGCCTCTCTTTTAGATAAGCAATGTCTTTTGTAGCAATAATATCATCTTCTTTGACTTTTACTGCTAGCAGTACCACAACCCAGCATTCTGTTTGCCTTCTTTGTTGCAGCTACATATGGGGCTGAAGGCTTTAGAGATTTTCACGCAATAATTCCCAAATCTTTTTCCCGTAAGTATACAGTGTGCTCTCAATTCACTGAAGGGCATGTCCATCTAGCACTTTTATTTTTTCCGTCACTTCAGTGCTCACTAATTTACATTTGTCTGCATTTAATTACATATACTGTGTAAGGACTTAAAGAGTCTAATCCTTTTTGTATCCCCACATTAAGTTTTTGTCTTAGTAGATACAAATGTTTTAAAAGTCACATTTGGCTGGGTCTGCTAATACAGAAGAATTTGTAATTTTTGATAAATAAGACTAACTTTGTTCAATAATTTATTTCTACAAGCAAGAGAAAAAGGCTGATGCAAGATTGGCTGAAAACAGTCATGTGACAAGACAGTACATTTCTATTAACCAACTGGGTCACATTTGCAAATGAGTGCTTCCTGACTGCCACTGAGTTTAGAGAAAACTACTGATCACTTCTGAGCCAGTCATGTAGTATATAAACATGTTGTGTTTTTTAAATTGCTAAGAGGTGAGTGGTATTTTTTTCTGGACCTCTGAATTTTTCTCCTCATTAAGAGGAAAGCTGGAGAGGAAATGTGTGCACTTGTCCCAGACTTAGGTTGCATATACAATAGAAATGCTTTACCTTAAAAACACATTAAAAATATCTAGATTGACCCTATAGACCTATAAAAGATGCACAACCAACCAGTGCTAAAACTAAACTCCTTTGTCCTCAACTTTTATCCTGTAGCAATACATATATTGGGCCAAATTCTACCATCAATTACATCTGTGCAATCCCACTGGAATCGTTTTACTTCAGTGCAATTGTTGGGTGTAACAGAGATCAGAGTTTGGTGAACTGATTTCATATTTAGAAGAACATCAAGATTCACTTATTGACCTTGGCTTAATGTATGTCATTGTTGCATCATCTTTTATGTCTCTTATCGATATGAAATCATTGTTATTACAATGGAAGAAAATCCTGGTTCTGGATTGGGTGAAAATAGGTATGTGCTCAGTCAATCATTTACATTTTTTCATTGCTTTAATTTTGCTGATAAAAATAAAAGTTTTTGGAAAAAAACCTCAATTGTAACAATCATTTTCAATTTAAGAAAGGGCTGTTTTTCAACAACAAATAAAATTCATTTGAAAAATTTTGACCAGCTGTAGTATCAAGGAAAAAGATGAAAAGGTTATTAGTCCACATTCAACATAATACAACCTCTGTGCATGGGTAAAGAGTGAATAATGGAGTTATCATAATTGACTACAGGCCTCCCCCGTACTTAGTTAATTCTCGGAGGTTTCAGGTCTTTGCTGTGTTCACATAAGATAACAGTCACGTATGCAGCAGCTGCCAAAGGCAGTTATCATACACAAAAATGTTACCTGTAGTTTATTCATATAAACAAGAGAAAAATTATATTATGTAATTCAAACAGTAGTACCTTTTTTATCCTTATTACCTGAATAATTACACAGTTTCACATGCATTAAAGAAGGGACTTAAGATAAACAGGAAGAAGCAGATTTTCTGATGCAGTTCTTTTAAAGGTTTATAATGCCAACCCATTCTCTCATCCACTCAGCCTGCATGGGGAATACGACTGTGTTTTAAGTATGGGACCACTCCATTCAGCCACCAGTTCCTGTATCCAGTCTAAAGCATTCCCCCATATTCTCCTGCTGACTTGGCCCCCTTCTCACCACTTGTCCTTGGTTCTAGAGACCTTCTCCTGTCACCCAGTAGCATTCAGTCATGCTGTCCCAAGTGCATGAGTCCTACTCCTTTTACTTCAACTACAGTTTCAGTCCCAGAGGCCTCAGCCTGTTCCTTCTCACTCCTTGGTTTCTTCATCTGTGCCTGAGTCCTCTTCTTTCCCACTGCCATGCTGTCTCCTTCCATATTGACAAATAATCAATCAGTATGTGGATTCAAGATAAGTGCAATCCTCAATCTCTTCCTATTCGCAGAAGAAGAGGTGTCTTGGTAAGGCTATCGCTGGAGAGTGGCAACTGTATTTTTTAATGGCACCCATTGTCTTTGATGGGTACTTATTTTCACCATTTGGTGTCCAAACAATATGGATTCATAATTACTCTCCTTCCAGTTCATTTGGATTGATGATGCAGATATTACAGCTGCAGAAATCAGAAAGACTTAATCATCTTGTGTTTGGTTACTGGTATCCATTACCCATTATTCCATATGTCACAGAACTCACCACGTTGCACATAAAAATGTCTCCATATCACTGGTTTCTGTGCGTAGGTATATTGTACATTCTGTTTCGAAGTTTTCTCCTTTGATTTGATTGTTTCTTTGCCACTGTGTTTATTTTGTAACAAAACTGAGTGGCATCCTGTATTGTTTTTTTCAGCCAGTAATATTAAAATAGAGACTCAGAGTGATGAAGAGAATGGGCGTGCCTGTGAAATGAATGGGGAAGAATGTGCGGAGGATTTACGAATGCTTGATGCCTCTGGAGAGAAAATGAATGGCTCACACAATGGCCCAGGCAGCAAAGCTATGTCAGGAGTTGGAGGCATTCGACTTCCTAACGGAAAGCTAAAATGTGATATCTGTGGGATAATTTGCATCGGTCCCAATGTGCTCATGGTTCACAAAAGAAGCCACACTGGTAAGGCCTGGCATAGTTTTTCCTTTAGGGCCAAGAAATGGCCACATAAATAGGAAAAGACTTATTTTATGAGTGTTGGGAGCATGTTCCCTTTTGTATGTCAATGCAGCTTCCTTAAGCATTTGAAACTGTGTTACTGAGCCATTCCATTCTGAATTCGAAATGAAGCAAGATTCCTCCTACAGTCGATTGACTCCATCCCAGAAAGTCTGAAATTGAAAAGGAACCCATGGTTTAAGGGTTCAGCACTAACATATGCTGACTATCATATAACTCAGTGGTTCTCAGCTATGGGTCCGGGGCCCGCAGGGAGGCCGCGAGCAGGTTTCAAGGGGTCTGCCAAGCAGGGCCAGCATTACTCTTGCTGGAGCCCAGGGCAGAAACTCAAAACCCCATGGTATGGGGTTGAAGCCAAAGCCTGAGCAACTTAGCTTTGCGGGGCCCCCTATGGTGTAGCACCTCAGGCAGTTGCCCTGTTTGCTGCCCCCTAATGCTGGCCCTGGCTTTTGTATGCAGAAAAACAGTTGTTGTGGTACAGATGGGCCATGGAGTTTTTATAGCATGTTGGGGGAGGGGCTCAGAAAGAAAAAGGTTGAGAACCCCTGGTATAACTGATATGAGAGATACATAACAATTTCACTTCTCTTTCACTTACAAAGATCGATTCCAAAGGCATCCCTAAACTAACTTGATGTGGTTCTTTTTTTTTTTTTTTTTGGAAAATGTGGGCAAAATTACAAGAAAATTTTCTGAATTGTTTTGCACTGTTAAGTGAACACTGTTCTATTTCCAACATTGCAAGAAGATCATGCTATTAAAATGATCAGTGCCACAAATTAAGTAAATTAAAAGTCTAAGAATCTTTTATCATAATTTCTAATAAGGTCTGAAAGCAACCAGAATTGATTTCGTGGCAGATGCTTTACAAAATAAAAGCCTATTATAATGATCATCAGCGAGAATTGACTCTAAAGGAGTTCCAGTAGGACTTCAGAGAGACATGGAATGAAGTTGTTTTTTCACAAATGGTAGCTTTTCATTATCACAATGCTGTAGATCTTCTGCCTGGGTTCTCTTGTTCTAAAGAGCCTCAAAGAGCATAAGAACTAATGATCATAACACCACACAGTAAATCTAAGGGCACGATCCTGCCACTGACTTTGCCTGGGGACAGGTCACTTTGAACTCAGTGCAGCTTGACACAGGCATGGGGATGAGCTATATGTAGTCAGTTGCAGGATCAGAGCCAAAAATTGTAGCCCAGTTTGTTGGATATCAAGAAGAATTCAGCCCTAGAGTTTCCAAATGTTGCTATCTTGATAAATTATGCTGCTTAAAAGAAGGGATGTGACAATTGTGCATAAATACTTGAAGACGGGAAGCAGTTATTTCAGATAGGTAAGAATGATGTAACCAACAGTAGTAGCCTGTGTTTAGATCGTGGTACTAGTGAAACTAATTAGCCAATGGAATTGTTTACCAAGAAAATTGTGGAAACAACTTCCCTAGAGCTATTCAGGAGCAGGCTAAATAAAATGCTTATGGGTTTAATGTAGAGAACAATAATGCACTAACTGGGGAGCATGCATGAAATGACCCAGAACAACCTTTCCAGCTCTAGTGTTTATCATTTTAAATGCAACTGCCCAAGCTACAGTAGGGAACTGTACTCTAGCGTAGCACTGAGTGCTGATAAGAAATGATCGTGGTGATGTTTAGAAATGTTGTAACACTTACCTATTTCAAAACATGGTGTGATTAAATTAGACACATTATAGCCTTCTCTACGGGAAAAGCAGATGTTTTGTATCTTTATTGGAAAAGCAATGAAAAATTATTGAAAGTGTGATACTGCAGTGTACTTCATAGCGTAGTAGTAAAGGGTTTGGTGTTTTTTTTTCTTTTATTGAATGTTAAAGGGTAGTTATTTAAAAATTGATAAAATGCCCACAAGAGTTCTTTTGACAGACCCATTTGGCCCAACATATGATATAAAAAAGGCAGTGTTGCATGAATTGACACAGAATGTTGTGACTTACTGTGGAATTTGAAGACAGAAGAACATTCTGTTGTTTTGCCAGATAGTTATTTTTATGAAATATAATATGCAAGTAGCTCTGTTTTTTGGTCAGCCTGAGGCTTCTGACTGTAGTATAAAGCTACTTGCATTATGAAGCTAATTCATCATTTGCTAAAAGTATGATGCAGTGAATAGGTGGTGGGGGAGAGGAGATACTCACTGAAGTTTCTGAAGAGCAGGGCTGTTAATGGAGGTGATACTGATGGGAGTGGTAAATAATCCACATGGGGGCATGTCTGGCCAAGGTGAAGTTGCGGACACGGCTCTGCCTATCTCCATATACCAGACAGTGTCCAGCGAGCAGCGCTGGGTGGACTGTATGCCATACCTTTCAAAATAGCATAGCAAGGACTGCCTCTGAGCACTCCTTACTCTCAACCCCCCTGGAAGCATATCTGCTTTTGCCCAGCACATACACACTGAGCCCAAGTCTCCTCTGCCTTGCAGCTGGTGGAGTCATTTACTTCTATGCAGAGTGAGTGTAAAATGTTACTAAACTAGACTGGCAACTTTGCACTCACTTTTGCACAGGTGTAAATGGATACACAATGTGCAAGGCAATGCAGCTTTAGGCCCAAGACCTCCGAGAACTCCCAGTGGAGTGTTGCTCCTCTGCACAGTACACCACCACCTGTAGGATTCTTAATTTGACCCCCAGTTTGCAAGTAAAGTATGCAACATGTAGAATGGTGCGGAAAATACCACGCATGCTTTAATGCACTCGGTAGAACCTACATCTTTTTTTATTTTTAATAAAACTAAAAGTTCTAAAGTTAGGTTCCTTAATTGTCTTGCTAGCCTGTCAGATAAAGTCATTGCTTTGAACAAGGTCTGATGCTGAACTCCTTTTGCAAGTAAATCTGCTGAAGTCCATTGGAGGTCACCTTGTGCAGGGATTGGAGAAAGAGTTCAGGATCAGGCCCAGCCATTCTAAATTAAAGGGATGTCATAGGGAAATAGTAGTAACCATTTTCCCTTTCAGGTCTGCTGTGAAAATTAAAGTGGAAATGGGATACACTATTAAAGACATTTAACTGACTATGCTGAAGCCCATTTCAATATGTGCCTGATGAGGGAATAAGCCTTGCAAATGAATTACTTTGCTGTTAATTCATGTAAAACCTGCATATACAGTGAAGTGCTCTTAAATAAATATTTGATAAATGAATAAAACTCTGGCACACTAAAATGCCAAAATATAATGACTGCCTGACCTGATAAGACATAATTACATTTAATGAAAACACCTGCCAAGTGTAGATATGCAGAATAGCACCTGATATTTTCTGCCCACTCCTGTCTGCAAGTAGCTGTAAAATCCCGACTACTCACCAATATTGTTACCAGCTTCTCCTTATTGTAGACAAGGATTCCACTCATGACTATCTGACCCCCCCATCTGTTAGCTGGTTGATGATATTCAGCCTATTGTTCCTTTCACGTTAAAATTTTAGGAAAGCACTTTTAAATTGAAAAACTCATGCTTGCTGAATTTGAGACCCCTGAGCATGGGCTCATGCTTAACTTGCCATACCAGTCTGTGCTATTTTGGAGTCCCTTAGCCAAAGTCACTGTTGGTCCTGTATTTGATCACTGTCTCCCTAGCTAGGTGTCAGAAGCACACAGCCATCACCATATCTGATGCTCCCTGCTATTGATCATTTAAAGGGTTTATACACATTCTCCAGTGAGAAGGTAGGGTTGCACGGTGCATTAAGGCACTAGACTTTCACCTGTCAAGACCTGAGTCTAAAATCCTAACTAAAGTCACAAATGGGGAGGGCTCTGGCCATCTCAACATAATCCTCATTTTTCTAGCTCCTGAAAACAACATATATGGCTTGATCTTGAAAGTTGCTTGAGCATCCGCAACTCTCATTGAAGCCAAAAGGAACTGCAGGTATTCCACACCTTTCAGGATTCTCCCCATAATAGCATGTGATTGGCAAAATGTCCTGGCTAGGATTGTTGCAGGTCAGATTGAAATGCTGTGAGGGACCTGTGTAAGGAAGAAAGCCTTGCACCTATCTATACAGTAGCTGGTTTGTGCCAGTGGTTAGAGCAGTGGTTTTCAACCTGTGGTCCACAGACCCCAGAGGGGCCACAGACTATGTCTAAGGGGTCCGCAAAATGGTTGTTACCATACAACAGTGGTTTTCAACCTGCGGTCCATGGACCCTGGGGGTCCACCGACTGTCTAAGATTTCCAAAAGAGTCTGCACCTCCATTTGAAAATTGTTAGGGGTCCGCAAATGAAAAAAGATTGAAAACCACTGGGATAGAGGATAGCACTGAGAGTGTGTATGTGGGTGCACCTGCAATAAGAAACCTTTTATTAGGGATGAAAAACTTGCAAGTAAGGAGGAGATGATAAACTTTTCTCAGGGGGGAATAGAACGAGGAATACTTGTGGCACCTTAGAGATTAACAAATTTACTTGGGCATAAGCTTTTTTAGCCCACAAAAGCTTATGCCCAAATAAATTTGTTAGTCTCTAAGGTGCCACAAGTACTCCTTGTTCTTTTTGCTGATACAGACTAACACGGCTACCACTCTGAAACCTGTCAAGGGGGAATGAAACTAATGCTTAAGTGGGACGTAAATGGCACCTAGGCCTTGTTGGCCCTCTACATGAGCTGAATTTTACCCTGGAAGAATAGTGCTGTGCAGAGCAGGAAATCAGAGAAGAGTTAAATCAGATTACTCAAGTAAAAAGACAAATGTAACTTTCTGAGAACTGGTGTCTCTCTCTCATTCTGTGGGAGATGCTCATAGCCAGTGATATCCCCAGATATATCCTAGACTGGCTTGCCATTCTTGTTGAAGGTTGTTTGGTCTGTTAGGCCCCATATTGAGTACATGCTTTTGCCACCCCATAGCTGTAGAGTGGGCAACTTGGGTATTGGGAGAAAAGACACCTGAATTAGTAGTCTTTTAGTGCAGATGTATTTTCAGTTATTGTAATATGGTGACTTGAGTATTGGTTCCCTAATATATGCTCCCAGTGTGAGTTATATAGTATTATAGAGTACACAGCATTTTCAGTTCAAATTCTCCAGCTGTCTGCCTTTCCTGCCCAATGCAAGGTTTCACCCTGTCATTATGAGAGCTGTAGGTTGGAGACACTTTTCATTCTTACTCTGCATGCCTCTCCCTGTATGCTTTTATCGTCCTTATTTTCTCCTCTTTTGCTTCTCTGAGTAAAACTAATTGAAATGAATGGCAGAAAAGCCGCTTAGTAAGAATTAACTGTTTCCTCTGTGTTTGTGACTGTCAGTGAGAACTGGCTTCTCAGTCACTGTTTCACTCCAGCCTAAAAAATATCTTACCTATTAACTGCTACAAAGATGTAGAGAACACAAACCAGAGGCAGACGCCAATAACCGCTCAGTTCTTTGCAACACCTAGTGTAAATAGCTTCTTTTCAAGTGATCATATGGTACAACCCTGGAGGGATAGCTCCTCAGACTCAGTGGAGCTACACCATTTTACACCAGCTGAGAATCTGGCCCTTAAAGTTTCTTGGGCCCAGATCCTCAGTGGTAGTTAGGCATCTAACTCCCATTGAAATCAACGGGAGTTTAGATGCCTGAATACTTTTAAGGATCTGGGTTGTGATGAAGACAGGGACTCATTTCCTAAACTGGGAGATTCAGACCTACCAGAGGACACTTGGTCAAATACTCCTTTTCACAAAATAGCCTCCCATTAGCCCATATTTGAATGTTAAGGGATGTGATCCCGATTATAGTGATCAGCCAAGCAAAGGATTCTCCATAGGTCAGATTGTGCTTCCCTTTTATCTGTTTGTTTCTGAGCTTTCTAACCATATTACTCAATAATGAGAATGGTTATAGCTTGTTTTTGTATGCTCACACGCACAAGCTAGTTGTTTCCAAATGTGCAAGATAACAAGAGATCTTCATATGGGCTGGAGGGAAAGGAAGCATTTACTGGTTTAACTTTTTTTAATCTTGTGTTGTTCTTTTGCATTAAAAAAGAAGATCAATTCTGTTTTATCACTAAAACATTAGCTGACATAATTATTTTAGTTTTCACTTAGGACAAACAGATGTCAGAAAATTAGTTTCAAAGACTGGTTTGATATCAGACTCAGGGACCATTTCTTATGGCAAACAGGAATGATGGAAGGAATTGGGGGGGATGATACACAGGATTTCTTTCTTATGTAAATTGTCCCATCTAATCCAACCATTTGGTGCAACTCAAAACACAGATCACATTTACCAGAGATTTAAAAAAATCACATACCTCCAAAGCAAAAAAGCATAACAACTTCAAAGAGCAATACCAAAAACCAAACCCAAACAACAACAAAAAATAACACCAAAGCCATATTTGCATCTTTGTATGGGCAATCTGACTTGCTCCCTTGATAAAGTGTACCAATTTAGACAAATGACTGTGCTTCCTAAAGGGTTGGGTGTTTTTTTTTTTCCTGAAGTGGAGAAAAGCACATTAATATAACTCCTATGTTAATATCCTGCCTGAGGAGGGTCAGGACTTTTGTATGGAAGGTACAGGGTTTCCTTTACACTGTCTAAACTTCTCATTTTATTTTTTTCTCTCTCTTCTGTCTCTTTCCTGATTTGGCTGCTTAGGGACAGACAGGTAATGGAGAAGAAATTGAAAGGGAAAATACAGGGAAAATGTAAATGAAAAGAAGTTATTATAACTGTTATAATGAAGTGCCTTTCATTTAAATATAAGAATGTAACGCTGAAATGAACTTGTGATCCTGAAATGCATTTTTAATGAGTTTCCTTTTTATTTTGCTGCTTCAGTGGCATATTTTAAAGACCCTTTGAAAAAAGCCACATTAAAAACCCCACCAAATGCCACAACATGCAAAATTGGATATTGGTTTATTCCAAAACTGCTGATCAGGAAGAGTGGCTCTTCAACACAAAATGTTGCAGTCACTTTATTTAAATGAGTTTGAATTTGCATTGTGATGTGCCATTCTGATTTAGAAAAAAAAAATTAGATTTTCAGATCAAATTGACCCAGCCAGTGAAGCGTTAAGAAACTGGCAGGTTTAGTCTGAAAGCCTCATGTTATATCAAACCTGCAGCCGGTGGAAGTCATAGAGCACCAGTGAGAAAACAACTTTCTCACTGAAATCTTTCTCTCGTTACTATGTAAGATTTTTGTTCTCACATATTTCTCCTTCTCCTCATAGGGGAACGCCCTTTCCACTGCACTCAGTGTGGAGCCTCCTTTACTCAGAAAGGCAACCTCCTCCGCCACATAAAGTTGCATTCAGGCGAAAAACCCTTCAAATGTCACTTGTGCAACTACGCCTGCCGACGCAGGGATGCCCTCACGGGCCACCTGAGGACTCATTCTGGTTAGTAACTGCATCCGAGCACTTTCTGGACAAAGTTTGCTCACTTCCAGGTCAGGCCGGGAGTTGTGTACATGCTCACTGCCATCATGTCTTCAATGGCTGCTTGGATCAGGATGCAAGTAGTCTCACTTCAGGCTTAACCAACTTGTGACATGAACAAAAAATGATCAGCTGCAATATTTGAGCTGTGAGGATGCCTCCTCAGAAGTTACTAAACTGTGCTTATTTTAGCAACCCCAAATAATCATCTTTTCTTTACTTCTTGGCACCAGGTTAGTTGGAAATTCCCATGTTAGGGTCTGATATTTCAACCCTTAGGTGAGCAATCTCTTTAATGGGACTACTTGCATGAATAAGGGCTGCATGATTTGAGTGAAATGCACCACGGTGCAGAGCCTGCCTAAGGGCACTGCGCCAGTTAAGTCCCACTTAATCCCTCAAAAAGAAGGTTTGAGTAATGCATAGGCTTGGTGCTGGCTCTCTGAGTATGAGATTAATTTCACCCATTGCGCATAACATATGTTGTGTGCTGCATTCTACTCTTAGAGGTTTCAGGTAGGGGTCGTTATTTCTTAAATAAAAAGACTCTAATATGGAGGCCTGGATAAATATTTTCTGAAATACTCATGCTTGTGCTCATAACAAGGCTTCTCAATGTTTAAAAAGGTCACCGCATCACTCTCCTTCTGAGAGCAAATCCAAAATGGTACCCGCACCATTAAAAGTGCCTGCAACCATGCAAACTGGGGCTGTGATTTCATCAGATGTCACAAATTACGCTGGAATTCTCCTGGTCAGTATTTGGATAGGAGGCCTCCAAGGGAAACCCCTTGTGCTTCCAGAAGTGATGTAAAAAAAAGTTAGCATTGAGCCAATGGCCCTGGATGGTAGTAGCAGACTCTGGAAGTGCCATTTTTTATCTGGGGTGAAAAACTGATCACTAAAGATGGCTTTGTCTGTAAGAGGTGTTCTCCCAGGTGTCCAAATCAAATTCCCTTTGGATTCTGCCTATATCAGGTCCTAATTCAAGAAACCGTTTAAGCACAAGCGTAATATTAAAGATGTGCTTAAGCCCATTGATTTTAGTGGGACTTAAGCATGTGCTTAAATGATATCCTGCATAAGGATTTTTTTCTGAACTGGGCATATAGGCATTCTGCTTATCTAAAATTGCCATTTCAAGGAGATACAGTATTCCTCTGCACTTCCTCTCCGAACAGGTATTGTGTTGTGCTTTATGCTATTTAGCAGCTGTAGCATTCCATCCCAGATGTGGGTGAAGTGATTTCTATACAGTTTGAATAAAGTTTTGAGATTCTTTAGGATCTGAGAAACTATATAAATATGCAATATTATTATGATTAGTTAAAGTTGCATCATTGTATGCAAATACCTTGATGGTCTCAGTCCAGTTCCTAGCTGACAGTGGTGGTGAGTGAAACTCAAACATGAGGTTTGTATAACCATCCAAAAGTACAGCTCCTTATCAAAACTGGCCAGTCTTTTTAGTATAAGTCCTCAAATTTTGGGCCAGAAATCTCACGTGAACGGTCACTCTTGTAAGATTCCCCAGTACTTTCTGCATTTGGTCATGCTAGATACACCACAAGCAGAGCCTCTGTCATGATATTTCAGTGCTTCTACTTCTGGATTCTGCTAGAACCAGGAAAATTAAAATATTTTTTATAAAAATTATCCAGGACTGATTTGAACCTTTAAAAAAGGCTCTATTTGGATTTGGTTCGAATTTTAAGTAAAGGGTTGAGTTGGTTCTCGTTGCATCAGAACTGGTTCATCTATCTCTAGTGGACAGTGGTCTACACCACAAAAACAGTCACCCCAGTTGGCAGTCTCTGTGCAGAGAGGTAAATAATTAAAGGACTTGGAGACTGAATTACCTTCTCATCCCTACAGTTCTTCCCTCATCAACCTGAGAATTCTTCCCACATCAAGGATGAGGCAAAGAATGGAGAAAGGCTTGTAGCACTGCAACCCTTTCTGTGCCAAACTGGCAGCTCCCCAATGCAATACATTCTAAGGGGTAGAGTCCAAGGTCCTGAAATTCCAGAAATTGGGATCCCAGCATTCCAAGATAATTTTCAACTTGAGAACCCAGGATTTTAACATCATCTGTCCTAGTGTTTTGCAAACCTTTTAACTTTATAGAAACAGTTATCAATACACACATCTTTATTTTACAAAACCCAGCAAACTGAATACTTAGACAAATGTTATCATATTTGCAAACATCCTTTGAGGTATTTGGTGCCTCTGTGGGTCTCTGATTTTGCTGTTGCATGCCACCAGTCACCAAGACAAAATTCTATTTGATATTTCACTTGCCCTCAGATATTTCAGACCAGTTCCAAAGCAGAGAAGACAACCAATCAGGACCAATGACACACAAAATGTGTGGGGAAACTGAGATTGCCCTAGTTTTGAAGATTTAAGGCCAGATTCCTTGGCGGGTGTAAATCAGGGTAGTTCCATTGATTTCAATGGAGCTATGCCAGTTTGTACCGGCTGAGGACCTTGTCTTTCAATTAGAGACTATAACTAAATTTTCATTGTTGTTTTGAGAGGCCCCAAATACTCCACTGATCGTTGGCTGTAGATAGTCATAGCACAAATGATTTCTTGTTGTTATTATTATTCTGTCAGATACTTAATTTCACTCATTTGCTAAATTGTGTTTTCTGCAGTTGGCAAACCTCACAAATGTGGATACTGTGGCCGAAGCTATAAACAACGCAGCTCTTTAGAAGAACATAAAGAACGCTGCCATAATTATCTGCAAACCATGAGCCTCTCAGGCAGCTTGTATCCAGGTAGGAGTTCAAAGCAGAAAGGGTAAATCTGGAACCAGTACCCTCCTGTCACTCATTAATTGCCAGGGGACGGTCTAGTTGAGCTATCTGGGAAGCATAACTATCCATTACAGTACCACCACTGAACAGATTTTTGGATATATATTTCCATCTCTGTCTTGGTAGGTAGATAATTAGTTGGAGCTATTGTTGTACTTAATCAATATTTAGTTTTCTTGTTTTCCTTGCTCCAATCTAAAATGAGGAAGCTAAGGTATGAAGGCCAATTTTGACTTTTACATCTAGAAACAACACCTTCAGATAACCAGCTACAAGACTTGGAATTCCTTAGCGCACCAGCTGTTCAGGCTAAAGCATAGTTATCCCAACTCATAGGGCTGGAACTTTCCTATTTATTTTGAGTCCTATAGATTACAATACTCAGGACTACAAACTCTTGTTAAAAAGGTAATTCCACTGCCAGTACATGATTTAGAGCTAATTTACTCTGGAATGCACACTTTGGTATAAGAGGGGATAAGAACCACACACACCCTTACACACCTGCATAGGCTATCCGGACCTTGTGTCCCAGTGCACAGCAATGAGTAGGCGCTCAATGCCAACTACTCCTCCCAGGCCAAGCAGGTGAGCAGGAAGAGAGAAGAACCTTAGCTCTGCCCCACAATGCATTGGCTAACCCAGAGGAGCCAGTCTGGAGAGGGTAGTAATTTGCTGTTGGTAGGCACCAGCAACAAACAACTACCCACCTAAACCAAAGGGGAAGTAGGGAGGGAATCATGCCTCTCTGGAACACGATTTTTTCCTTGGGGCCTGTGCACCAACACCTGATCCCATGTCTGGGGCATGTGGCAGAGCCACAATCTATTCCTTAGAGACTACAGAATCTAAAATTGTGCCTTAAATTGAGGAGGTCTTGCAGGTTGGAAACAAAGGTACCAATTACATGTGTCAGACTGATCACAAGAGGTAATCATACCAGATATGTTGATAGGCATTAGTTCAGGGGGCGAGCATAGTATCAATGTACAGAGGAATTTAAGGTTACAGTCCTTCTGATAAACTACATTTCTTGCATACCTTTTGGATCCTGTAAGTATATATTATTCAGTTTGTCAAATGACAAACTGGTATGTTATCTCTGACCTATTTGCAATGATGCCTTATTTAACATTGTATATCTGGACAGCACTTGAATATGTTTTTACATGTTACAAGATAATGTAAAGTAGATGCACATAATGATAACACTGAATGCAACTGAGATTCTTCTGACAGACAGCATGTTAGAGCAGCGCTCCTCCTAATTTTATTGAGGGGTTGGAGAATGTATAAATAGGAGGAAAGCTGAAGCTAATGTACTCAAGGCCATGATATTTATTCCGTAACAGGGTGATAGGATGTAGAAGCCAATAGTCTGTCTGGGGTTAGAATTTCCAGTGCCTGGCATAAAGGTTTGATACGTCTGTGGGCAAAAGAAAACAACAATTTGTGTTAGCTTTTCAGTTACTTGCTGAAAATAAAATATTAGTAAAGAAAAATATGCAGATGAAGCTGAAATCAGTAACAAGAAACTGTAATAAGAAATAACTCTCAGATGTATGGGACTGTGCTCATTATAAACCCTGATAGAAAAAGCTTAGATGTTCACAGCAGTTTAGGGTTATGCAGCTCAGTATTTAATATTTGAATCAGATTGAAAGTTGGCATATTCATAAGTGGTGTTTAAGAAACATTGCTTTCTTGCATACACAAAGAGTATCAGACAGATCCCTATTATACCTAATATGACTTTGATTATAGAAACCGGTAGTAAAATGGAAGGAATAGCTTATATTTTAAACATTGTATTTTGCCAAAGCTCCTACTTTTTAACAAAATTTGGTATTATTTCTCAGGTAATAAACCAGTTTTTCATTAAAAAAACCTTTGTTGAAAGTGATCCTGGTATTTTAAATTACATACAAGGCTCCCTAACTCATCACAAACACAGTTTGACTTCAGATGCCCTTTTTCAATTTTAAAAATATTGTATCTGTAAAGAGGTAAATATGCAACAAAGCCGTTCAGAATGAGACATGGTCCTTTTCGTATTTAAAAATATTTTTAATGCATGTTTTTTATACTTAGAAAAGTAAGTCAGTCTTATATGCAAGAACTACTGTTCATTCAGCTTTTCAGTATGTATTATTGAGCTATTACTATGATAATAAAGTCCCACTGATTGTTGTATTGATAGAATCATAAAAATGAGAGGTAAGGTCATCCGGTCCATCTCCCTGTTACTGCAGGATTATTTTCCACAGCATATTTTCTAGTATTTTGTCTAATCTAACTGAAAAATTCCTAAGCAATTGATTTCTACCACTTCCTTTAGGAGCCTGATAGATCTCATTGGGAAACGTACCTAATATGGGCAGAGCCAAGGAGGAGGGTGAAGGGGAACAACATATTTTCTTTCATTTTGTCTTTGAATTTGACGATTTGGAGTGAAATCCTGGCCCCACTGAAATCAATGGCAAAGCTCCAAACAACTTCAGTAGGGCTAGAATTTCACCTTAGTGTCTGATGCTGCTTCCACAGACATAAGTTGGAGTTTTGCTATTGATTTCAATAGGAACACATGAGACCCTCCAAGTACTATAGAAAATAACAGAAAAGACAAACTATGAAAACTTATAGACTGAGCTTTGCTCTTGTGGTTTAGTATATCATTAGAATAAATCAATGAAGATATGGCATAGTACAGCCACAAAGATACACAGGTAGATTGATATCTGTATACGCCTACACCGAGTGGGCCAATGTTTTTTGTTCCCACAAAAAAATTCAGTGAAAACACAAAAACAGAAACAATTTTCAGTTTTTGGCAACCAAAACCCCCCAAAATTCAGGTTTGCAGCCAATGTTTTTGGGGTGTGGTAGGGTGGGGGTAGGTTTCAGTTTCCCAAAACTGGAAAATACTGGTTTGGGCCTAAATTTTTATTTTTTGCTTGCCATTTTGCATCAAAACAGCAAACAAACAAACAAACAAACAAACAAACAAAAAGTATGTGAACTCATGGGCTAACCCTCCTTTAATTCTTTGGAACTGTTATTGTGCTACCTTCTTGGATGCCATGGGGAAATGTCTTTGCATTTTGGTGGCAATGTGGGAACTGCTATTTGTCATTATGTCCTTTAGAAACAATGATTTTTTATTGCTTTGGGCCTTTACCATAGAGTTTTACCCTTTTGTGACTTCTAAATTGGATTGGAAAACACCTGAAAGTGTTAGCTTACACCAAATGCAGAAGCTTGCCTCCTTAATGGGTGCATTGTAATGAGCATACAACACCAATGCCCTGTACTGACTGACTGATCACTTCCAGATGCTATTCAAGGGGTGGGTCACAGTCTTTAAAATCTTAAATGGTCTGGGGCCCAGTCATTTTAGCGAGCACTTCAACCACTGTAGTATGTCATCCTGCAGCAGTGGTTAAGATCTGCTAGATTGCTCCTGCTATTGGTTCCTAGAGTTGTCTTCCATGGGGGCACTCTTCTCTGAGGGCACTTAACAGTTCCTTCTGTTGATCCACCCCACCTGAGTCTGTCAACTCAGGGGATGATGTAGCTAAGCCTGTTCTATCAGGCTGCCATTTAAATGACATATTGCTAACATTAGAGAGACAAGGTGCGTGAGGTAATATCTTTTATTGGACCAACTTCTGTGGGTGAGAGAGACAAGCTTTCGAGCTTACACAGACCTGAAGAAGAGTCAAATTGGTCCAATAAAAGATATTACCTCATCCACCTTGTCTCTCTTTAATATCCTGGGACCAATACAGTTACAATAACACTGTGTACATATTACTAGCATGGCAGTCCATTAGGTTTGCTTATTCCTTTCATGTAGGCAACAGATATATTTACTTTAACTATTGTTATATGTCCAATTACCACAGCAGTAGATACCATGTAAACATCTATCAATAAGTGAGGACACCTATTGAGAAGATAACGTGTCACCAGCATACATAGAACATAAAAGACAGATTGCCCAATCAAGGCCTAAATCGTTCATGCTTTATTACTTGATGATCAGATATCAAGTCACAATCTTGCTTAAAATATTCATCTCCTGGCAAAAGATAAAAAAAATCCAGAGAGCAATCACTCAGTATGTGTTACACACACTTGATAGATCACCTTTTCTTCAGACATTGGATGCTCAGGATAAGTATAGTTTACTGTCATAGAGCTCTTGTTGTGCCAGCTCATCTCAGACCCCCTTCAGCTTCCACAGGCAATTGCAACAAAGTGACATAACAGGAACCTTTTCCCTAATGGTTCATAGCTAAGAATCTCTTTACTGGGCTTTCTTTCTAAACCTAAAACTTCTTAGCAGTAGCGGGAAGTCAGAAAACAGTCTGAGTGCAGAAGGTCAATGCTCTATGATAAATATATGTTCAGCCACTGGACTAGCTAAAATTGGATTTTAATGACTAACACTGTATCAGGGAAGTAGCGTAATAGAGAACTGTCAGAGAAGTTGTTTTCTGAATAAATTATAAATACATTCTTCTATACGAAGTGATAACCATGCCCCATTTCTGATGAAGTGATGCTTATTGTGCTGGGCTTTTCTGTCACTAAAAGGTAGTGGGGGGGGAGGGTAAGAGGGGGAGGGCTTTGTATCAAATGTAATATTAAAGATCTTAGGGCCTGATTCTCCATTTTCCTGCACCATGTGTAATCGTTCAGACCATTGCAAGGTGGGTGTAAAACCAAATCAGAGTGATCATGTTAGACATTCATTTTGCACCAGTGTAAATAACTAGACAGGGCGCAGAGTAATGGAGAATCAGGCCCCGTAAGCTTTGCAATCTGTTATCTCTACATCCTATTTGAGGGGAAGATGAGCACTGATCTAATTTAGTCAGCATAAGGGACAATGATACAAATAGTCAGAGTCAACCTGTGCCTGTCATTGTAAGCTCCTGGTTTTAGCTGGTTGCATGCTAATAGAAAAGTCTGACTAACATGATACAAAGATGGTAGTTCCATTAAAATGGAGCATGCGTGCCTAACCCTCTGATGTCATTTGATTTCAGTCATAAAAGAGGAAACTAACCACAGTGAAATGGCTGAAGACTTGTGCAAGATAGGGTCAGAGAGATCCCTCGTGCTGGATAGACTAGCAAGTAACGTCGCCAAACGTAAGAGCTCTATGCCTCAGAAATTTGTTGGTAAGAGTTAAACGTTTGCTGTCTCCTAAAAAAAGCCTTATAGGGTTTTCAGTCTTGCATCATGATTTTCATTTGTTATCATTAAATTAACAATATATAAATATATAGGATTCGCTAGATGGATGCATTAAAAAAGGATACTTTCTGCAGCTTAACTTTCCATTTTACAGCTTTTGTGGGGGGGTTCAGTATTCTTGCCTTTTCCACTGTTGATGCCCCAGGTCTTCTATATGATTATCCTGGGAATCGAGGCTCCTATTCAGGAAAGCACTTAAGCAGATGCTTAAGACTACATTTTGTTAACTTCCCACATTAGGGCCCGACCCTGTGTGTTGACACGTGTAAGCATGTGTGTGTAGGTGAGGATGGGCTGAACGTAAGAGGTTAATACTCTTTGACTCCTTCAGAAAGGTTGTACACTTGTTTACCTCATTTCTTTGGTCAAGTATCATTTATAAACCTAGAAATATGTGCCCACCTGATGAGAATGGTAAAAGAAAAACCAAGATCAATTTATACTTCTTCACGTACATACTGTAAGCAACACAAACTTCCATAACCTGCTTCCTCCTTTTACTAATAGACATTTTCTTGCCTCAGTGACTTGACTAGGAGGTTGTGTCCATTTTCTTCTTCCAGTTGGTATTCACTGTGCAGAGTAGTGGCTTGTAGCAAATCAATCAAAGGAAACTGAATACAATGAGAGAGATTGCAACAATGTTTAGGTTTAGCCTTAAACCTTCAAAAGCATGGAAACTCAAAGGAAAGCCTGAGCTCACTTATACAGAGAAACAGACAGAATATTCAGACTTCTCCTAGTTTTATATCACTTGCTTCAGGAGAGGATTAAAGCCTTTGGGAAGGACTAAATTGTAAGACGGGTTTTGAAGAAAAGGTGGAGACATGACAGACTAGGTAAGGGAGGGGGATTCCAGAATGTAGGAAGCCACATGGAAGGAGGTTTGATTCTAAGAGTGGGAAGACACAAGGGAGCAGTAGCTCATGTGGCAGGGATGGAGCAAAGGGGGAGTGAAGCGTGCCACAGAAAGAGACAAACAGAGAATAGTAGGGATCCAAGTTGTATATACCCTTTAAGAGAAGAAGAAGAAGCCTAAACTTGATGGAGTGGGTGACAGGAAGCCAATGGAAGGATTTGAAGCAGGGAAGAACACTGGTAGAGCAGTAGGCATTCAGTTTTTCAGGGGTTAAATTTGAGCTGTGGGCGGGACATCCAGGAAGAGACAGCCAGAAGTACAAATATGAATAGAGTGGGTTTAAGTGAGAGGAGAAGAGGCACAGCAGAAAATACTGGATGAGATTGTAAAGGGAGAAGAAGATAGGGCCAACACAGAACACTGAGAGACCTTGGTAAAGAGAGGGAGGAAAGAGGCACCACCAAAGAAGATACTGCAGAAGTAGTCTGAGAGGTAGGAGAGGAAGTCTCTACAGTCTAGGGCAGAGAGAGTATTTAGGAAGAGGGCATGATCAACTATATCTAAAATGGGAGAGAGCTGAAAATTATGGAGATGGAGAAGAACCTTTGTGATTTGTCCAGGACGACATCATTGGGCAGTTTCAGTGGAATGGAGGTGGCCCAATTGAAGGTGATCAAGGAGTGAATTAACATAGAGGAAGTTAAGGCCACATGGGTAGAAAACGCATTTGAGAATTTTGAAAGAGGAGAGTGGTAGATGGAGAAGGAGATGGGCTCAATGGAGGGAGGTTTGAGGCTACAGGAAATAATAGCATGCTTGAAGTCAGAGATGTGTGAGCGAGAGCGGAGAAAAACTGAGAAAGAGGGAGATTGTATAAGTGGGGAAGTCAGGAGTTGGAGAAAACAAGGTCAAGAGAGCAGATTGAGAGACTGGTGGAAGAGAGTAAGAGACACACGTCTGAGTCAGAAACGGGTGAGGGAGGAGAGACTATATTGTAAGAGAGGGGAGGAGGAATCTTGTACCAGAGTGTGTCATTATGTCAGAAGGTAGAATAGTAGGTTTAAGGAGACAGTCAAAGACGGGGAAAAGAAGTGATTGTAGGAGCAGGACTTAATCAGGGCAGGAAATGTAGGTGCTTACCAACTAAGATGGCAGAATTGTAGTGGAGGTAAATACTGAAAATGTGGTAGGAATTCTGAGTTATTAAAGAACTCCAAATTGTTTGATGATTAAGGACCGGATTCAACTACCGGAGTAAGTTGATGCAATTCTTCTGAAGGCTTGGATTGAATTTGTCTCTTAGACTTTTTGCATAAGGAAAAATATCAGCTGTGAAGACACCAGGAAGACTAGAGAAATTAATTTGGTTTAGAAAACTATTTTTAATAAACACAAATAAGTAACCCATTTAGAGCGGTTGGGCATGGACTGTTTTTTGTTTTCCATTGTTTGTCACCCTCATCCTGACAAACAATAGAGAAAGCCAGGCAAATGAGAGACACAGGTAAGGCAAAGTTTCCTGTCTCTTATTCAGTGTGTGGTGTAAGAAGACACCATGACAAACTATTTATGAAGACTCTGCTGTAAAAAAAAAAAAAAGGCCTCTTTGGGCAAAGAGACTCATCAGAGACCCCCAAATTTCCTCCTTTTTTCCCCAGTGCTCACCCCATTTAATATGAAGTACATTACCAGTTGCTCAAACTCCAAGTCCAGTCTCCTTGCCCAAAGTCCGTTTTGGTAACAAGAAAATGGACATTGAACTAAAGGATTAAATACACCAAACACTGAACCAATTTCCAGCTCTCCCGCATTCCTTTAACATAACAATGCTACCATCATTTAACCAGTGACTAATTTAAAAGACACCGGTCCTGATTCTCCTCACTTACACTGATTTTAAACCAGCGCATCACTATTGACCTCACTGGCATCACTCGTCATTTAGACAGAATTAAATAAGGGGAGAATCAAGCCCAGAAGCACCACTGGTTACAAATGCCAGAGAAGGCGCAGGTTTCCTCAGCCAAGCATAAACCTCAGGGCTAGTTAACAAGGTAGGAAAAACAAGCCACTGTGGCAAAGAAGAACACAACAATATTAGAGCTAAGTCAAGGTCCAGTCAGTCCCAAACTCAAGAGAGAAAGAACAGTAAGGTTCTCAAGGTGGAACTTGGTATAAAGCTGAGCTCATTCACCAATTTCAATTAATTAGGTGTGAAATTATTTGACAGCGATAGTACCATTGCAGCACTTGTGTACGGCACCTTGCTTTGCAAACAGGAACAAACCCCAGGGCTGAGAGCCAAATTGGACCTTCCAACCTGGGGTTGGAGAGGGACTGGTAACAGTTCAGGCTGAAATTTGTCTGATATGTTAAAACATCAACCAGAATTTTTTTTTTAAAAAGAAGCCTATCAGAGCTAGAGCGTATCAGCTGTCTGTTAGCATTTAGTTACCTGCGGCAAGCACCCTGCAAAGCTTGTGAAGAGTTTCTTGCCACTAGCAGTTTACCTTACTTATTCTCTGATAACCATAAAAATAGGTGATTGTTTTTAATGAGCACTAGTGTTATCTGCACTGCCCATATGTAAAAATGATACTTGCCTGTCTTAAGCTTGTGTGCGTTTGAAATGCTCTTGCTCTGTGACAGATTTTTCCTTACGAGGAGCTGATCATATTGGTCAGCTATAGGCTAGTTATGGTACATAATCATAAAGCAAATATTAACCAATAAAGAACACCTAAACTTGTGCCCTCTGGATGCTCAGTGCATGACATATAATAATAAAGAAAGCCCAGGTTTAATGATGTACAGTACATATATGCTTTAACTTTGTTGTTTTCTGAATCAGGGGTATAAATTCATATTAAAAAATGTGGTAAGCATTTCACACATTGCCCATGCATTTTCCACAGAGTCCATTTTGAATCTCTAGTCTTTAGCTCTTTACATTTTGAAACTATGGGATTAGAAATGGTGCATCTAATAAAAACCATGGCATTAGTGGGGAGGAGCAAACACTAGCACTAGGCGTGGGAGGTGGGAAAAGCAACCCAAAAAGCACAAGGTCTGGCATGGGTGGAGCCAAGTTAGGAGCTGTATATGCCATGCCTCCTTACTGGAAATGTACCGAGGAGTTAAGATAGCTCCAAGAAGTGCTAGCTCTAGGGCTGGTCAGAAAACAAAAACATCCATTTTGAACATATGTTGAGCTTTTGACATTTGTTTTCATTCTGCATTAGAACAAAAACTAAAACTTTTAGAAATTTTTCACAAAAAATGAGAGAGTCCCCTGCCTTCCAATTACCCAATAGCTCACTGGGTAGAGCACTCGCCTGAGGACGAGGGAAGACCCAAGAGCAAATCCCTGCTCTGCTTGAGTCAGAGCAGGGATTTGAACCTAAGTCTCCCACATTTCAGCTGAATAAGAGCCTCCTGGGAGGAGGGAGAAATCCCGGACCTGAGAAAGTTTAGACAAAAAGAGAGACGATTCCACAAAACGTTCTAGTTTTGACTCATCTGCATTTTCCTACAAAAAGACGTTTTGTCAAAAAATTCCTGACCAGCTCTAGTTGGCTCCCATTCTGTGCCTGCTACCTCCCCTGCTGTGGAGCGAGGCTAGAGCACAGCAGGGAGGAGCCAGGCTTCCAGAGAAGATGGAGGCTCAGGAAGTGCCTGGTAGGCAGCAGGACTTTCTGCACGATAGGCCTGTTTTTTGCAGGATTTCAAGCAAGCGATTTCCAGGCTGCACTCTTGGCCCTTTGTGGAGTTTGGAAATCCCTCCACTCTGACAGGGCAGTTCTGTCCAGTTCATCCTGTGGAATTTCCAGCAGACTTTCCCCCTGCTCTTTGGAGGCTCTTCAACAGGAAGGGACAATTGAGCCCCATTTTATGCAATCTTGTACATGCTGCAGACTAATGGAAAGTTATTAGTATAGCCTGGAGCAGTATTAACTTCCAAGGGAGCCCCTCTGTATTTTAAGGAGGAGTGACAGCAGCAGTGGCTGGTAGGAGGGAAGCAGCACAGGCTCTGCATAGAAAGACCTCACCTCCACTGGATCCCCTGAGATCTGTCAGACCCACGTTGCTCAGAGTTCCATAGGGAAGTGGTGTTCAAACTTTTTTTCTGGTGACCCAGTTGAAGAAAATTGTTAATGCCCGTGACCCAGCGAAGCTGGGGTTGAGGGGTTTGTGGTGAGGGAGGGGATCAGGGCTGGGCCAGAGGGTTGAGGTGAGGGGGTGAGGGCTGCGGGGTGGGGCCAGGAATGAATGGTTCAGGGTGTGGGAAGGGGCTCTGGACTGGGGCAGGGGATTGGGGGGGCAGGAGGGGGGCAGGGCTCTGGGCTGGGGGGTGGGGCCGGGGATGAGGGGTTTGGGGTGCAGGAGGGGGCTCTGGGTTTGGGGGGGCTCAGGGCTGGGGATTGGGGTGTGGGAGGGGGTCAAGGCTCTGGGCTGGGGGTGCAGGCTCTGTAGTGGGGCCGGGGATGAGGGTTTTGGGGTGCAGAAAGGGGCTTTGGGTTTGGGGGGGCTCAGGGCTGGGGCAGGGGATTGGGCTTACCTTGGGCAGCTCCTGGTCAGTGGCGCAGCGGGGGTGCTAAGACAGGCTTCCTGTCTGTCCTGGCACCACGGACCGCACTCCGCCTCGGAAGCAGCCAGCAGCAGGTCCAGCTCCTAGACGGAGGCACGCAAGCGGCTCTGTGTAGCTCTCGCCCGCAGGCACCGACCCCCCCAGCTCCTATTGGCTGGTTTCCGGCCAATGGGAGTGCGGAGCTGGTGCTCGGGGCGGGGGAAATACGCAGAGTCCCATGGCCCCCCCCGCCTAGAAGCTGGACCTGCTGCTGGCCACTTCCGGGGCACAGCGCGGTGTCAGAACAGGTAGGAACTAGCCTGCCTTAGCCGGGTAGCGCTGCCGATGGGACTTTTAACAGCCAAGTCGGCGGTGCTGATCAGAGCTGCTGCGACCCAGTGCCTTCCATTCCACGACCCCATACTGGGTCGCGACCCGCACTTTGAAAACCCCTGCCATAGGGAGTGGGGTACACTATCTGGGAACCTGAAGGAGGTTTCTTCCTCTTTGCCCCTCCTTTATGGGACTGGTAATATTGCATATGTATTACAAATACTGCATGAGAGACTTTTTTGTCATTCAAAGCTACCTGTTAGTGAAGTTCAGTATCATGAGTGATAGTGTAGCGTAGTACACAGATATACTTTAAATCAGCAGCTGCATTTTTAAATAATTTCTCCAATTCCCAGGCTTTACTTTTATTTTTAACTTGTTTCTCTATAGCCAAGATTTTCGAAAGTGATTACTGATAATAGGCACTTCAATTTTTGGGTGCCCAGTTTGAGACACCTTACAGGGGCCTGACTTCTAAAAGTGAGGAGCACCCGCTTTTTAGTCTTTAGAAGTTGGACACACAGTAACTTTTGGAAATCTTAGTTTATCTACTTGGAAACTGCTCCTAATATTTTTTCTTTGCTCATAGATGTGAAGTTGTAATTTTTTCAGTGGACTCTGTTGCACTTGTAAGGTCTCACTTAGATTTGGTTGGCAAAATGGACTGTTCAGCCAGCTCAAAAGAAGTCTCACTCCATGCAGAATGCTAATTTTCAGTTCAATGGAATTATTTATTTGAGAAACATTGCCTTATGTTGCTTCTGCCAGTTATACTTTTCACTACAGAAAACTTATGGACATGTGAACCTTCTTTTCAGAACTAGTGTCTAGCCTATGGTTGGTCAAAAAATTTTCATTTGAAGTGTTTGATGGAAAATTGATTTTTTGATTAAATGAATTATTGTGGGAAAAGTGTTTGCTTTCCACAGAAGGTTTTGATTTTTTGTCAATACATTGAATGGTCGAAAAATGAAATGTTTTTGTTTTTCAGACAAAAAACTAAATATTTCTGACAAACTCCCATTCTCTTCTATGGGCCAGGATCTTTTGACAGACTTTATCTCCCATGATGCACCATGGACATGTAACTGCCATGATATAGCACCTCCATGCACCAAGAAGGAGGTCGTGGCACACCAGAGTCCAACCAAGGAGCCCAGCCTGTAGAGCAGAATGGGAGTTTGAAGCAGTTGAACCACAAGTCTCATGAGGCAACACGGCAGTATTTCAGAATTGAATTTTTTTGTGTGTTTGGCCAAAATCTTTCAGTTTTTGATCGTTTGCCAAAATATATTTTCTCATCAGTTCTAGTGTAGCACACCAGGAAATTGAGAGCTCTTCACAGCAGTTCTCAATTTCAGATGCAGATTTGTACCCCGCATTGAATCTTTCTATTTTGATTTTACTGACATAGGAAGTCCAGTACTTAGACACATTGAATCCCAAATGTCTAACTCCTGATTGTTTTGGAATGCAGGTGAGAAATGCTTGTCTGATGTTCCATACGATGCCACCACTAATTATGAGAAGGAGAGTGAGATGATGCAGACTCATGTTATAGACCAGGCCATTAACAATGCCATCAGTTACCTAGGGGCAGAGTCTTTGCGTCCCCTTGTGCAGACACCTCCAGGCAGCTCTGAAGCAGCACCTATTATCAGCTCCATGTATCAACTCCACAAACCTCTTGGGGACAATCACGCTCGTTCCAATCATACTGCTCAGGACACCGCGGTGGAAAACTTGTTGCTGCTTTCCAAAGCCAAATCCATCTCCTCTGAAAGGGATGCCTCCCCCAGCAACAGCTGCCAAGACTCAACAGATACAGAGAGTAATAATGAGGAGCGCAGCGGTTTAATTTACCTGACGAATCACATAGTTCCCCACGCAAGAAATGGCCTGTCTATAAAAGAAGAACAGAGACAATATGAAGTCCTGAGGGCAGGTACTGACAATTCCCACGATGCTTTCAAAGTGATCACCAGCAATGGGGAGCAAGTAAAAGTTTACAAGTGCGAACACTGTAGAGTTCTTTTCTTGGATCATGTGATGTACACCATCCACATGGGCTGTCATGGGTTCCGCGATCCTTTCGAATGCAACATGTGTGGCTACCACAGCCAGGACAGATATGAATTCTCTTCTCACATAACACGAGGGGAGCACCGTTTCCACATGAGTTAAAACCCCTCCCACACAGATGGGACCTTGTCAGCTGTACTACTGGAGCTGTATGAACAACAAAAAACACCAGTCTATTGGACAGTAAAAGCATCCAGAAATGAAAATTAGAAGACCTGGCCCCAGGAGTTTTCTCCTCTTGGTAGCATGTATTGCAACTTAATTTTATAAAATGCATATTGATGTTTTTATTGCAAATATTTGGATCACCAAACCTTTAGTAAGTAGCAGCTTTTGTAGTCAGGTAGCTGAATCCACTTCCTTCTAGCTATTGCTTTCTGCAGACCTCGCTCTTCAACACAGTTAAGCATGTGCATAATGCACAAAAACTTGGCTGGGGGCTAGAAAGGCCTTGTGCTAACATGCTGAGAATAGGGCTCTTACACCAGACTTTTTTTTTTTTTTTTTACTTCCCATTATTACTTGGGTCATTAGGAAGACTTAATTAAAATAAAGACAAAGCAGCCCAACCAGACCCTTGAGTGGTGCCACGGGGACCTGGAATGGTGTTGCAAGCCTAGACCCTTGACTGGCACTATTTTAGCAATGAAGTAAAATAACACAATAGCACACACCAAGGCGTGGATTTTCTTGCCTACATGACATACCTTATTTCTATTGTGAAGCATAAGGCCAGTTGTTTGAAGGACATGAGAAACACCCTTGTAATACATAGTCTGTAGTGGAAATTGCATTTATTTGGAGAAAAGGGTTTTGTTGACTTTTTAAAATAAATATTTTCCCTCCCTATCCAATAAAAACTCACTTTTTCCTTAAAAATATAAGGTTTAAAAATCTTTCCGCGTAAGAAAACAACCATTTATGTAGAATTTTTTAAAAGGAGTTTTAATTATTTAGAAAAATACGATATTCAGTAGGAGAGAGAAAATGTTTGGAGAATATTTTTATGCACGCTTCTTTCATCGTGGGGGCAAAATTTTTACAACTGGCTGCAAAATTTCCACGTTCAGCCATTTTGCATATGAAAATGCCCATTCTGCTTGCACAGCAAGTACTCTGGCTAATTTTGTGGGCTGTGTCTGGAAAATTTAGCCCGCAATGATTTTTTTTGACGCACTGAAATGAATTAAACAGCCATTTAAAAAACGTAGTGCCTATCCCCCTTTTCTCTAAAATTAACCATTCATTAAGAGATCCATCCTGCAAGATACTGAGCACTCTGGCACCGATCTATCAAAGCAGTTCAGCATTTGCCTGAGTTGTCCCATGAACATAAATGGAACTATTCTTATGCTTAAAGATAATCCCAAATTTAAGGTTTTTTTTTTTCTGGATTGAGTCCAGAGCACGGATCAAGCCCTATGAAACCAAAAACATTTATTCTATCTCTCCGCCCCCTTCTCCCCCCGCATTCAGCGTCCCCTTCTTGGCAAGATCCTCTCAACTAGCTGTTTAAATTCCAGTAAAATGAAAAGACCTCTGAAGCACAAAGACAGCTGATAGTAAAAATTGCCAATCTGTTTGTCTCTTCTTTAGTTCCTCTTCCAAATAGCTCATTCCTCTCCGCAAACAGCCTACTGGCTTTAAGACTGGGTAATAGTGATATTTATGCAACTTGGTTAAGAATCGCCCTGCAGAGCTGGAATATTTCCACAACAGTACAGGTACTAATAATTGATGCTTGAGTTGCCCAACCCATTGAATGTACAAACATTTCCACTTATAAGAGATTGGTACTACCCCATAAACAAAAAACATATATTGCAACAAGACCATTTCTTAAGATTTGTAATACTGTTATGTATTTTATATATATATATCTCTATATAGATATATATATATTCATTCATATTATGGGCCAAATTCAATAGAACTAGTGCACTTGCACCAAGGATGAATTGGGTCCAATGGGTGTATATATTACATATGTATAATATATATAAACAGACAGAGGGGTCCTGGTTCTGCTTTCACTTACGCAGCTGTAAATCAAGAGCAACTTCATTGAGGCAACGGAATGATACTGGTGTAAGTGAGATTTGAATATGCTTTACACCTCACTCCCCCCCCCCCCACACACACACATTACTTTGTTACACTGTACATTCATTCCTAACTATAAGAAATTTACTTTGTAAAAGCCAAACTCCTTGGATCACAAGGGTGATATTACGTAGACAGAATGTCTATAATGCATGGACTGTGTAAACACATGCAAACACACTTATGCACATACACTGGTGAATATGAATATGAACAACATCTTTCTTTTCTGGTATCCTACCGGGAATTTGACAGGAATATAAACTATAGCCCTGATTGTGCTCTTACACAGGTTAAATTCCATTGACTTAAGTGGAGGTACTCCTGGTTAGAATCTGGCCCCTATGTATCAGGCTGGGCAAAGCCAAGAGGGGCATTTCTATCCATTTTTTGTGCCAAAAAGATTTCCTCACTGAGTCTGTTGCATATTCTGTGTCAACAAAGACTGTACGTACTGGTGCGCCAATAGCATTTAAACATGCTTCTAGGAAGAAGCTGTTGTTAAACTGCAAGGGAAGGGCAGAAATAACTTACACTAAGATGAGTTGTTGTTTTTAATTCAGTTTATAGTCTATTTCTTTTTAATGTTCATGCTTTTCCAGGGCCTGATTCACCTGTCCTTCATCCTCACACCTTTACTGCAGGCTGTTCTCCCTGCCGTTCTGACCAGGGAGGTCCGGTGTCATTGCTGAGAGTTTCTTCAGTGACCTCTTTGCGTCAATGGCAGAGAACTGGACAGCTGAGGAATGTACCTTAATCTCCTGGAAACAGGGAGCTGGTTCTGTTACTGATATTCGTGGCCCTCTCACAGTTTAAAGTGTTATACAATCTATACACAGCTTATTTTTAGCTTTTGAAAAAAAATCTTTTTCTTAACACAGCTCAGCCCATAAGGAAACGCTTTTTTAGGGCATTTCTTTGCTAAAGCCCACAAAAGAGAGGGCCAAAGTCACTACTGCTGTAAGCAGGCACATCTCCAGTGGACTGGTGGCCACTTAGAGATGTGTGGATTCTGGCCTTTAGAGTGAAACGTTTAATTGTAAAATTGACGATTTCTGATTCAGAGGAGTTCTCGGCATTTAAATGGGTTGGGGCTATGTCACTTGTTTTGTCAACATGCACACATAAGTGTGTGGTTGTGTGGCTCATACATAACTCTATATAGTTATGTATCATATGATAATTTTCACAGTGGATGTGTTTCTTGGCTCTAGGCTTTTCCTATTTATATGAGAGTATGTGAATGTTGTACAATAAATAATACAGTGTATAATTTAGCTTATTAATAAGATACAGTGTATCAGAAGGAGTAGCGTAACAGCAGCAGCATTCCTTGTTTGTAGAGGGGCTTTTGTTTCACATTGTTTGCACAAAAATCATCCTCTCTTTGTTTGGAAATAAATGTATTGATAATTTTATTTATGGGGATGAACACAGGAGGGAAAAACGATCCATGTACTAGGAGCTCGTTTGTCTGCAGCTAAACAAATTGTGCCCGTAGATAACCATGTTAGTGTAACCTCCCTTTTTCCCTCCTATGCGCTGGTGTACTAGCCTATCATGGTTTATCTCTAACCTAAAAAAACAAAAAGAGTAAACATGTTGAACGGCTTTAAGTTAAGCTGATATCTGTTTAAAAAAAAAGATGTAAATAGCAACATAGTAAGAACTGCTTTTCAGAATTTTTTCCACAGCTGATTTCTCCTCCCACCCCACCCCGCGTTTTATATTTGATATATAAACAAGTTGTATTTACACATTTTTTTGCTGTGAATTTATATTGTAAACCCCTTTTTCTTTAAGACCATTGTATTTACATTTCAAATTTTTATGAAATTTGCTTGATTTTTTTTAATTAAATTATGTCTGGAAGGTGAGACGTCTCTTGTAAGAGAGACAGCTTGGTAAAAGACTTGTCTTTAGTTGCTGTAGTGACATTCTGCACAGCTTAAACCCCTTCGTGCATGAGTGACTGCGTGCACATGTAAGATAATGTGCACATATGTGTGGCAAAGTGGAGCAAGGAAGAGCGCATGAAGCTGAGCTTGGGATCAGGCAGCCTGATTTTCTGTTCGCATCTACACTAGTGTAACTGTATGGAAGTCAGTAAAGTTAAACCAGCCTAACACACGTGGGAGATAATCAGACCCTTGATCTTTATACATAGCAGGTGAAATTCAGGGAGCGATTCTTCATTGTGCCACAGCACTGATGTATTTTGGCCATAAAATCCCAAGAAAGGGGCTCTGCCTGAGTCATGCGGGCGGGGGGGAGGGGGAGGAGGAGGAGGGCATGGATGATCCTGCAGTTTTGTACAGCCTAAACAGGGGCTTATAAACCACTAACAACTTCCTTTGCTGCCAGCATACAGGAGGAAGAGAAAGGGAGCACAATCCTAGGCTAAGTGTTTTTGGCTCTTACAGGCCAACCTAATTTAGGAATGCCTCAGTCTTCTCTACTGCCGCATAAAGAGGATGGCATGCAGGGAGCAGCAGGATCCAGCCACTGCAAATGAGAGCGTGAAGCCTCCTATACACCCACATCTAACTCCTGCTCTTCACATTTAAGGCTAGCTTCACAAAAGGATTTCAGCACCTAGCTGCCACTTTTAAGTGCATAAATCCTCAAATCAGGCTTCATGGGCTTTCACAATACCTCTGCTTAGCAGCTCCCTCAACTTCCTGCCCTCTCAACTTTTGCTGTAAAAAAGTTTCCTAGGCACCTACTTCTGCATAGGAATACTGCAGCCTCTACACCACATGTCCATCTGCCTAAGCCCCAAAGTGATTCACAAGCTGAGGCAAGATAGGTGTTCCTCCACCTAACTCCCCTGCAAGGCTCAACACAGTAAGTTCAGAGCCCACCTACCAGATCAGGCCGCTAATGACAGGTTCACCCAAAATGGCCGAGGCAAGGGAGAAGAGCTCCCTCATAACACTCAGCCCTGACATTAGGCTACTCATCTGGGAGACCCTGTACTGACCGCTCAAGTTCAAATATACCTGCCATCTGAGAGGGAGAAGGGATTTGACCAGGAATCTAGGCAAGTGCCCTAACCACCACTTTTCAGAGCTGCTAAGTGAGATATTCTGCTGTGGGGCTCCATCAGTCGCTGCTGTTTTTAAAAAGTCACTGAAGCAGGGGGGCATGGGTCTCCCAGTTCCCAAGTGAGTGCTCTAACTCAGCTACCGAGGCATTCTCACACACGCTCTCTTGCACGTGCACCCAGTGATTCATTCATTGTTTAGTCACAGCAGCACAACTTCAGCAGGTGAGACTGCAGTAGCCCCACGTGTGACTATACCACAGGCCGGTGTTTCGGGCACTCGTGTGAGAGGTGGTAGAGCCTTGTTCAAGTCCCTTCTCCCATGGGGGGGGGACTTAAACTGGGGGTCTCCCATATCCCAGGGGCCTACCCTAACCACTGGGCTAAAAGTTATGAGGGAGCCCCTCCTCCCTGGCTTCTTGCAAAAATAATCTGGGCACCTCACTCCACCACAGAGGATGCAGTTGAGAACCCCAAGCAAAAGGAGTTACCTAGCTCTGAGAGAGGAACAGGGCTTGGCATCTCGTGTTGTCTAGTTTAGACCGGAAGCTGCCTAATGTGCTGGATTTTGTGAATCACATTCTGCGGAGTCCCTTTTGCCATATAGGGAGCCTATGCACCCAACTCAGGTTTGCGAATCCCAGTGATTTCTAGGCACCTAAAAATTAGGTGTGGTGACACTCAGAATTGCCACACCTATGTTCTGTTGTAACTCTAGCCCTTAGGGACAATCTGGAAAACTGGCTCTGAAATTGCTGTTTCAGTGCCCTCTCCCTACAACTATCAGTTTGACTGAGTGGTATTTGACTTTAGTTGTCTCTTTCACTCCAGCCCTCCCTTCGCTCTTTCACTGCCAAGGATAGCTATAAAGAACACAATCGTCCCTGCTTGAAGAGTCATGGTAATTAGGAACACAGCACCCTGGAAATGATTTCCATTATAATTTACTGTCACAATGATTTCTCTTCTGGACCTTTCAGCGGAGTCTCCATCCCTACTATCCCTTTCAAACCTTCTACATAAACAACGACGAAGGGGAATACAGCTCTGTTTTTGTTTCGAACAAGGAGTTTGTAAATATTTTGTACAGCTGGTGATTTGTGAGCACACCATGATGAAGGGGAAAAAATTGAGGCCAGCGTGCACAACAGTTCATACTTTATGGTACCTCAGATCCAAATTTGGTCAAGTGAATTTATGATTTTGCTAGTCATAATAAACCACACCTACAGCTTTGTTTCCTTATTTACTGTAACATGCAAATTATATCAAATAAAATTACACTACAGTTTTAAATTTCAGTAGGCAGCACTTGTGGAAATGAACATGGGCTGTTTTAAGATCTTTCAGTCACATGCATTAGACCAAATCTTGATGGCTTTACTCAGTGTTACTAAATCCTTGCACTCAGCCAAAAAATACCCATTGACTTAATGGGAGATTGTGAGACTAAAAACTGTGCAAGGACCTCAGGGCCCATTGGGAACATGCACAATGTTTCAGATATACTTCATTGCACCTTTTGTAGTATTTGCTTTGCTGTTCTTACGGGCTGATTAACTTAGATACCAGTGTAGGTGCAAAGACACCAATAGGCCACAAGTGCTATAAAAATGCAAAGTATAATTAACACGGCCCAACATTTTCACCGTTGGGTAAATCTACACTTAGGCATCTAAAAGTCAAAAAGTGGTTTAAAAAGTGCTCAGCACCCACCAATCACATCAAAACCAGTTGGAGCTGTGGATACTCAGTACCTTCAAAAGTCAGGTCACTTTTATTTAAGTGTCAAAATGTGGATTTAGAAGCCTAACGTTAGGCACCCAGCTCTGATAACGTTGGCTATTAGCATCTTTTTATTATTATTATAAAAATACATATTCAAACTGTAACTAGAAAAATCTGATTGATTCCTTTCCCTTCCCATAGGTTGAACATATTGAATTATTTTGGTCAACTTGTAAATAGAGGTAGTCAGAAAATAAGGGGTATGCCACTGTAAAAATTGGAGTTTTCAGCAAAAGCCAAACCAACCAACCTGCACATTTTTTGGCTGAAAAGCCAAATATTTTTATTCTGAAATGCTACTGCAGTGCCTCATTCTCCTCAATGGGTCAATTGTCTTGGTTGGACTACATCTCCTATGATGCACCACAATATCCCTTCTCAGCAAGGGGAGGCAATGCACTGTAGTAGTTGCCTGGCCGCACTGTATCATGGAAGATGAAATCCAGCTAGGGAGAGCAGACCATAGAGGAGAATGGGAGCTCAAGCTACCTGATAATGGTCTTTGCAGCCACATGATCATGCATAGATGCCTTGGTGGGTGAGCATTTAGCACCTGTCCAGTTACCACTGCTCTGCGTGACACCAGACATCAGTAATTTCATGTTCAAAGCACATTACGAGTGTTAACTCTCCCATCACGCCTGGCAGGAGAGTATGGCAACACTGTTATCCCATTTTACAAACAGGATAACTGAGGTACAGAGAAGCTAAGGCCCAGCTTTCCCAGGCCAAGGGCTCTTCTCTTTTGGTACTTCAGTTTCTGGGCACACAGCATGAAACAACCAGAGTTTGCTTTTCAGAGGTGCTAAGTAACCTAACTGAAATCAATGGGGGGCTGCAGAAGCTCAGCACCTCTGAAAACCTGGGTTGTCTAAAGCTGGGCACTCAAAACCTGAAGCCCCAAAACGGAGGATACTCCCCCCCCCCCAAAAAAAATCCAAGGCCAGAAAGCGGAGCCATTTTCAAAGCTGGGGTTAGAATGCAGGAGTTTCTGAGTCCTTATGGACCATATTTATGTGGCAGTGAATATGGATCAAAATTCTGTGGTCCTTAATTAAGCAAAACCCCTATTAGACTGCAAAGACTGCAGTGGGAATTTTGGTCAAGTAAGGACTATGGCATTTAGCCTTGCATTTTTATTATTATTTTTAAATAAGATCTCACTGCTTTAAAGAATGTCCCAGGTCATGGAACGATTCCCAGTTTTATCTGTCCCAACCACACGTATTAAACATGTGAATGATAGAGGGCAGCTGCGGGTGCTGTTTCTGCTGCCACCGCCGGCTGCAAATCACACAAACCAACGCCTTCCTGTCCCTTGGGAGAGAAGTGAAGGTTCTGGTTTGTAAGCAGTTAGAAAAAAATAAATCTACACCTTGCAGCAGACGGTGGGCCTTGGGCTGACTGGGTGAGGAAGTTAATCAGCACTGAGCAGGCTGTTCGGGATGAGGCCAAACAGATGGTTAGTCTCTGAAACGGCAAAACGGGAAGCAGATGTGGCCACCGCTTCTCCCCATGCATAACTGGGAACCAGCCGGTTGGTGAGGAAATTTGCATAACAAGGATAATTTGGTAGCAAAACTGTCCCTTGAAATGATCTGCATGGATCCAGGCACTGCTGACAATTTTCACTTCTTGTTTCCCAGTCATTGTTCAACCAGATTAAATTTTAGTTCTGAAGTTAGTGTTTGCCCGAGCCTTTTCTTTGCTAACTTCCAGGGAAAGCTACTGTGCAATCAGAGCAGCAGCAAGCTGGCACTAAAATTTTCATGGTGAAATCCTGGTCCCACTGAAGACAATGGAAGTTTTAGTGGCATTAGGATTTCAACTGCAAAGTTCGCTGCAAACAATATAAGTGCAACCCTGAAACAATAAAGCTGGGCCTGAACTAATGGACTATATTCTAATGCCCTTGAAGTTTATGATGGTCAGATGAGAACTTTGGTACAGACATAGGGATGAAGGAAAATCTTGGAAAGTTTTGATCCATATCTGAATTGTTCAGCTCTGGCCCATCTCTGATAAATATGTATTACTCTTCTTTGATGGGTAAATTTAACTGGCATGTCAGCCAGAGTATGCAAGGCCTTCTCACTGGGCAATAATTTTCCACACCAAAACGTACGTAGAAGCCAGCAACAGGTTAAACTAGGTTATATGAGCCTATCTCTGACAACTAGATTATGTTCTTTAATAGAAGAGGTAGAGACCTGCCCTCTTCCTCTCTGCTCACCTCTATTTTGTTTTTTTGAAGCGGCACAGTTGTTCCTCCTATTTTCTTACCTATAAATTGTAGTGACTACAAATCTAGTTTCCTGTTGAGCTGCAGCCAGAACATTAGAATTCTGATATACCAGCAATTCCCAGACTGTTCGGCACTTGCTGGTGGATCTGTGGAGAGCAGGCTGGGCTTATGGTGCTGGCTCTTCAGCCTTGTTTCAAGCTGCTAAAAAATCACATTAAAAAAAAAAGACACCTTAAATATTTTCATAATATGACTTATCCATGTAAACAATTGCTGTGCTCACCCAGGGATGTTATGTGAATTTGAATGGAAGGGGAGGTGGGATGATCGTTCTGTTAAAAATGTGGTCTACACTTATGAAAAAAAGTTTAAGAACCCATATAGGCTAGGATACTCCTTACCTACTGCTCTGGTACTTCAGAGAGACAGCTGGGCAGCCAGCACAGAGAATTCCAGGGGACAGGACACTGTAAAGATCTGCTTCTTTGCAACAGCGCGGCACCTGGTGAAAAGGAGTTTGGGACTAACAGAGCCCAGATGAGTGCTACAGTCCTGCTGCTTTCAAGTAAGGAAGCTTTTTACACACACACACACACACACACACACACACACACACACACACACTAGTGTCACATTACTATAGGTGAAGGAGTTTTCGTCTCGCATACCTTCTTTCACTTTCCTCACTTCTAATAACAGGTCTAGTACCTGAAGTTTTTAGTTTACAGTGAATAATATTACTCTTTGTGTTGAAATGGATCAAACATGGTGCAGGCTTCATGCAGTCTATGAACTGAAGCTCATATCCAGAGAGCCCTTAGATATTGGGAAAGTTCAGATCTGGAGCCAAACTGTGTGGCTTGGTCTCATCTTGATTTATAATATATAAAAGTTACTTCTAAAGGGAGGCATCTGATTGGCTGATGGCGTTTCCAGTGTGCGGGTATGGAAACTATTGTGGTGTCACGCTCCAGCATTTTACATAACCGCTTGACAATAAAAAGAGCAGAAGAAGCAAATCATTGACTGAAACACACACTTACAGTAGTTAAATGAGAATAATTAACTATATTTTCCTTTTCTGATAGTTTAACATGACATATTTGAAAGTTTTCCCCAGTGCAAAAGTCCGACTTTAAAACATAGTTTCATAACACTAGTGACTTGACCAGAGAAAATAAAATTCATATGAATAGACAACCAACACATATAAATAGTATGTTATTTGCATAGTCTACAGAGACTTATGTAACATATGTGAAAGTTCAGTGACACAGGTATGTGGTTTTTGGACCCATTAAAATTGGTACAAAGAAGAAATATTACTTCTGCTTTGGGAACATCTGTCTTGCTCTCTTTTGGTAAATGTAAAATGTAGGCAGAGATACTGATGTGAAAATAAATAAATAAAAAGATTAGACTAACCCTGAGCTCACGTATTCGGGTGCCTATCAGGAATAAATCCATTGAAGTCACCAGTGTAAAGGATGTGACAAGGCTTAGGCAATTTAAGTATAACAGCTACTGTTTGCAACATTCTGCTTCTCTTGATCTAGTCACAATTACACTGCACTTAGAAGTCCTTTGGATGGATTGTTGATCCTGGTTTATATTCTAGAAATGTGCATGGGGGAAACACTAGGATTTTATGAGGACAGCTGAAGACCAGTATTAACGAACAGAAAAGGCTTTTAAATAAAGGATCTTTACTTTGATTCCCATCCCCAAACCACAGTAAGGAGACTAAATATCTGTTTGAGTTTTATAGACTGGTTTTTTGTGGTTCAGCAATAATTCAGTCATTTAAGGTAGGAGGAAACGTACTGGAAGTGATAGGGAGACCAGAAGGAAAATGAAGAGTGGTGGAAAATTGGGTGGAAAAATTAACGCATCAGATTCAGAAGTGGTGAAGACGAAAATTACTCCTTCGCCATAAAGGGACTATTACCACAGAATTAGCCAAAGGCAAAACCATTGCACTTCAGGAAAAGTTGTCAATCTAGAATCCTTGCTAGTTTACATCGGGGATGAATTTGGTCACTTGTCTTTATTAGCCTGAAATGCAAAAAGAATTTATGACAAACTGTTTTTGTTTGGATTTAAAAAACAAATGCAGGTGCCGTTCTCCCACATATTAATTCTTTTGTACTTCTATAGCACCTGCCATCAGAGAATCACAAAGCACTTCACAAATATTCATTAATTAATAATCACACCACCAGCATTGCCAGTTCTTGTAATTTTATCATGAATCTCACAAAATTTGAGTTTTTTCCCAAAGCTCCAGTGTCTGGTGATTTATTGAGAATTTTTTTTTAAAAGGACATTTCTAGCCCTCGTGGATGTGGAGAAAAGCTTGAAAACGCAACTTGAGTGCAGCTTACCAGCTGAAAAACAAGAGGGCAAACACTCAGATTTAATATTTTAAAAATATCTCATGATTTTTGAAAACCAGGTGCAAGACGTTCAAATGCTTGGAGTTGGCAATACTTCTATGAGACTGTTATTTCCATTTTACTGAGGGGGAAACTGAGGGATGGCTCAATTACTTACTGAAGGTCATAGAGCAGGATTGGGACTGGCACCCAGGTCTTCTAATTCTTTGTGTACTTGTTCTACCCACTAGACCAATCTCCCTCCCAAAAGCAGGAAGAGAACTCATGAGTGCTCATTCTCGCTGCCTTGCTCTAACTATTTAAACACTCCAATCTCTGGAAAAGGACATGTTCTGACTGCCTGTAACCTGATCTAGCCACCAGACCACATTACTTTAGGATATATAATTCAAACCATTTCACCATTTATATCATTTGAGGAAGGGGAATTACTTACTTCCCTCTCATTTCCTCACACAAGATTTCATAGTAACATTGCCCAAAAGTTTCAGGTTATTATTTTGGCCCTCAACAACCTACATAATCCTCTATATCACTCCTTGGTGACATTCAAGCTTCCAAGTGCCTGTAACATGATAGGTATATAAAAAGCAAGAAAAAGTTCCTCTAAGTGCCTCATGGTGTTGAAGACCCACTTTGGTTCAGTTGTGGATGTATGATGGTTGCAAAACACATTTTTAAGGCAATAAATTATATTTGACATATTGGCCCCAGCCTGAAACACAAATCTAAGGGGGCTGATTTAACTCTCAATTATTCCAGCATAACTCGGGAGTAACTCAACAGAAGTCAGTAAAGCTACACTAGTGTAAGTGAATCAGGCCGAAAGAAAAGGAACTGCTCGCTGGATCTGGTTAACATGCTGACTTGCAATACAGTACATATGGGGTTGCTGGAAAAAAAAAGTCTGCACAACTATCAACATGCAAAATAGAAACTCAAGATAAGCTGTGGAAAGAGGGTGGGATTTCCAGAAAATAGAGAAGGACTTGCTACACCCTGCTTGTCGAGTTTTGCAGGATCACCACAGCTTCTCTGGAGAAAAAGGGAGGAAAAAAGCTAACAGCTTTCCTTTTGCTTCTGCTTCTCCTAAATAAACTGCTTGCCTAATTTCCTTTGCAATTAGAGAAATGTTCCTTTTGAAAAACCATTATTTCCACACGCTACTGGGTCATGCACATTTTCTACACAGCCTGCTGGAAACGTGCACAGTTTGGGATAATAATATTATTAAATGAACATCTTGCTTTTCTAAGTATGTGTCAAAACCTAAGTAACAATAAACTTAACCAAGTTAATATTTCTGATAGTGTATGTGTGTGTGCGCGTGTGCGGGGGGGGGGGGGTTCTGTGTCATTTAGATCTGAAAAAACACCATTCAAAATCATTTACGTGCAGCAAGGTTGGGCCAAATTCTTCTTGTGTGTAACCTCATTTCATTCAGTGGCGTTACACGTGGCATGAATTTAGCCCTTATTGCTGCATATTCTGCTTACGCTTTCTGAAAGACATTTTTGTAACATTTTATAATCACAGTCCATTTGCAATAGTTACCACCAAGTGAAATGCTAAAGAAACAAAACTGTTGAATAAGGCCTTTCTGTGGTATGTGTGGGGTTTTTGTTTTTTGGGGTTTGTTGTTATTTTTTGGTACAGCTTCTTCACCAACTAGTCCCTTTCCACTATGACTCCCCCTCTGAACACTATGGCCCTAAGTCCTGCAAACACCTATGCATATGCTTAACAGTTCAGGATTGGGGTTATACAAAATACCCTGGTCCTGATTCAAAGCCCACTGAAGTCAATGGGAGTTTTTCACATTAGACAATTCACACAGAAATTCATCTGCTTCTGTTCTTTATTTCCCAACTGAAGCTCCAGTCCTTAGTGTGACATAATCTTCACCGTTTACAACTGTGACGTCACAGGCAATGGATTAGGATTTTAGGCAGGATGGGAATAAGCAGCAGGAACAGTTGACCAGCGAAGGTTCTATTTTCTAGGGGAAATGCTCACATTTCACCAAGATAAAAAGGGTTTTACTGCCAGCTGTACATTTTAGGCTTTCCTAGTGTTTGTCAGGCAGTAGAAAAAGATCAAAAATAGCCTCTTTTCTGCAAATTGTCCTGCACTGGTTTAAAGAAAACCTGCCTGTGCAACTGGAAGATACAGGAACCCATGAAGCTAAGTACAGGAAACACTGCTCATTGAAGTTATTCTCCTGAAATCGTAATTAAGTTAGAAACTGGATGACCTGGACAGTCCGGTTTTTGGTTTCTGTGTCCAGGTGCCATTTAGGGTTGCCAGGTGCCTGGTTTTCAACCGGAAAGTCCGGTTGACAAGGGGACCTGGCAACCCTAAATGACACCCAAACCAAAAGTCTGGTTACTGCGGGGTGGAGGGAGGCAATAGGTCATTAACCTGCACCAGTTCAGCCAGGGCTGACTCCTTCCAGCAAGCAGGCTCCTTGAGATGAGCCAGCCAGCGACAGCGGGAGAGAAGCGAGCAACGGGGGCGGGGCTTTGCGGGGAAGAGGTGGATCAGGGGTGAGGCCTGGGGGAGGAAGAGGCAGAGAAGGGGGTGGGGCCTTGAAGGAAGAGGCGGAGCAGAAGCAGAGCCTTGAGGGAAGCAGGCGGAGCAGGGGTGGAGCCTCAGGCGTCTGGTTACCAGCAATTAGAAAGGTGTCAATCCTAAATTAAGTGATAAGAAAAAAAATTGAAGTATAATGAGCAAGCAACATTGGTCCCTAGAAATCAGGACAAGTGAGGAGACAATTCAATAATAGTGATGTTATAACATATAGGAGCAATTATGGGGCCAACAATTGTAACAATATATCAGAAAAAGTGTACACCTAAGAATGTTCATAAGCACATTGACCTGGAAAACTGAAGGACTAGATGACAGTTTCTCTCCACAGTTAATATGTACAGAGTAAGAAGTAACCCAGTTCAGACCTACTCCCATGGTAATCATTGGCAAGACTTCCCTGGGAGCAGGTTCAAGTCCATAGTGAAAAAATACATTAGCTATCATTTCAATCTGAGAAGGCCTCTCACCTCTCAGGTGATCAGTCTTTAAAATGTGGGAATAGGGCTTCAGTTGGGAAACATGAACTACATAGGCCAAATACCTTCCAGTTCAGTGCCTGGACTGCTCCACTGCACTATTGCTATTCTACTGTCATGCAGCAGCACTGCATGACTGAATATTAATTCTGGAGCCCAATAATTTGGTGGCTCAACAGAAGACATCTCTGAAACTATTAAGTGGTCTGACTCAATGACATTTACTTCCTGTTGTTGGCAGAAAGTGAGACTTTATGGTGTTCCCCCTTTCTCCCTTTAAAAAACAGTGCCAGGAATCGATGTAAATTTCCTGACACTGGCTGAAAAGCATCTGACTGACAAGGCAAGGAAACAAGACACTAAGATTTTAGAAGAGTATAAAGTGGTGCTAACCACCTCCATTTTCAAAAAAATGACTTGTGATTTGGGGTACTTCAGTTATTGAATGTTCAATTTAAGACACTTTCAAGGGACCTGATTTTAAGCCAATGCTAAGCACCTCCCCCATTTATGCAGACTACATTAAGGTGTCTTAAATTAGGCACTAAATACTGAGGCACTCAGAATCACCACTCACTTTGGGAAAGGCCATTAACATCTGGTACTGTTCCAATACCAATTTCCTACTGTTCCAATAAAGCCGCAACAAGATTTTTTTTAATTAATATGTTATCTGTTTATTGCCTATTAATAAAATTTTGTGGTAGAAAGAAATATCCCTCCTCACATTTCTTCATCTAAGGATATATTGTTTTCCTTAAAATAACACATTTGTGCTCTTTACCACTTGAGTACTATTTGTTCTGTGGTACAGCATGTCCTTTGCAGATGCAAATTGTCTATTACTCCTGCGTATTTTTTCAATTATGTGCTCACCTTTTGGCTGAGCACCAGTTAGAGATCCTTTTCTCTACCCCAAGAGTCAAGTTCCTATTTTATTAAAAATTTCAGGTGAATTTGATGTTAATGAAAACTAGCAGGTTGACAGCCCTGGAGACTAAAGCTCTCTGCTTAGCCAGAGAATAGACACATCACTGGCCACAGCATTGCATGCCAACCCTGCCCAGCCAACATGCCTCAATGCTGTAAGGAGCTATTGTTTGAACTGTAGTTCAAACAGTAGCTCAGTCTCCATGCTTTTGTCGTCTCTGGGATGTCGGCTGAGATTGTCAACAGGAGTCCCAATAAGTACTGTGATGGTGGATTTCATGATCTAGATCCATGTCTACTAGGGCAGTGGTTTTCAACCTTTTTTCATTTGCAGACCTCTAAAAATTTTCAAATGGAGGTGCGGACCCCTTTGGAAACCTTAGATATAGTCTGCAGACTCCCGGGGCCCGCGGACCACAGGTTGAAAAGCACTGTACTAGGAAACAGACAGAGATCACCCACTCATTTCACATGGGTCAAACAGCTGTGAGATAGCAATGGATGTCAGTTACTACCAACCTACACTGGATTGAGACTGGTGACTTAGAAATGAAAAGCTTCAGACCCCATCATCAATTCGTTGAATCATTAGTCATCCACGTTTACTGTAACACATTTGCAGATACTGATTTTGTCATTTAAAATATTCAGAAGTTCCAGAACACTTCACCATGCTATTCCAATAGAAACACCTCAACTATAACAAAACAAAAGCAAACTTGTGTGTGTCCATCTATCTGTCCAAAACTACAGCAAGGAGGAGAATCAGAAGTTTTGCTGCTGACCACAAAAGTGTGTACCCACAGATGTGTGTGTTCAAATAATTAATTACAATTTTAAAACAAATGAGTAAAATAAAATCCCACAATAAATATAAAGCAACGAGATACATGGAAAAAGTGATGTATACAGCCCAGATTTTTTAAATTACCAAACTTCAAAATGTGCAGAAACCAAACCCACAATCCCCTTCTGCCTGTGCTCTGCAAGTAGGGTCCAGCAGTGGCCCATGCTCTGCAAGTAGGGGCCAGCAGGGGCCTGCTCTCATTTCCTAATGAGAGTGTTAACCTCAAGTGCAGTAAGATTGAGCCAGTCTACTTGGCTGGCTGCTTTTCTGCAGCTGACCTCAGGGTATTGGGTCCCAGAGTGTGGAGACTCTGAGGTCTTTGGAGGTCTCCCCTCCAGATTTCTGACGCACTGTTTGGAACAGCTGAAGAAGAAATTGCCAGCCAAGGAATCCATGCGGAGTGGACCCACTATGTTCACTGGTGACAACTTTGGGAGTTTAGTTAGAGCTGTGCAGAAGTCCATGCATTGTGGATATGTATCCAAGTTTCAGTGCATTAATTCAAGGAACTCTAATCTTGGACTGTACGTGCCCTTCAGCCACTTCCCCCTGCAACTAGCTCTGATGTCACAACTCTGAAGTCTGAGTGAAACTAAGATCAGGGATCAGTTCAGCAGACATAAATGTAGAATGCTGGGATTTTCACCTGAACTCTTTGCCCAACCTTAATCTAAAATTACACTCCAAGGGACAATGTACAAATTATTGGGAAAAAATCCTACCTTTACATATGCAGGGTGTTCCGGGGAATGTCATGATTGTTTAACAAAACTGCCATCAATCAATGTCTCAAAACCAAAATAGATCCTCTGGGTTACCTCTTAAACAACCAAGGCTAAATAAAAAGTCACTAACAAGTATTCAATATTATTAATGGAAGATAACTTTCATATTCCAGAATGGAGAAATCCATCATTTTGGTTTCTCGGGTCTTAAGTACTAGAGAGAACTTCTTTGAGAAAAGAACTCCATCTGGTGGCAGGCTGTAAAAAAACAAAATAAAAAACACCAAATGTAGATCATATTCATGTCAAGAAGAGCAAAACATAGATGTTGCTGCCAAAGGAGAAAGAGTTGATATATCATAAATAAGATTAGTCTGAAATGTTCGAACACTCTGTAAAGTAGAACAAGTTTTGCTAGGGGAATCAGTTTCTACATCAGATATAATCCAACCACTAGTCATTTGAGAAGAGTTGCCAAAAAAAAAAAAAAATCCCACTCTAAATGAAAGGGTAGTTTAAATCTTACACATTAATTAATTCATTTTGGTGTACTGAGTTCTTTATTTAGGGTCATTCAATCTTTACCACCACTCCATATCTGAAAAGGACTAAGTAAAAGCCTGCAAAGGGGAAGGATAGTCTTGTGATGAAAGCCCAGGACTGCAAGTACTACAGATTTCCTGTGCAATATTGGGCAAGGCATTAACTTCTGTCCCAGCTTTCCCCATCCATAAAATAAGGGTAATAAAACTGACCTCCCCAGGGTCTTCTGAGGGTTTGTCTACACACACAAGTTGTACCATTTTAACTAAACTGGAATAGTTAAAGCAGTACAACTTCTCTGTACCTATATAAAAACAGTTGCTAACCTTTCTGTAACTGTAATGCTTTGAGATGTATTGCACATGTCCATTCCAACGCAGGTGTGCTCACACCCCAAGCACAGTTACCAGAAATTTTTCCCTTAGTAGTATCCCTTGGGTCAGCTCCAGCGCCCCCTGGTGCCGCAGGCTCATAGCGCTGGTATAAGGTGCCCCGCCAAGCCCACACCCCTTCAGTTTCTTCTTACCAACCACTCCAACAGAGGGTTGGCAGCTGGGTCTTGGAATAGACATGTGCAACACATCTCAAGGAACAACAGTTACAGAAAGGTTAGTAACCGTTTTTTTCTTCTTCAAGTGCTTGCACATGTCCATTCCAATGTAGGTGACTCACAAGCCGTTGCACAGGAGGTGGGGTCTGAGTTCAAGGACAAGCTGACTGCAAACCTGCACTGTCAAAGTAGGCATTGTCTCTGGCTTGTTGGGTAATGGCAAGTGCACTGAGAATATGTGCACCAAGGACCAGGTTGCTGCCCTGCAGATGTCTTGAATAGGGACTTAAGCCAGGAAAGCGGCCGAAGAATCCTGAGATCTTGTGGAGTGAGCAGTCAGGTTAGGTGGAAGAGGAACGCGTGTGAGGTCATAACAGGCCCAGATACACAAAGGCCTGATCTGGGGGTGGTGGTGGTGGTGGTATCAATCTAAGTTACGCAACTTCAGCTACGTGAATAACGTAGCTGAAGTCGCAGTACTTAGACCTACTCACCACGGTGTCTTCACTGTGGTGAGTCGACTACTGCCACTCCCCCATCGACTCCGCCTGAGCCTCTCGCAGTGGTGGAGTACAGGAGTCGATGGGAGAGTGCTCGGGGGTCAATTTATCGTGTCTAGACTAGACACGATAAATCGACTCCCACTGGATCGATCACTGCCTGCCGAGCTGGTGGGTAGTGTAGACATACCCAAAGTAATCCAAGATCAAATCCTCTGGGCAGAGATTGGGAGCCCCTTCGTTCTCTCAGCTATCACTATGAGCAGCTGAGTCCATCTGCGGAATGGTTTGGTCCTCTGAATATAAAATGCCGGGGTCCATCTAACATCCAAGGAGTGCAGACATTGTTTTCCCTACGTGCATGCAGCTTTGGATAGAATACTGGTAGAAAAATTGCTTGGCTGCAGTGGAATTGTGAAATCACTTTCTGGAGGAACTTTGGGTGAGGGCATAGCTGTACTTTATCTCTGAAGAAGATTGTATCTGAGGGTTCCGACGTGAGAGCTCAGATCTCTGAAACTCTCCTGGCCAAAGTGATGGCCACTAAAAAGTCCACCTTCCAGGAGAGGTGCAACAGTGAGCATGTCACTAATGGCTCAAAGGGCAGGCCCATCAGCTTTGCCAGGACAAGGTTTAGGTCCCAAGGAGGGACTGGTTTCTTTACCTGAGGGAATACCCTCTCCAGGCCTTTGAGTAAATGGATTACCATTTAGTGTAAAAAAACCCAGCTCTGTTGTCGACCTTAGGATGGAAAGCCGAAATGGCTACCAGGTGGACCTTGATTGAAGAAAGGGTGATACCTTGTTGTTTTAAGAGTAGAAGGTACTCCGAAACAAGCTGCAACAAGGTGGAACCCTGCATTGGGAAGACCAGATGGAGAATAGTTTCCACTTTGCCAGGTAAGTTGCCCTGGTAGAGGGTTTTCTGCTGCCTAGTAGGACTCTACGAACCCGCTCTGAGCAAGCTTGCTTTTCAGGATTCAGCCATGAAGATTCCAGGCTGTCAGATGAAGAGCTGAGGTTTGGGTGGAGCAGCTTACCATGGACCTGGGTGATCATGTCCAGGTGCAGTGGGAGCCAGATTTAGGGTTCCACCAAAAGACTTAAGAGGGTGGTAAACCAGTGCTGTCTGGGCCACACCAGGGCTATAAGGATGATTCGTGCTCAGTCCTGCTTGATCTTCAACAGAACCTTGTGAATTAATGGAATGGGGGGAAAGGCGTAATACAGGTAAGTTGTCCATACCAACATGAAGGTGTCTGTAAGAGAGCCCAGGTTGTGGCCCCACAGGGAGCAAAACTAATGGCATTTCTTGTTGCTGCAGGTAGAAAACAGATGTATAAAGGGAGTCCCCCCCACCTTTGGAAGATGTCCCTTGTGATATCTAGATGAAGGCACTACTCATGGTGAGTGGAGAAGGACCTGTTGAAGTGATCTGTGAGCTGGTTCTGTATACCCGCAGGTAAGATGCTCCTGGCATAGCGGGGAAGAGAACGCTCCGCCCTGCCTTGTTGATGTAGTACATGGTGGCTGTATTGTCCGTGAGAACCAAGACTGCCTTGTCTGTAATGTATGTTAAGAATGCCCAGCAGGCCAGGCAGACTGCTCTGAATTCTCTGATATTGATATGGAGCAAGAGCTCTTCTTCAGACCACAGACCTTGAATCCTGAGGTGCCCTAGATGGGCGCCCCAACCCATTACGAAGGCATCGGAGACCAGGTATATGGACAGTTGGGGCCTCGAAAAGGGTCTTCCCATACAGACTGTGCATCACTGGAGTCGACCTGAAGGATACCACTAATGGAAAAAAGTCCAGCAACTGTACTCAGGGCACCCATACCCCTACATTGAAATGGAGATGTGCAAACACCTGAAGAAAAACTGCATCCATACTAAAGTTTCCTTACACAGGTATAGCTTAGTCTCATAAGGAAAGAGGAATAAACTATACTGCACCATTATACCAGTGTATCTGTGTCCACACTAAGGCTCATACCAATATAGCTATTTCAGAAAAAGGGTGAAAAAATCAAACTCTTAATGGAAATAGTTATACTAGAACAAAAATCTATGTGTAGACCGGGCCTCAATACATTCTAGTTCGCAAAATGCATTGAGAGCCCAGATGGAAGGTAAGTGTATACTTTGATTAGATCATGTTTAAAAATCTGATCCTTAGAACTTTCATCCTCTTCAGAGTGGAAATTTCTATTTTTGGAAAGACTTCTATTGCCACCAAAACATTTTAATTTTCATTAACTATTTTTGGCCAATTGCAAGAATTAATAATGGCAACTGTTAATAAGATAATATGTTAAGAAAGATCATCTCTTTTCAGTTAATTCATTTGCTGTTAAAATGGTCAAGAAAAGCACTACGGGATGTTCAGATAACAGTCATAGAAACAGGAGATGAGGGAGACCTATTAGGTCATGTCTGCAGTGATTGCAGCATTGTTTTATACAGTACATCACCTGCTTTGTCTAGTCCAATTTTAAAATATCCCAGTGAGGCTCCACATACCTTGGGGAAACTATCACAATCAGGGAATTTTCCATTTTCTTAATTTCATCCCAATACTCCTAGTTATATGCTCTTATATCATGTTAAATAATCCCTTTATTTGGTATTAACCATCTACACATACTGGAAGAATGTAATAATCTCTTTCCCCATCTTCCCCCCCCCACCCCCGCCAAGTTGTCTCCTATTCAAATTATGCCTTGAATTATTTTATCATCTCAACTGTTTCTATTGTTCCTTTTGAATCCTCCCCAGATTCTCTAGACCTTCATAATGAGGTGCCCACAGTGGAGATAATACTCCAGGAGTGGTTGTACCAAAGCTGTAGGCAGGAACTATGTAGTTCTATCCAGGTCAATCGTGTAATACATTTTGTATGTGTGATGATCATCATGTTGGCTGACAATGGGGATTGAGCTGAGGACCTCCAGAGCCAAAAAAACATTACTCTCTACAACTTAAAGAGCCACCATTCGAGATGAAAGCTGTACCAGACTTGCATCCTTTGTGAACAGGCCAGCGAGTACGTCACCCTGACTGGTAGGCAACAAATGCAGTGCAAAATTACAATGGCTTTATCCTAGTGCATTGTAAACATATCTGATATACTATCCCTTTTCACCCCAGTGCTCTCTCAGTATTATTGCTTTCCAGGTTTCTCCCTTCCATTTGATGTGTAGATTTCAAAACTTATTCCCCCAGATGTACAAGCTTGCATTTTTCTAAACTGAACCTCACTGTTATTTATTATTAAAGCACAGTGAAGTTAACGGAAGGACTCCTACATGGGCTTTGGACCAAGCCTTACATTTTAGCCTTTATGTCTCTTAGGTCATGTCTACATTGGTGAAGACACACTAAGTTGATAGGAGAGTGCTCGCCTGTCGACATCTGTACTCCACCTCCCCGAGAGGCGGAAGCTATGTCGACGGGAGAGCGTCTCCCATCAACATAGCATGGTATAGACACCACTGTAAGTTGACTTAAGTTACATCAACGTCATTTGAGTAACTGAACTAGCATAACTTAGATCAATTTACAGTGTTGGTGTAGACCAGCCCTTAGACTGTATTGGGCATACCTATCAATTTATGTTTGAACAGAGGCTGAGTCACTAAAACAGGGGTGTGGGTGATGTCAGTGTGATAGATCTTCAGCTGGTGTATATTGTTACAGCTCCATTGACTTCAGTGGATCTGCCCCTGAATGCTATAAGAGCCATCTTCACAGGGATGGGTAAAACATTTCATCCTGAAAGGTTTCAAAGCACTTTACGTAAACAGGAGGAATTACTAAGGCTTGGTCTACACTTACCCCCCAATTCGAACTAAGGTATGCAACTTCAGCTACGTGAATAACGTAGCTGAAGTTCGAAGTACCTTAGTTCGAACTTACCTCGGTCCACACGCGGCAGGCAGGCTCCCCCGTCGACGCCGCGGTACTCCTCTCGTATAGCTGGAGTACCGCAGTCGACGGCGATCACTTCCTAGTTCGACTTATCGCGTCCAGACAAGACGCGATAAGTCGAACCCAGAACTTCGATTCCCAGCCGCCGAACTAGCGGCTGGGTGTAGACATACCCTAAATTGCCACTAAATGTCTTCTAGGGCAGGACACAACAGCTATTTGATATTGCACAGCAACACGGGACATGTTAGGACAGGAAGTGAAGAATAGGGTATGCAATCAAAACTTCAGAGGAAAGCATGTCAGCCAAAACGTAAACACCAATATTGGAATTGGGCCAGGATTAACTTCCTTGGTGTTTGGGGGAGCGGGCTAAATGGTAGGTGGTTAGGACCTCTGCTTTCCATCTGACCTGAAACACGATACCATTGACAGCATAGTCACCCCTAACACCAAACTGGGGTTTTGGTTGACCTGCTGACTCAAACATCACCTCCTACAGCACCTCACCCTTCCTGGTATGGTCCCCGTTCAAGCACTGGCCAGGCCTAACTCTGCTTAGCTACTGCCATATGACAAGATATTTGTAATTTAGTAGCATCCTACAGGATTATAAACATGGGTGGTGGGGGGGAGAATATCAATTTCTCATCATAACGAATGTTCTTGCAAAACTTAAAAACAGACCTACAGACAAAATGGTTGAAAGGTGAAATTTTCTCACTGACATAGTCCTTACTGAAAAGAGCTTTTTGTTTGTTCCAGACGAAAATGATCCTAATCTGACCAAATTATAAACCTTTGAAAAATCATGTAAGTGGTTTAGTCAATTTGTAAAAGCAAGCAGCTAAGGGATGATCACTGGACATGTATTCATGGCTATGTTACTTGTGTAGCAAAAGAGCTAATTAAGTATATTGTTCTGAATTGGAAAGGATAGCTGGGGCAGCAAGAAAAGATTTGAAGACCTTGTTCAAAGTAGTTAGTGAGGGTTGATGGAGACCTAAAGTGCAAAACAGCTTCAAAACTCTGTTCTAATGTATATCAGCACTCAAGCGGATGACGTTTAACTCCTATGGGGTTTAATTGCTATAATGTGGAACTGTATGGCTGGACACCACTGAAATGCTCTGTTGCATACTGTTTAGTGGTCTTCAGTGGTATCTAGCCATACAGTTCCAGATTACAGAATTCATACTCACTATTGGTAATTTGTTGCAAGCCAACAGAACTTTGGAGTCCTGGAAAATATATCACTATTTCTCCCCCTCCTTTCCCGCTCCCCTCTCCCCCAATATTTGAAAAAAAATTCCTAGGTAATACCATGCAAAAGCTTTGTTAACAGAACAATAAGGCAGCACGGTTAAAACACTCAAAGATTAAGAAAGGCCAAAGTTAAGGATACACGCACAAACCTAATTCTGACCCTTCACAAAGACGTCTTTAAGCACAGGATCATGTGCTATTTAGTGTAGGCTTTTGTAAGGAACAGTACTGGATGTGCCAGATTTGCAGAGATAAGAAGCTTTAAGTTGGTATCTGTACCACACAAACCCTTCTATTTTCAGACTTTTTAAAGCATTTATTAAAAGTGGAGGAACAGACTCCTAAAACTTGCTCATCTGTGAGAAGTTGGGCATAGGAGTTATCAATTAAAACTAAAAGACTTAGAAAATCGTATTGAAGATGTCATATTTGGTTTAACAGGTTTCAGTGGAAAGGCAGCCCTGGTTTACAAGCCAAACTCCTTGCTTTTGGCTGCACTGGGTAAAAAGAAAGGCATATTTTTAATAGTGACAGTAAATATAATAAAAAAAATTATAGATACTACCCCATTAGTCCAGAACTAAAAGCTAAACCCTAATATAAAATAATTTTCCCTTTACATTTTAACCCAAAATAAAGTCCGAATAAACCCTGCAGGATTTGTCAGTTGCAATGTTGTGAAGTTGACAGGAGTTTTGCAATCTCTCCCTGAAAAATTTGTATTTTACAATTATTCAGAAATTCTTTCACAGCAGAGCTGTCCCTCTGCTGACTTGGCATTGGGGTGGCTGTGTCCGGCTCCTCTTGAGTTACAAGGAAATCTAAAAAGAAACTTTAAAAAGTCAATTAGTTTTGCTGTTCTCAGAGCTGGACACCACATTCAACTCTGGAGTTCTCCACTGATGACACAGACTGAGGAAAATCTTTGGGATCTGTGTGGCTTCTTCCCACAGGACTTTGGCCTAGGACAAAGCGTCAGGTCTCACATTCTGTGCCCAGAATATGCCAGGCACTTAGGTTGTATTTCCTGTTTTGACAGTTGTCTGACTGTGCCCACATATGCGGGTATCCAAAGGAATGTGTGGTATGTTTGAAAACACTTCACAGTGCAAGGAGTTATTCCAAATCTATTGTCTTTGTCAATGTCCACAAACACTCAACTCTCTAGTGAATAAAGATACCTCCCCACATCAGTGGACAGTTTATGGGCACAGAAAACCAATGTGGAGAGAATAGGGTAAGCCAGACATCTTGATCCCAATTCAGGATTGCCTAACTGAATGCTCCTCTTTACTGATACCCTCTCCCCATACACTCAGTTAACGACTCTGTTCACATCCACATGGTGGATGAGAAGGTGTTCCCCTTTCCTCTAGTAACCCAACCCATCAAAGATGATGAGGCAGCCCTCTCTCAGACTAAAAGCAGATTCCTTATCACAGAAGAAGCCAGATGAGGAGCAGCTTGTGCAGCTCTGCCCCCCCTCCCCCATCTGCAACTTACACTCACTCTCTCCCCCAGCCTTTTACATGTAAAGGTGGGAATAGATACAGAGAAGTGGAGGGTGTTGGCTGCATGTGGGCCAGGAACAGAGCTTCAAACCCCTCTCTTGAGCTGGTTTTTTCAGTCTGACAAAGAATCTATGCTATGCCTGAAGAGGGGCTGCTGCACCAGCTCAGACAACCATCTCTGCTGGATCAGGGTTCTACAGGAAAGGAGATCACATTCCTCTTAACCATACATACGTAGGACATTACTGGGCATGGAATAAAGGATGAACAATAAAAAGGAGAACTTTGTTTCAGAAGCCTGAGTAACATGGAACTAAATTGGTCACCTGGAGTCTGAATGAGAGCTGGGGTGTGTGCATGCAAACAGCAGTCCAAAGCGCACTCTCCCCACCCACCCCCATTATCCACTATGTTCCTGGACTGCCCTTGTCACAAATCATCCCATGAGCTCCAGCATGGTCCTGTTGCTCTCCTGCTCCCTGTAACTGCTTCCCCACCAAAGCACAGGGACAGGCCAAAGCATAGGCCCATTTGCTGAACTAATGTATGATTAGATAAGTCCCTGAGGTAAATACATTTTTGCAGGATCCACAGGAATGATTAAAAAAATAACATGGAAAAAACTTGCAGGAGAATAAAAAGCAAAAGCGACAAAACTGCCATATATGGATGAGGAAAGAAAGACTAAGAAAAACATCCCTCAAGGTCAGGGTTGAGACACAAGTAGCAGCCTGTTGGAAGCTTGCAGTGCCACTACACATGCTGTATCTGTGCTCTGGATAAATAAAGGAATTCAGTCTCCAGCACGATCAGGCTAACATTCTTGTAATAAGCACTAGTCACACGAAGAAAGAAAAGTCCATTTAGTTAAGAAACTATCATTTATAAAGTCTTGTTTTTAAAGTGTTACAAAAATTGAGCATTAAATCCTTTTCATATTGTTCAGCTCACACTGAAAAAGACTTCCACAATTGCAGAAGGTCAGAGGATTCCATTATTAGTATGCATACATATATATTTATTGGGGTTGAGAGGAAGCCCTATAGGCTACACTAAACAACCAACCACAGAACTCCCTGGGAAACTACAGGATTATCAAAACTGCAGGAAACAAACATTTTATATAAAAATATTTTCAAAAACAAAAATGTTGGTTTGTGAACACTCCCATGATTTTGATTAAAAACAAATGTGTCTCATTTGAATATTACTCTTACCGATGGTCCAAGCCCAGCTTCAATTTTTCCTCCCACTGCAATTAAATCATAGTGATCATTCTTGCTCCATCAGCTTTCTCCATTTACTAGTTGGTGTAGATTCCTCTAAATGAAAATAAAGCCCAGGATCTCAGAATACCAAGACAATTTAGTTTAACTCAAACATGAGAAATACACTGAGAAAATGAAAATATTTCTGAATTGCCTTAATTATTGACAACCTCACCTTTCCAAGACTGTGGAAATCATTTACTTCAATTTAGGAAAAATAAAAAGACTGCACACCTAACGCTACTGAACCACAAACCAGAAGAGTCCTGCATTTCTTCTCACTAAGGTCAGCCAGCCAAAAGGAATAAATGAGTACTAAGGTTTCCACATCTACGAAATAGATCCATTAAAGTGGATTTATCTGCACCATTTCCCTTAAATTGCAATCATGCCCTACTTTGTTGCAATTTTCTGTATTTTGTGAAAGAAATTATGTTAGTAGTAGCTTAATCTTTCATTTTAGGTGGCATAGTAACAGTAGATCACGAAATACATATAGGGCTATGCCTACTCACCCCCTAGTTTCAAAGTGTCTAATGTTGTCAGTAGCCCATCTAGATTTTTATAAGAGGGTGGGACAAATATGGAAATTGGTTGCATCTTTATGAAAGAGTGAAAGCAATCAAAATTATCTAACGCTCCTTTTCACCATGTCAACGCACATGCTAGCCAAAAACAAATCAGCAGTGGTGCATTTCCATACAGTTAGGGTGACCAGACAGCAAATGTGAAAAATCGGGACGGGGTAGAGGGGTAATAGGAGCCTATATAAGAAAAAGACCCAAAAATCTGGACTGTCCCTATAAAATTGGGACATCTGGTCACCCTAAGTACACTGCTAACATTTTGTCTCATACAAAGCTTCTTCAAGACTGTTGAGCAATACGATGCATTCTGCATTCTAAAGCATAAAGAATATTTGCATCTCTTGATGTGTTTCTACCTTGTTTTGGTTCACAAGTGTCCAAAATATATAGGTAAAAAATGTGAAAAATAATAGCACCGTCATGGTAATCACCCACTGAGCATCAGTAAATGTGTGGAGCAATTTACTCACTATGTTATCATAAACATTTTTTATAAAAATCTTTGATCCCAGCAAAGATTTAATAGCAGAGCCTTGGTCTTTTTACTAAAAACTTTGTAACATCACAAAATATCTACATTTTACTAGTATACCTATTACCATAATTGTAAAAACATAAAACATACAGCATAATTATCAGTATAAATAACTTGAAATGAACAAAATATAGTTGGTTTACTAATTCGTAAACCTTTTCAATGAACCTCCCAGTCAGTGTGAAATAATAAGGTTCTACAGTATATGTTTAAATTTGCGTTTGAACTCTTTGGGGGCACAGATCTTGTCTTATGCATATATCACTATTCCAATATTAATTTAAGGAAGGGATTTTCAAGGCATTTTAACTGGAGTTGGGTGTCTTCTTTGCAAATTCCAGCATGCACCAGTACACTTTTAGTTCTATACTCTTTAAACAGTTGGTACAAATATTGATGGGACTGGACCACACCATAAAGCCATTCATTCAGAGCAACTCTTTGGCTGATGGAGATAAAGCAGTATGTGTGAGGGAGAGTGTACTTTATCCTTACTATTTCCTGTGATACACAAGCCAGAAGATACTATGCTTATACTGTACGGCTGGATACTGTGATAAAGATATATATTGGCGAGATCTCACAATATGCTCCTTCCAAAAGGCTGATCCCAATCTTGAACTGCAGGAAAAAATGAATGTACCATGACATGAGTAACTCATTTCCAATCCCATCCGACAGGGTGGACACTTTTATTCATTGAGTCAGACACCATGTGGGACAATGACAGCTGTGAAGGGTAGCCTTCAGAGCTCCAGCTAACCTAGAAGTCTTCATTCACATGGACAATTCATCATAGCAACTCCAAGACAAGACAGTACAGAAATTTGGTTAGCTGACACAAAAAAATCTGCAGTGCAGTGGCCAACCTCTATACTCACACTAATTTATTTTGAGGATTTTAACCCTGTTCCATGACACACAAGAAGGGCACACTAGCAAATCCAGTTTTTTAAGATGAAATCTATGTAGCACAACCATGCTACCTTCTTGACCCTTCTCTTAAATCACATAATTATCAGGAGACAACTGGGAGACTAATATTGCAATGATCTTCTCAAAGTTGTCATTGTGGCAGACTGTATTTTCAAAAACTTAAATGGGGTTAATCTCATGGAGACAGAATACATTCATTCAAGTTTAGAATTAGCTATAGAAAAAGAATTAACTAAGTTAGTCAATCAGTGTTAAATATTACAATGCTTCTTGTCTTGTGCAATTTTCTTATTACTTAGTTGATAACTGTTAAGTTAGACAATGTTCTGCCTTGCTCTAAAACATGAAGTATACAAAAATCAAATAGTTAAATAATGTAATGTATACATCTCTTCCTCCCTATTATGAAAAAATTACAAAACCCAAGACTAGTCTTATGCAGGGCATAAGTTCTGTATGCACACAAAAAAGCAATGAAACTTTTATGAAGCCATTTACACAGCTGTTCCACCAAAAACCCACAGCTACTGCTGCATGATGTGTGTTATTTCAGTGGGATAGGAAGAGCCACATTGAAGTAATTTAAAAATAATATTAAAAAGGGCATTTATGCTTAATAAATTAAAAAGAACATTAAAATACAACTACAGTTTTCTCAATTCAGACTTTTTTAGAAGTTTTATAAATGTTCAAAATGACACAAATTCAGAAAATACCTTTCCATATTTGTTTCAGCAAGTAACATACAGGCACTTGAAAAGGACCATGATTGCTTCCATTTACTTTTCCTCCACAACAGAATGGAAAATCTTTGCTAAACAGGGCAAATGAGCAGATGCTTGGGCATGAGGGGGTCCCCTCCTGGCAGCTTTGTTAAATGTGTGATATATAGAGAAACACTAACTTTTTTTTTTTTTTTTTTTTTTTTTAAAGATGAGTTCAAATTTGGTTGTCTAGACCAGTGGTTTTCAAAGCCGGTCCACCGCTTGTTCAGGGAAAGCCCCTGGCGGGCCGGGCCAGTTTGTTTACCTGCCACGTCCAC